>NW_009647760.1:1107697-1153679 GCF_000708025.1 Charadrius vociferus | reverse complement strand
CCCTGGGTGGTTTGGCCAAGCTGTTCTCCTCCTTCTGTGGACATAACCCCACTGCACTCTCACACCTCCTTGGCAAAGGTGGATTGTTTTGGAAGGGTTTCTGCTTTTATACCTAATACCCCCTCCCCCCTGCTCATTTCTAAGGTTGGTTAAAACAAGGCTGGGACTCGCCGAGAACCGATTAACCCCAGATACCACCTGGTCAAGTGTTCAGACGTTCCTGCCTCTCGCCTCCGTGGAGGTGCCTGGTGCTGGTGTGCCCCCAGCACATGGGTGGTCCGGGCACCGGGAATGCATGACCCGAAGGGAGACACATTCCCAGCCCCCTGCAACATCAGTCTCTTTTTATAAAATCCTTTTGTTTCTTCTGATCCTGGGGTGACTTTTCTGGAAAACAAATGAGACGTGTACCTTGTCCCTCCGAGCTCTGTAAGTGCCAGACCTGAATAAACATGCTCCTGTTGTTACCTGAGGTGGGACGTGTGCTGTGTGTGTTTCCTTGCTCCAGACAGAGAGATTAGGAACGCTCTTAGAAGAAACCCAAATATTATGCCCGGCACGAGGGCCTCTTACCCTATCAAGTGGCTTTTCAGTGCTTCGTCTCAGCATTCCTTCCTGTTCACCTCTGAGCAGCAAGTCCATTTTCTCCCTGTCCCTGTCCTTTCTGATAAACACACCTGGGTCAGCTTGTGTCACCTCTCTTGGGAATCGCCTTTTCCAGGTGCACTTCAGTGTAAAATGCCAGTTATTGGGGTCTGAGTCAACCCCATTAAACGGAGCAAGCGCACTGGGAACAGGAGCTCTAAAAATTAGTCTGCATATTACAAAAACTTGGTGCCTCCATTTCCCCACTTTGGACTTGTGGTGGCAATAGACAATGACATCAGCACCTAAATGACCCAGTGCAACAGGTCTGTTTGCAAAATTTAGTGATGTCAGAGGCAAAGATGTCAATACTCGGATCTTTAGCTTCAACTTGCAATCCCTGGCTGATGGGCTGATGATACATGTGGACTGCAGAAGGTGACTCCACCACCAAACCTGCCACTCCTGCTGTCCCTCACATCCCAGGATCTTCCCAGGTCTTTTGGCAGCATTGCTCCTGGAAGTTCTCAGCTGTCCTGTTGGAGATGTGTGCATCGTGCTGGTTTCCTATCTGCTTGGCCTACCTGTGGACCTGCCAGACACAAAACAAGCCCAAATTGACCCTTAAGCTGTCATGCAAAATGTTGCTGTCCTTCCACTGATAGATCAGGGGTTCTCTGGGCTTTTTGTCTCTTCTAGCAGCAAAAATGTGGTGTAGCGTTGACACTCTTTAGCCATGCCCTCCTTGTATGTTGTTCTCCTATTTTGTGTTAAAAAAACCCCAAAAGCCTCTCAAGCTGCACTCGGTGTTCAATTATATCTCTGTCCCCACTTAAATGAGTGATAAATGGCTTCTTTTGGAAGATGTGTGCAGATGTATAGAAATATTGGGAACAAAAGTGGTTACATGTTTTTTTTTTTTCTCTTCCTTCTCCCCATCTTTTAATTAAATGGCCACAGATGCTAATGACAGCCTTTACAACAGGACAAGCTGGTCATCGTGACATGACCCGCAATTAGGTGATGAGTTTGGTAAGAACACGTTGCTTGTCTCGTTGGTCCTCAGATGTGCCTTCCTCTGGTTAATGCATTCTGCTTCGCCTGCTGGGACCTGCTGGGACCACAGGGCTTGAGGTGTGCCGCAAACCTCTGCTATGCACATATGGCACAGGGAAAATCGGGGGGAAAAATTACTAGAAACGGGGTAAATATTCCCAAGTTTCCCTGTGCCTGAGCCTTCCTCCCAAGAGGGTTAGAAACCTTGTTTGCAGGGTTAATTTGTTCCTCACCACTTACTCTGAGAAGATGCTATAGTGAGACCAAGGTGGCACCCAGAGTACTCGACCTTGCAAGTAATGGGGCTGTAACTCTTTTTCTAGCCCCCTGGTAAAAGTTATCTTGGTTTTGGACTCAATTACCCTCACAACACCTCTGCTGCAAGCAAAGAGCTAAACTCAAAAGCCATCAGCGTAGCTGTGTCCTCGTGCCTTTACAAGGCCGCACTGGACAATACCATGGGCTAAAGCTACGAGCAGGGTTATGAGACCTGTTTGCCTCATCCGATGGCCATCTCCTTCCTATCTCAGCGTTTCCGAGTTTGCTGGTGCCCAGGACTTGGTTATGCAAGGGCTGGTGGGAAGAGCATTCGGCAGGCTACTTACCCTATACAAATAACAGGTTATATTAATGATGTTGCCAGGGGACAGATCTGAAGGTCAGTTCACACGTGTTCTTGAGCCTATAGATGATTAATAGATTGCATATGGAGATTTATTTTTCCCTCTTCACTCCCTTTTTGTTTTTCACTCCTCATGCGCTATGTTCCTGTACTCTCAGTATATAGAAAGAGAGAAGTTTCTCCATTCACATACACGTTGCAAAGATCTCCTTGATAGATATATATATATTTGAGACAGAGGGAGGGTACGACGGCTTGTCAAATGCAAGAGATGTTATTCAGCAGTTTAATCCCAAGCATCATAAGATCAGTTCTGCCAGCTCTCACGATTTCTGGTCCTGCTATAGATTTTTTTTCGGGCCCCGAATCTCCAGCACCAGAAATCATGTGAGAACCTCAGCTGTTGTAAAGCCCAGGAGTGAAAGGCCTGAAAAGGGGCAGCTGTAGTAATTAAAAACATTAATAATAAAAAGAAGATAATAGCAAGAAGCCAGCATTTACAGAGCATTAAAATTAGTGGCTTGTTAAACCAAACGCCTGATTTGGAACTTGAGGGCCACGGTGGGGCGACCCTTAAGTGCTTTGAATGTGTTTACTTGGACTGTGGAATTAGAGATCGAAATTTCAGCAGAAAACTGAGATCTTCACCTGTTCTGACAAGGCAAAAAAGTTACGAGGAGAGGCAGCTTTGCTCTATACAAGCGTGTAATATCCCAGAACAGTTTTCACTGGAAGAGGAGAACAGCTCAAGTCAAAAACCTGCCCATTTTGGAGCAAGCTAATGAGAAAATGGTTTCTGTGCTTCCGTCCTGAAAATGGCTGTATTTCAACGGCAGCTGCTGCCGTCTACCACTACGCCAACGTCGCAAGGGCTCTCATTTTTGTGGATTGTCTGTACATGCTCAAAGCTTACTGCGGCACCAGCCCTTTCCAGTCAGGTTCGCTGGGTTTGCTGTTTGCCGAAAAGGAGGACCTAAAAATGAACAAAGTTCTTCCAACTGGTTTTCGAGATTTTTTTTTTTCTTTGCAAAAGGACAAAATTTATTCCTTTTGGAAAACACAAACCTGATGTGACTTCCTTGCACGAGCAGCCCGAACAAATAAGGCCAGTTGCTTAAATGTTACTCAAAGGATCTACATCTACATCGTTACTCAAAGAATGTCCTTGCTTGGTGTTAATTTACTCAAGTTACGGGTTGTTTGATGTGATTCACCTCCCAGCGACCCTATTTGTCGTGAAGGAGGCTGTGGTCCCACCACGCCTGCCGGAAACCTGGTACCTCTGGTGTGGGTGGTTGTGTCTCCATGCTGGAATGAGGTATAGGCACCCGTGTTCTCCTGTCTCTGGGAAAGGCAGATGTGGTACACATCTGGGTGCTTGGAGGTTTATCACAAGCCCCCTCGCTCCTGTCATCCCAGTGCTTTTGCACCCTGAAGCTGGGCTGTGCTTTCACTGTCATCCTCAGTGGTGCCTCAGCTGTTGGGGATGAAGAAGGCTCGGAATCCTTCCTTGATCCTGGAGGAGTTATTTCACCCCTGGAAAGCTGCTGTCTGAGGCTATCAAACTGGAACGGGGATAGACACACCTAATTTTGCAGTTTGGGAATGTCCATGGTGCCCAGGGAAGCGAAGCCCTGGGTCGGTCCTGCCATCTACTGGCTTTTGCTAGACTTGGTAGAGATGCTTTGAAGCTCACGTCTCTCAACTCAAGGAGGAACCCTTAACACATGAAATCGTGAGTAGGGATCCAAGGGTGAGCTACCTTTAACCAGATAATTGCATGCAAGGCAGAGAATCAGAGGCATCAGAGACAGATGGAATGTTTCAATTTGTCGAGCTTTGCTCTGATAGTGTAAATTGAGGCTTCCCAGGTCCAGTGTTTTCCAAGGAAACACTTTTTCCAGCCCAAACCCTACTGTTTCATCAAAACTGAAACACTTCCTGAAAATATAATAAGGCAAATAAAGTATTGCAGAAAAAATACTGACACGTTTTATTTCAGCTTTGTTGGATGATCTCATTTCACTGAGATGGCTACACTGAAATGTTGATTTTACTAATACATATACGTGAGATTTGTAATTGTGTATTAACTTTATTGTAACAGAATAAGAAGAATAAAGAAATGTCGATTCCTTTAAATCTATTAACGTAAGGATGTGTAGTGTATGTTACATAGTGTTTCTTATACTCTAATAAAATACATGGAATTAATAAAAAAGGTGCGCTTGGAACGGAATTTTTGGGTGGTTCTACAGCTATTACAGATACTACTTCTTGCTTTGTGTGAAAAGAAAGTGCTTGGGTTGGTTTCAAAGCCCAGGGCTGGGGGTTGTGGGCCGGTCAACAGGAGGACAGACATGAGGCCGAGCCTCTAGACTATAGGGAGGGATAAATCCATACATGCCATCTCAGGGCCATTGGAGTCTCTTCCTGGTGATGGATAAAGAACAGGGATTGTCTTTGCCTTCAATAGCCCTGCTCATAAATATCGCTGACTTGCCCGTGACCCTACTGGGAATGGAGATAGGATTTGTCCTTTGAGCCTCTGCTCTTTCTTGTTGGAGAGGGTGGCTATTTTGGGTGCATAATAGCCCCTGTGATGGTGTCTGGGGGCAGCTGTGCCTCTTCCCAAGCTTGCCGGGGCTGCTCCTGCCTGCAGACAGATGCACAGACGGAAGCACAGACATGAGGCTGGTTGCTCTGGAGACTCCCCCCTGCTCTCCTCAACCGGGGAGCATTCATGCTGCTTTGCAAAGATGTGTCATTTTAATTTTGGTTTAAAGCTTTATTATTTTGGGGAGCCCAGTTGGATCCCGTGGGAGAAGAGGATTATGTTCCCTGGGGAATGTAAGATAAATGCTGAATAACAGTGATGGGCTCTCAGGAGTTTCTTAGGAACAGCCACAGGCTGACTGAAACAAAGACATAAAAATTTCTTTCCTTTTCTCTGGATAAGACCAGCCTGGACTATTTGCTTCCTGGGAAAGGATGTTCATTGCTTTTCCTCCTGCAATCTGTATTTTGCAGCCTCACCTGTTTTTTTGGCATGGGAGGGCACCGGTGGTGACAGGGAGCATTTTGGGGACTGGAGGGCATTGCACAGCATCTGGTGGCAGAGGAAACTTGTCTCTGAGAGGCTACACCTCCCTCCGGCCTGGCGTTCCCCCATGTTCCCACTCCTGCTGCTCCATGGGGACCTGCCTCTCTCTAGACAGGCCCAGGATGGGTTCTCCCATATTTCAAGCATTCAGAAAACTCAGGGAAATGGTCCCATTTCACCAAATCTAAGAGAGGACGCCTTTAATGTTTTGACCCAGAGGTAACAGTTGCTTCCTTCCTTAAGGTCCATATTTCCAGGTAAGCCTCATTAAGAGATGTAGTGATACCAAATGCCTGAAAGTATTTCTGGAAACTAAGCAACATGGGCTGTTGCCAGTGTTTCTGTTTTAGATGGCTCTGTAGCCTTTTCTCACTGGTATCCAAAGGTCACAATGACCATCTCAGGGTATGTGGGAGCATACTTAAGAGACAATGGACATATATTGAACCAGCCATGCAAGGAAGCAGACTGGCTTTAGGCCCTCACCCTTGAAGTCACCTTGAGGAGAGAAAAATAGGAGCGACAGTGACTGTTTCACATGAGTCGAGGAAACAGGCTTTACCTTGAGGAGAGAAAAACAAAAATGACAGTGACTGTTTCACATGGATTGAGAAAAACAAGTTTCGAGGAGTCGGATGAGCAAGTGGGAAAAACAGAGATTAGAATGAACCAATCCGAGTCGCATGCTCACCTTGTGCACCAATCAACTAATACATGAACGTGAGTAGGGATAGAAAAATTGTATATAAGGGACAGTAGAGTATCAATAAAAGGACTTCTGTGTGATTCACATTGGATCGTGTGAAGTCCAGTTTCTCTCCTCAGGGGTATGAGACACCATGTTTTAGCAAACGGGCCTGAAGAGAGAGAATTCCTGCCTCCCCATCCTTGCCCTTTTCTGTCCCTCTGGACATACCTCCAACTCTAGCCATGGCAAAGACAGGTTTTGGAGGAAGAAATAGCTCTGGGGCTGGAGGGAAGTTTCCAGAAAATGGTTTCATTTGCTAGTTTTGACGTGGAGGAGTCAAGAAAAGTGTGTAGGTAGATAGTTTCCAAGTGAAAATGTGAGTGGTGCTAAAGGAAGAAAAAAGAAAAGACTGAATCAAGAGCTCCACCTTCCTGCCAGTGCTAACCCTCTCCATGTTCTTCCCCTCTGGTTCCTTTTCTCCTCAGTTCATGAGTATTGAGGTCCGCATAAGAGACCATAGGGAGCAAGGGGGGAGATGGCACCTCCAGGCTGCAGTGGTGACCGGAGCAACAGCTGAGATGGGAGGAGGTTGGAAAGATGTGAGGTGCTGTGTGTGGCGGTGGGAACATGTTATGATCTTCCTGCTTATCATCTCCCAAGAAAAGGAGATTCAAAACGATACACAATGTACCTTCGTCTCTTTGGGTTTGGTGATCTGGCCCTTCCGACACAGGGACGCTTGGCCGTCTGAGCTGCCATTCACGTTAATAACTCTTGTCCTTTGCGTAGAAGGAGTTAAGCTAGCACGACTAAAATGTAACACACGCAGCATCAAACCCATGGGGGAAGAGATGTGAGTAGCGTGCCTTGGTCTCCTTCTCCATGCCAGTTAACACAAACAACGACTGGGTGGCTTGTATTTCGCACAGATTCTTGTCATGCCTGCATCACCGAGAGCAATATCACGTCGTTGTGCCTGAGTGTCAGGTGCTCCTGGCTCACATTCTGGCTTCTCATTGCTAAAATTGCGGGGATGCAGTCACCCGTTCTCGCACGAGAGTCTGAGTTTCGCGCAAGGACCCCTTCCTGAGCTCAGACCAGTTAAACCTGCTCGTTCCAGGAACGGCACCCATTTGGCATCACGGTCCAAACTGTTAGAGGAAAGATGACAAAAAAACAAATATGAGGACTTAATAGATGTGGCAGTGTGGCATCTTGTTTGTGACTGCTTTGCAGTGCTCAGGTTGTTTATAAGGGCAAGGTGTAGCTACTCACGTTGGAATTCAACTCATGGTTTGTTCAAGGCAATTTAGATAGACTGAATTTTTCTCCTTTTTTTTGTTTTCACATGGATGTGTCTCATCCTAAAGCTGATTGGAACCCAGTGATTATGAAACTCGAATTTTGGAAACAGTGAAAATTTAAAACTACCGAAAAAATCCTAAAAATGCCTGCCTGCCTGCCTTCTTTGGGAAATGGGCTGGGACAAGACATTTGCATTTTCTTCTCTTGTCGGAAGGTGGCAGTGGGAGGCCCCAGATCTGCCAGTGCAGCCTCAGGAGGGTGTCCTGGGATGGGGGTGTTGATCTATGAGAACCACGAGTCCCTTCTGCTAAATGATAGGATGCAGAAAGCATCCTATCATCTGGATCCTGGAGATGAAGAAGAAGTGCGTTGGCTTGGGATGCTCTTCACCGCATCCCAAGCATGGTGACACCACAGCTTTCCTGTTCCAGTTTTTTAACACTGACATGGATAAATAGTTTTCCATACATCTGATGGAATTTTGCTTCCTGCAACTTGTGGTCAGTGGGCGTCCTCAAGGACACCCTAGCTCAGCCTTCTCTTTGACCCTTTTTTTTTAATGTCAGATGCTGTTAGGCCCCCTGAGCCCTCTCTTCTCAGCCTGTTTCCCAGGCTGAACAAACCCAGCTCTCTCATAACTCCTTGCATTGCCTGTGGTCAAGTCCCTGGCCAAACTGCATGAAAACTTGGGATCACAAAGGTGTAGTGGGATAGCTCACATAAATTGAGCGCTACCACGGATGGACACAGACTGTTTAGGAAGGGCAAGCAGGAAAGGTGAGGAAGGGGAGTTGCTTTGTATGTGAGAGAGCAGCTGAAGTGCATGGAGTTCTGCCTAGGGAAGGGTGAGGAGTCAGCTGAAAGTTTGTGGGTCAGGCTGAGGAGGCAGATCAGCCTAGGTGATGTTGTAGTGGTCGTCCAATACAGACCACCTGTTCCGGAAGAAGCAGATGAGGACTTCAGATCTCACATTCACAAGTCCTGGTCCTCATGGAGGGCTTTCACCATCCCAATATCTGCTGGAGGAGCAACACAGCAGGGCAGTGGCAATCAATGAGGTTTCTGGAGTGCACTGGTCACAACTTCCTGATGCAGGTGACTGAGGAACCAACACGGAGAGGTAGTATCATGGACCTCATACTTGCAAACAAGGAAGAACTTGTTGGGGATGTGAAGGTTAGGGACACCCTTGGCTGTAGTGACCATGAGGTGGTGGGGTTGAAGATCTTAACACTGGGGAGCAAGATGAAAAACAGCATCACATCCTGGAGTCAGCATGGATTCACAAAGGGGAAATTATGCCTCACCAGCCTGATAGCCTTCAATGATGATGTGACTGGCTTGGTGGATCACAGAATCACAGAACGGTTAGGGTTGGAAGGGACCTCTGGAGATCATCTCATCCAAACCCCAGGCGGGTTTGGAATGTCTCCAGAGTGGGAGACTCCCCCACCTCTCTGGGCAGCCTGTGCCAGTGCTCTGCCACCCTCACAGGAAAGAAGTCCCTCCTCATGTTTAGATGGAACTTCCTATGCTCAAGTTTGTGCCCGTTCCCTCTTGTCCTATCACTGGGCACCACTGAAAAAAGACTGTTCCCATCCCCCTGGCACCCTCCCTTTCAGGATTTATAAGTATTGATAAGATCCCCCCTCAGTCTGCTCTTCTCCAGACTAAAAGCCCCAAGTGCCTCAGCCTTTCCTCATCAGAAAGATGCTCTAGCTCCTTAATCATCTTTATAGCCCTTTGCTGGACCCTCTCCGGCAGTTCCCTGTCCTTCTTGAACTGGGGAGCCCAGAACTGGACACAATACTCCAGATGTGGATGATGCGAGAGAAGTGGATGTTGTCTATCTCTACCTTATTATGGTTTTCAACACTGTCTCTCACAACATCCTCATAGACAAGCTGACAAAGTAGGGGTTAGATAAGCGGGCAGTGAGTTGGACTGAAAACTGGTGGAGCAACTGGGCCCAAAGGCTTGTGATCAGTGGCACAAAGCCCAGCTGGAGGCAAGTCGCCAGTGGGGTACCACAGGACTCAGTGTTGGGGTCAATACTGTTTATCATCTTCATTAATGACCTCGATGATGTGGCAGAGCTCACCCTCAGCAAGTTTGCAGAGGGTACAAAACTAGGAGGCATGGCTGATACAGCAGATGGGGGTGCTGCCATTCAGAGGGACTTGAACAGGTTGGAAAAATGGGGGAACATCAGGAAGTTCAGCAAATGGAAATGCAAAGTCTCACATCTGGGGAGAAATAACCCCAGGTACCAGGACAGGCTGTGAGCTGATTAGGATAGGAAACAGCTTTGCAGAGAAGGAACTGAGGGTCACGGTGGACATTCAAGTGGCACATGAATCAGGAATATTCCTTTGTGGCAAAGAAGGTAACCAGCCTCCTGGGCTGCATTAGGCAGAGCATTGCCAACAGGTCAAGGGAGGTGATCCTTCCCTCCTTCTCAGCACTGGTGAGGCCCCACGTGAAGTCCTGTATCCAGTTCTGGGCTCCCCAGTACAGGAGAGACATGGAGAGAGTCCAACGAAGGGCCACAAAGATGATGAAGGGACTGGGGCATCTGTGCTATGAAGAGAGGCTGAACAATTGGGGGCATTTCAGTCTGGAAAATAGAAGGCTCAGGGGGGATCTTATCAATGTCTGTAAATACATGAAGTGAGGTGCAAAGAGGATGGACCCACGGTCTTTTCAGTGGTGCCCAGTGCCAGGACAAGAAGCAAAGGGCACAAACTGCAACACAGGGAATTCCACTTAAACACAAGAAAAAAACCTGCCTTTAAGTGTAGTTGAATGCTGGAAAGGGCTACCCAGAAAGGGCGTGGAGTTTCCATCTTTGATGATACTCAAACCCAACTGGACACAGCCCTGGGCAACCCGCTGTAGTGACTCTATTTTGAGAAGAGGGGTTGGACTAGACAATCTTCAGAGGTCACTGCCAGGGTCAGTCATTTTCTGATTTGTGTGAATTCTGCTGATGGTGAGGCTGAGCGTGTTTGCACTCCTCTGCTTTGTGACAAGTACTCATGAACTGGTCTTGTCTCCCATGGACCTTCCTTTGCCTTGTTGCCAGGATCATCAGACGGGCTGAACTGCTCACCTGGCCGGGAAATATCACCACCAGGCTGCTTCCCTCACCTTTATCAAGCACAAATGCTCCAGGGTCCAGAACCTTTTGGTCAGAAACTTTTGTCTGAAATCCTCAAGTATATGGAGGTCAAACCTGGTGTGTTTCTTAGAGCTGGTGGGAGACGGGTTGAGATTATCACCTGGGCAGTGGAGATATCTTCAAGACACAGGTTTTCTGCTGACTTGGGCAGTATGAATCTGAGAACACTAGTACAAAGACATGTGGGTATTTCCAGCTTCAGTGCCAAACGCTGGAGTATTAGAAAGAGATGAAAAAGGCCGGGAGGCAAAGCTCCTTCCTTTCAGTCAGGTCATTTACTGTTTTACATGTGTTGTCCTTGTTCTTCCAGTCTGGGTCAATGAGAAGTGACTCAGATAGGAAAGTATCTCTTGTTCATTGGATTAAGTCTTGAAGGAACACAGGGGATGATTAAAGCAGGTGACAGCTAAGCTGAGCAAGTGATTTACGTTCCTGCATCATTAACAATGCCTTGGAAAGCTGCATGGAGCAAATAATCTCGAAACAAGTGATTACTGCCTCAGTCAGTCAGAGTTGATGGGAAGGGAAAAGATACCAGCTTGGAAGCTAAAAGAAGAAAAGGAAACCAGAAAAACTTGATAGGGAAGAAAGCCAAATTCCCACTAGTTATAAATATATGATCAATCCTTTCTCTGCACATTATGAACAGAGAGGGAGAACACACTTTAGTAGTTATCAACTCCTGTAAGATTCCCCCACAGGACCACTGTATCCATATGCTGGCCACTGGCAAGTGATAAATATGAAGGTCCCACCCAGAAAGAGTTAAGTGCTACATAGAAGTTACTCCAAACAATAATAACCTAGAGATAAGAAGTACTTACATTGAATTCAAAGGGGGAAAAAAAAAAACAGGTTGAAAAAAGAAAGAAAAGCAGGTGAATTGTTACATGCAGGGAACAGAAGTCGTTATAAAAATAAATCATCTTGTTCCCTACCTTCTTGTCCTGGTGAATATACAAAGCCTCACTGATTCTCAGGCACAGCACACAACACACGGCTGGGGCAGAGGGACAGCTATAGTGAGGTCTGGGGGGAATATGGGAAGAGCAGCAAAGTTAAAGAAACCCTTCATCCTTGCTGTCTGGTCTGATCTGTCTGCCCCAGGTCCTGTACTAACCAGTGTCCCTCATGTCCCAGCCCGCTACAAAGGTGGAAACCAACGTGGGGAGAGCTGCCAAGCTTTCTACACCCATCTGCAACCCCAATCTATAGCAGACTGACCTGCGACCAGGTGTGAAAGTCACAACTCTCTGCTTAGCTGGATGCTTTGAACCTACTTCTCCCTGCCCATGGCAGGAGGGTTGGAAGTAGATGATCTTTAAGGTCCCTTCCAACCTAAACGATTCTATGATTCTACTTGTCAGATTAAGGGCAACTTCCAACAACTTGTTTCCAGGAATTGCCTGACCTTTATATGCTCAATAGGCTTGAGAGAGGGCTGAAATGTCTTGCAAAGCTGTGCCAATATAATGGTTTTAAAGCCAGGCAGAGACATGTTGGATCTTGGCCATACATTGTAAGGATTTGTAGTAAAATCAATTAGTAGGAATAAGGCTGCTGTGACTAATGAGTGATGCCTGAGTGGAAATGGCTCTAGGAGAGCTGCAGGGTTGGATTCCTCATGCATTATTCATAGGGATAGGCCAGATTCAGGCTTGGCACTGTTTAGTTTTCACTTTGCTTTTCCAGGTTACTCCTTAACTTTTAAAGATGCTCCTCATGGATGGAGGAAATGGAGGAGGATATCTGTTTAATTCCTCTCTTTTTGGTGTGAAGAGGCTTCAATCTCTGGAGAATTGTGGTTTCTGTGAGAGGCAGATGGGGGACATGAGGTGTCAGAGTTCATGGTAATTTAATCCCTGGCACTCTGCACACCAGGAGTTTTACTGATTAGACCAACCCATCCTTGCTGTTGGCTTCATTAAGTAGCTTTCATCATTGACACTATTTTGAAGCTACGAGGAGAAAACGGAATTGTTTGAACAAATCTCTTTAGCCTTTCTAACACATAGCTTATATTGTAGTTACGGTCAATCCTACAACATACAGCAACTTTATATCTAGAATGGGGAAACAAGTTAATTTTCCAAGGTCAGCCAGCAAATCCTTGACAGAGCTTAGAATAAGCCTCTGTATGTGGCTTTCAGGCCAGCACTCACTCTTGTTGCTTCTAGTAACTCATGCCCCTCCTATCAGGGTGGCACAAAAATAGCAGACAAGCAGTGATGAAAAAGGAGCATTAACCAGTGGTTAAACCATGTGGAATACAATGCTGGCTCTATTTCTGGAGTCGTTACTACCTTGCTCCGTAAGCCTAATTAACACCTCTGCATCTCAGCTTCCTTACGTCTGATTTTGAGACAATAATATTTACTTATATTACAGGAGTGTTTGGGGGTTTAACCTACTTGTAGGTGTGCAGCAAAAGCTTAGCACTGACTTATGACACTGTCATGTCAGCACCCCTCCACATCTACCTTTGAATCCAATCATCGCTCTGGAAAGCTGTGGGATTCCTAGGTTATTTATAAAGAGCTTATTAGAATCAAGAAAATGAAGAGTTTAAAATCATAGAATCATAGAATTGTCTAGGTTGGAAGGGACCTTTAAAAACATTGAGTCCAACCACCAACATAACAACTGCTAAAACCACCACTAAACCATGTCCCTCAGCACCACATCTACATGTTCTTTAGATACCTCCAGGGATGGTGACTCCACCACTTCCCTGGGCAGCCTGTTCCAATGCTTGACAAACCTTTTGGTGAAGAAATATTTCCTAATATCCATCCTAAACCTCCCCTGGCACAACCTGAGGCCATTTCCTCTTGTCCTGTTGGACTAGATGATCTCCAGAGGTCCCTTCCAACCCTGACCATTCTGTGATTCTGTGAGTCTGTGAGAAGCGACCAACCCCCACCTTGCTACAACCTCCTTTCAAGTAGTTGTAGAGAGCGATAAGGTCTCCCCTCAAATGGTCAAGTCAAAAGGCTCTCAATCGAAACCAGTGCCTTCACTTCTCTAAGCACACATGCAGCCCAGGGTCCCCAAAACTCTGCCCTGGAGGTGGATGGGCATATTTTAGGACTTCCCAGCGGGACCTCCTCAGCCTGGTAATTAGGCAATACGAGACCTCCTCAGCATGGTAATTAGGCAATATAAGCAAGTCTTTTGGGAGGTTACGGGATTTGAAGACTGTTTCCAGCGTCATGCAACCGTTGGAGGACTGCTCACATCAGATGAAGTTGCCTCCACCCAGAGACTGTCGTAGCTGGCCAGGTAGGATAGGCAAGGGGTTTGGCGTGGGTTTCTCAGGCTGACAGTAAACATTTCCCTCTGAACTTTTCCTTTTATTTATGATAACAAACTCCTCTGAAATGCAGAGTTCTTGTACTAGCCTTTGAACACATACACTAGAAAATGTCTTTTTTTTTTTTTCAAACCACCTTGTGGGTTGTTGAAGCAGATTTATACACCTTGTGTCTTTTATTTTTTTTTTCTCTCTGTAGTTAATGGAAAACCCCCAACACAATAGGCTGTGATTACCCACGAAAGAATAAAAAGGAATTCAGTAAAACGCTGTTTGGATATTCCTGTTAATTCTTATTATTTCTTTGGTGACTTGCCAACACTGCAAAGCAATTGCATAGGGTGTGCATAGAAGAAACATTTCAGGCAATGCTTGAAGACTCAGATAAGATCAACTGAAACCATAAACAAAGGAGGTATGTTGTCACCTTCCCCCCCAAAAAACCCAACCGTCCAAACTGAAGGAGGGCACGGGTTTTAAGCAGGGTGTTGGCATATATTCTTCCATGCAAAATCTTATAATGTAATGAAGATCACATTTCAGCTGTGCATGTGAAACCAATCATCTAGCACACATTGTCTGAGGCCACTTAATACCAGAAACCAGAAACCACACCCTTTTCCATGTTTAGCTTTGGTTTTTTTTACCTAAGAACAAAGCAAACACGATCAGCATGTCTCCCCTTTCTTAACATGATTATAAAATTCTCTGCTGAACATGAGGAATGCCAAACCAAGAATATACCAAAAATGCCTTTCCCTAGATAATTTTGGGCTGGAAATAACTGGTGAACTTTCATAATCTACAGAATGACTGTATCATGGAGGCCACGTGAAAACAATGGGTCTGAATTCCTGAGGGTGTAGATCACCCAGAAGTGGTGTTTGTAAGCGAGGCAGGGCTTGCTAAAATGATGAGACTGTCACGGGAGCTTCTGCTTTGGAGAGATGAGGACTGGGTTGTTTATCTGGGAGTAAGAGAAGACCGTTTGCTTTTAACATTTCAAAAAGTCGAGTGATACTAAACCTGAATAAAGTTTCTCTAATGGTACAAGAGATAAAGGTGGTGGGAACATCTCCAAGAACATCTTTGTTTCAGCTTTCCCTCCTTTCTTTCCTTATTAAAAGTGTGTGTTGAGGGGGGCAATGGGGCATAACCGCAGAAAGGCTCTTCCTTACCATTTTTTTTGGAATCTCACAATCAAACTTGCCTGTCACCCATTGTAGGAGGATTTACTAGCCTAGGGCTGGCCTGAGGCACAGGAAAAGCAGGCAGGTGCCTCGGGCAGCAGGATTTGGGGGTGGGGAAGCCAAGGTTTTTGGAAGCAAAGAAGTTGTGGGCTTGCTGCCACACCTGAGAGAAGGTTGGCTCAGACCCAAGTGGCTTCTCCATGCACCGACCTCCCTGAACAGCTCAGGGTAGGGAGCCTGAGATAATCCCTTGGCCCAGACTTTCATGGACTGGTCCTGTTATCTTACCAGTGCTCCTGTTGTCTAAAGAAAAGGGTTAACGGTCACAAAAATTCCAGGTGTCACAACCAGGTGGGTTTGTGTAGTTGGTGAATGGGAGCACAGGCATTAGACCTTGGCGACGCCAAAATGATCTTAAGCAAAGAGAGTAGGAATTTTGAGATAAAAGAATGGTAAATTTCTGCTTTCATATGCAAAGTTAGGAGTGAAGGATGACTGACTAATCATTTACTTTACTGTACTTTCTTCTTTGTTGTTATTTGGTATATAAGACACGGCTTATTTCTCGCAAGGTGTGCCAGCGCTGCGAATTATTGCTTAGCACCCATTTCTGCACAGAACTGGAATAAAACAAATATCACAACTCTGTGTGTCAGTTGTTTTTTGCACACCGGGTAAAGAACCCAGATTTGAGACAACACTCCCACCACCTGTGTCTTGTAGAGGACAAGGAGAGGAGAGAGGGAGATGGCATGGTTCTACCCACAGCCCCCTGAAACAGCTCGGGGAGAGGTTTTACAATACCAAAACCCCAACCGTGCTGTTTCCAGTGAGTAAGGGACTGCAAGTCAACTTTCCACTTCTCCTGCAGATAAACTCTGGCCCCTGCCGAGGGTAAAAACACAGAGGAGAAACGAACATGGGGTTTAACTGCTTGCTGTTCACAGCTAAAGATGCTTTTTTCCCCAAGGTTCATGGAAATCGCCCAAGTCTCTCTAAGAACTGCACAAAAGAAGAAATATCAACAAGCTGCAGGGCAAGGCACGGACACTGGGATTATTTAATACCCCTGGGTTTGCACGTCATGCCTAGGCACAAAGCACCCAGCTTAAACAAGCTCAGCTATTGTCCACCATGCAAACCCTCATTTTCTTCTCCAAGGAACATGAAAAGAGATGACGGTATGGCAAGAGGTGGGGCCTGCTTTGTAGCTCATTCAATTCATTTATAGCTCAATCAGACTCGTTTTTCCAGTAGAATTGGATCTCGGGTCGGAATCGGTACATGGCAAGCCACCAGGAGGAGGTGTCCCATTAAAGCCAGTGGTGAAGAGCTGTGGCAGCCCAGTGACCAGGCGACGAGGGTCTGTGCAAGATGAAGGTGTTTCTGTCTCTTCTGTTGGTTGCCATTGCTTGCGTCGAGTTCGGTAAGTTCCTGCTCTGACTTATCCAAACTCCTGCAGAAGATGCAGCATGACGCGATGGGGTGCATCCCGTTCCCTCTGAAGTCCATGCCTCCCACTTTGAGCAGGTTTCAGAAAAAAATCTGTCTTTGGAATATTTCCAGCCTGTCAGATGTTCAAGATCATCGTGGTCTTGTTGGCATTGTTAGTTCAGGCTCTTTAGAAAGTGTTACAAGACAAAGTGTGATTATATCGTGTCATTTCTTTAATACAATTTCCAGCTCTGTTTTTATGGTTCTTGTTCAATCTGACTCTCATCTTCTGTTCTTGGGGTTTTTTTTTGTTTTTTTTTCCCCGCTTTTTTTTTTTTTAATATTTCTGTTCCTGTTTTGATATTTAACCCTGAAGCCGGCTAGCCAGATTAGTGCAGTGTATGTAGCGGCTCTCTCTAATTATATGTTGCATATGTGGTTTATTAAACTTCAGCCACTAGAAGCGGGAAAGATGGGCTGGGACACTAAGCTGGTGGCTCAGATACTCCAGAGCTGATGTTTCCAGCTCTGTTTAGTAACACACCGTGGTTTGCATGAAGTCAAAGACAATTTTGGCAGGCCACCTTCAAAACAAACAACTGTGAAGTGTTTTGGGGATTTTCCTCATTTTCAGAAGGATTTGAGAGTTTGTTACCACAGGGAGTGACCCCCACCATCCTCCCTTCCTCCCTTTTGTCCCCGTTAGGCTACCTGCCACCTTGCTGGAGGTGGTAGGCTTGAAGCACACGGTCAAGGTGGGCAGCCAATAGCAGCCTGGTATTGGGGGTGACCCATCTGGGATATGGAGGTAGGGAACAAGCCCCATGAGTCCAGACTGTACAGGGATGCCATGCAAACCTTCCCCCTCTATTTCCATCAGCGGGATTTAGTTGTTTCTCCTCCATCACCAACTCCATGAATGCAGACACAGAGGGGTGTTTGGGATACGAGTGTTTTCATTCCCTAGGAAGTAGGGAATGCCCTCATTGCTGGGAGTCTTACATGAGTGTTGATGCCATAACCTCTGATGGTGGAAGGTGACTGCATAGTGGAAAGGTCACCCTGGCACAGACTCCCCATCCCTTGATGTTGCCACCAGAACGACTTCTTGCCTGAAAACTTATTTTATACTGACAATCCCCAGCTCAGAGTTGGTGATATGCAAGGTAAGTCCTGTGCAGGGTTAGTGTAGGAGCTGTGATTGTTGATTGCGATATTTGCACTCTCTGCACAACTCTTCCAGATCCAGGCAGTGAAGGGTCTGCTTTTAACTGTGCTTGGCTGGGGTGTGGAGCTAAATTATAATTTTTTCCTTTGTATTTATTTCCTTCTTATGTAATGCCTTTTTTCTTCCTCCATCTTTGGGTCTGCAGAGCGGATTCTGCAGGGGAGAGAAAAGTAGCTGGAGAAAGAAAAGGGGTCTGGAGGATTTTTGGGGAGAACAAAGCTGCTGTTTGGAGAGGCAGACCCAGAGCTGGAACAGTAGCCCTCTTTTTTGTGTAATGCACTCACTGTCCTGTTACCTCTAAGACATGTGTCCTGGTTCTGGTCACTGGTAGTCCAAAGCCTTGGGGTGTTTGTGCTGTGTCAAGATCAAGGTGAGCTTCACATACTCACCACAGCTGCTACAGCAGAGATGAATCATGACTGGTGTCCAGAGCAGGAGACATTTCCTTTCATCATTACATCCTGTTCATTCTGGAGATTCATGTCTGCTTGTCAGGGGAGAGACAGCAGTTCAGAGAGGAACATCATTATTTAATAAAGGAGAGAAGGGGACTTTATAGTCAGATCTTCTTAAGGGACGGGCAGGAATCTGAAAGGCAGAATGCAAGAGGAAAGGAATGGGGTGGGATACAAATTTGGTCTAGGATGGACTTGCCAACCTAATTTTGCCATCCTACTTAATAAGACCTTGTCAAGGGTTGGGTAGCTGGGGAGCAGAAGCTCCTGCTGTGACGCAGTGGTGCCACATTTCTCCCTTCTGGTCCTTCCCCACTTCCTTGTCTCATTCAGGTACGTGTAGTCAGGATGGATGCTTTGATTTGGTGGGCAAACACTGGTAGATTTTGGAAATTTTGTAGTGGGCTTGGCAAGCAGAATTTTCTTCTGCACACTCTCTCCTCTGCAAAGCTGACCATAAACCATGACGTATCTGCAGCTCCTCCAAGCTTTCTTCTGGGCATGAATAGAATCTCTGTAATTTTTGCATGTCCTGGAAAGACAGTCAGAGTTGAAGGATGGAAGATCTGCCAATATCCAAGTGAAGCTAGCAAAATCCCTTTTAAGAAATTCCAAGATTTTCTGCTTTTTTATCTAATCTTTTGCTTTCAGCAGTCTAAAAAGAACCAGCTATAACTGCACTGAAATATTTTAGCATTTTATATTTACATCTTCTTTTAAAGAAGGTTTGTAATATGTCTGTATTCCGTTTTATAGTGTAATTTCATTTTTAAACTGCTGCACGTCTGCTTGTTTATCTGTAAGTTCATAAGCTCTTAAAACAAAAGGGGACCACTACAGTCCTGTTATCTTCACAAATATCTATCTTTCACAAATAGACCAGACAGATATTCCAAATCTTGCCTGAAACAGGGCTTTTACACCACAGGTCTTTAAGTCTCCAAGTCAGGGTGTTTCTTCCCTGCTCTGTGAGATGCCAGCTGACTATTGCTGCTGAAGAGTTGCCTTATTTGCAAAAATAAAGTTGTTTCCTTCCAGCTTTTGATTATTTTACCATGTTAAACAATTCCTAATCTGCTGTCTTTTCCATCTCAAAAAAAGCCACAACCCAACCTGTAGCTACAGCTGCTATTTAACATATTTAGCTGTGTTTGGACCTATTAGTCTCAGTAAGGTTAATAAATGTACTGGGTTTGCCCAAGTTCTCTTAATTTGGTGCCCCTTTGTGCCTATATCTTTTGTTTGGCTCTTTTTTTTTTCCTTTTTTTTTTTTTCCTCTTTTTCCACAGAGGAGCACAAATGCTGTGGCTTTGACTTGTCCAGTGATGAGTATCATGAAACCTGAGAATAACAATGAAGTGTCCTCCCTAAAGATGTATTTGACAGCTATCGAATGTAGAATTAATGCAAACAAAACATCAGTCCACAATGGGCAAAACAGAATAATAACGTTTGCTTGGAATACAAGCAAGATAATGGCTGTGTCTTTCTGTAAAAGTTCTCTTTCCGGCTTACTAGTTAGGGCAAAGTTGCATTATCTATTTTCATAAGGTGGCTTGCTTGCCTGAGCCTGCAGTTATGACACCCCATTTTAGGCATGCTGAGATGAGCTGAGTTGTTTTTCTTTTTCAACGGGGTTTAAAGGGATTTCAGCTGTGGTGTCACACAGATGGGGCAAGAACTGCTTTCCAGACCAAGGAGGGGCTGCTGGGCTGCAATGGTACCAAAATGCATTGCTGCACCTGTAAAGCACACACATTCAGGTGTCTGCTAGGAGGTGGAAGAGGGGACCTAGATCAAGCGTTGGGTTCTTCAGAAAGACCTGCAGAGAGCTAAGTGCCCTGAAAATATTGTCCAAAAATGGCTTCTTTGGTGATAGGAAATATCAGACATTATTTTGGCTTGATATCTTTGGCTTGGAGTGCTCTGGATATATTGCAACACAACAATCTGGGCTCTTCAGTGTCTCTAAAAACTCTTCATCTCAAAAGACTTTAGGCACTGAAGGACTTGGGCTGTGGTTATTCTGCATGACTAGGAGCTAATTGGCACCTACAGGCTTGCAAGTGGTTTTTGCAGCTCAGCAGGGAGGTGATGAAGAGCACCTAGGAACTGATGAGTGATGAGGTAGGGTGAGCTACCTTCACTGGTTTTGGGGAGTTGGGTACCAAACTACATTTTTATGGTCTGTGTCTAGAGCAGTACAAGTCCCTAGGAGTCTATTATTATGGCCGCTGTTATCTTTTTAAAATCACTTTTTGCACATTCTTCTCACAAAACCAAAATCTCAGGACAGGGGAAGGATTGTGCTTAATTTGTTTTCACGGCTCAATAAATTTGATGGAGGCAGTTCCTTACCTTTTGGACACTGTCCTACCCGACAGCTCCTAGTCTTTGGAAAGAGCTGACAGAGTGGACAGCACCAGATGAAATTCTCCCTGCTGCAACTCATATTCAAGTCTGACTTCTCTGTGTATCCAGATCCTTCACAAAGGGGAAGTCACGCTTGACCAACCTGATACATTCTATGATGAAATGGTTGGCCTGGTAGATGAGTGGAGAGCTGTGGATATTGTCTACCTGGACTTCAGGAAGGTCTTTGACACTGTCTCCCATAAAATCCTCATAGACAAGCTGTTGATGTATGGACTGGATGAACAACCAGTGAAGTGGATTGAAAACTGGCTGAATGGTCCAGCGCAGAGGGTGGAGATCACTGGCACAAAATCTACTTGAAATCTAGTAACTTGAGGTGTACCCCAGAGGTCAATACTGGATCCAGTTCTTTTTAACGTTGTTGTTAATGATCTGGATGATGGGGCTGAGCGTACCCTCAGCAAATTTGTGGACGACAACTGGGAGGAGTGGCTGGTATGCCAGAGGGTTGTGCTGCCATCCAGAGGGACCTTGCCAAGCTGGAGAAATGGGCTGACAGGAACCTCAGGCAATTCAACAAGGGGAAGTACAAATGTCATGCACCTGGGGAGGAACAACCCCGTGCACCAATATATGCTGGAGGCCATCCAGCTGGAAAGCAGCTCTGCTGAAAAGGATAGGGGTGTCCTGGTGGACACCAGGTTGAACATGAGCCAGCACTGTGCCCTTGTAGCAAAGAAGTCTAATGGTATCCTGGGTTTTATTAGATGAAATATTGCCTGCAGGTCAAGGGAGGTGATCATCCTCTCTGCTCAACACTGGTGAGACCATACCTGGAGTGCTATGTCCAGTTCTGAGTACAAGAGAGACATGGGCATACTGGAGATAGTCCAGCAAAGGGCCGCAAAGATGACGAAGGGACTGGAGTATCTCTCCTTTGAGGAAAGGCTGAGAGAGCTGGGACTGTTCAGCCTGGAGAAGAGAAGACTGAGGGAGGCCTTATTAATGTGTATAAATACCTAAAGGAAGAGAGCAAAGAAGATGGAGCCAGGCTCTTTTCAATGGTGCCCAGTGACAGGACCAGAGGCAAAGGGCACAAACTGGCACACAGGAGGTTCCCTCTGAACATCAGAAAACCCTTTTTTACTGTGCTGGTGACTGAGGACTGGCACAGGTTGCCCTGAGAGGTTGTCGAGTCTCCATCCTTGGAGGTATTAAACATCCAGCTGGACACAGTCCTGGGCAACTCACTCTAGGTAATCCTGCTTGAGCAGGGATATTGGGCTAGATGACCTCCAGAGGTCCCTTCCAACCTCCACCATTCTGTAATTGTGTGAATTTGTGAGTCTGTGACCTCTTTCTGAGGCTCTGGTAATGCAAAGGCAAGGAGAAAAGCAAATGAAAAGTAAGAACAGAGTTGAGGTAAACCAGCTACAAGCATGTTTACACTCCTGTGGGAATAACACAGATTAAAGGAACTTGGGGATGTGGTTGGCTGGCAAGCAGAACAATTAAATACTTGTCATAAACATGTGAAGCAGGGCCTATTGACTAACTGTGATAATGGTTAAAATAAAAACACCTTGCTAATTGCACAGTTGAAGTATTGGACTTCTCCTGGGTCCATGCATGTCTTAGCTTGCTGCTGGCACCTGGGGCAAAATCTTCAAAGAATTCAAGTGCTGAGATGTTACATCTTGCAAAGGCTGTCTGCTGGCATCCATCCACCCCACAGAGTAGTCAGCCCTGTCTTAGGCAACCCAATTACCCCCACAGTGATAAGGCAGAAGCAGGTGGGCCAAGCTGCTCATCCTCACTATTTTCATAAAATTGCTCCTGTATTATTTTTTTGTTTTATCACCCCCATCATTTTTGTTGGTGTTGGGATGTCACAGCACTTTCAACCCATATTTACTGCATGTTCTAGGGTGCAGATCAAAAAATTAAGTAAAATTACTCTTAAACTCTCTTGTGGACTACTTAAGACCTACCTACACAAAAAACCAACCTACCAACCCCCTGATAAAAAAGCAAGAGCAGAAGGGCCATCTTTGTGCCCCAAACTTGCAGTAGCCTGGTGTTGATAGGACTTTCCTGTACCATGGGGTCTTCTGTGTGTGTGGCTCGGTCTTGCTTGAGGTGTTACAAGGGGTCTGAACCCACACCTGAGACTGTGTTTTGACCACCAGACTACTATATTTCTCATTCCCGTTGATACAAACACCTTTTCCTGTCCCACTCCTGTTCTCAGTGTGAGTATTTTGGAAACATACCCTCCCCAGAGGTACCTGGAGGGGCATGGACAGGATCTAGTGGTCCACACTGAGGCAAACCTCATGTTTTTCCTCCTTGCAGCGCTAACCTTGCAATGTTACACTTGCCAAGAACCTACCATTGTTGATAAGTGCCTGACGATCCAGAACTGCACGAAGAATGAAACCATGTGCAAGACAACCATGTATTCCCTGGAGGATGGTAAGGGCAATTACTTCTTTATCCATATTTTTAACATGAGTCAGAGTTTCTGCAGTGAAGAGTGATGGTGTGGGTAGCAGTATCTTTTCTCACTTAAATGTATAAGCCTGGAAGAGAGCTCCCGCGGGGCAGAGAACAGTCTCCTGCTGTTGTGGAAAGCAGACTTCATGTTCAAGCTTATGGTTAATGCTCAGTGTTGAGTATGGTTAGAAAAAAACCACGTTGTTTTAGGCTTGAGGCATGGAGCTAAAGAGTCCTGGCTCTTCAGACCGTTTGCATGACTTGCAAAATGGGTGTGTGTTAAACAGTGCTCTCTCGACCTGAGAAATGGTTACGAAAGCTGGGTGGAGTAGAGAGACCAAGAGAGATGAGCCAATCTCAGTAAGGTGGGAATACCAACTTTTGGTCATTTGAGGCAAAATAGAAGTGCCCTTGAGTTCTCTGGAGCCCTCAGAAAGGCGTCATCAGTCTGACTGGTGACCTGCAGGTCATAAGCTGTCCAGATAAAGAAATGCTCTGCAAAGATGGAGGGTCTCTCTTTTGCATGGTTCCGCTGATAAGGCTCTGGTTGCACATGGGAGAGGCAGAAGATAGTGAGAGAGTCAAAGCAGAGGCAGAAAAAGTGCCTAGTTGACCTTCTGCAGCCTAAAACTGATCCAGACAGGACACAGAGGATACAAGGTGCTGTTCAACTTGCGGCCACTCAGTGGGAACTGTTTTCTATATTCCTGGTAGGAAGTAGACCAATTGTGTTTGAACTGTAACTAAGACTTTGATGGTGAAGGTGACTAATGTTTCACTAGGGACAAGGAGAGTTGTCCTCCATTCCTCTCATTCCTAACTGTTCCTTCTTTCTTTGTTGTAGTTTATCCCTTTGTGGGAGTCTCGACGGTCACCAAGATGTGCTCTTCTGTCTGCATCCCATCCGATGTGGATGGGATTGGCATGACGCGCCCCGTGTCCTGCTGTTACTCTGACTTGTGCAACACTGATGGTGCAGCTAGTTTGAGGATCAGCTTTTTGGCAGTTGGGATGCTAGCAAGTTCCCTTTGTGCCCTCTTCTGGACTAGACTGTGAGGAGTTGATGAGGAGGTCTTTAATGCTGAAGAACCCAATGAAGAAGACAATAAACCCCTGTCAGCCCAGCTTTCTGTTTGGATGACTCATGGACGACCCTCAATAGCTTCCAGAAATTGCTTTTTAGTACCCGCCTTTTTCCCACAACCAAGAGAAAAGCAAAACTCTGGAAGTCCCAACACGAATTTTTGAATTGACCCTTCAATAACTCCCACAAAACTAACTATGGAGTTTCTTTGCTGTGCTGGTTTGGTTGGTTGGCTTTGAACTAAAAAATTCTGCTGTATGAAGTATATTTAAAGCAAAAAACCTTGCGCTAAGAGCTTTCCATACCTCCTTAGAGCATTTTTTCCACCAGATGTTAGCCAGCAGAATAGCTGAATTGATCAGTGTTCTCAGATGAAATTCAATTATGTGACAGGTCCTCTCCATCCCACCGTTTTGTGCTGGTTCTTTGTTCTGTCTAGATCTCCTTCTTTCTACACAAGAAATTAAGGAGACACTTCTGTGTCCAAAATATGAGGCAGGAGACTAAAATTCCCGTGCCAGTGATCTGATCTAAGGAGGCTAAAATCTCTTGTTTTCTGTACCATTTTGAGCAGAATAAAAAGAATGTTGTGTTAAAACTGGTGCTCACTGAAGTTATTTATAGTGCACCTGTCCTCTGACAAATATTTTATTTTATTTTATTTTATTTTATTTTAAAATATTTTATTTTATTTTATTTTATTTTATTTTATTTTATTTTATTTATTTCCAAACTCCAGTTCCACCTTTCAGTATTGTTTATACAGTCAGATGAGTTGGGTTTTATGGTCAGTCTTGCAGCAGTTGTGTAAGACACTTCCCATTACCCCCCACTGGCAGTGGCTTTCCGTCAACATTTCTTCTACCAACTCCACTGGTATGAAACTATCTTTACTGGGAAGACTGGGTGATTTGTGTAATGGTTCTGGCTTGAATTTGGAATTCTGTAGAATGACTTTCTCCCTTGATTCAATGCTCCAGAGCATCATCTGCAATTCCTTGTGTGTTGGTAAAGGCCCCAATATTTTGGTGTTATCCATCCTGGTCTGGTTCTTCATTTTGCTATAAACCCCTTTACAAGATTCAACAACAATTCCCTTCTCCAGTTCTGACTCTGTGATGTTTGGAATAATCTATAAAGACGCGATTTGAAGTCTTCCATGACGCATATATGTTAGAGCAGGTTTCCAAGAGAGACGGTAAAGTTTCCATCCTTGGAACATGACGCAGCTGGATGAAGTCTTGAGGAACTCGTCCTGACCTCACAGTTGAGAGCTTTGTTCAGGACCTTGAATTAGAAACATCCTGAAGTCCCCCTTTCCAACCTGAGTTTCCTGTAATCCTATGATGCACTCATTAAGATCACCAGAGCACAACCACCATTATTTCCAGGCTTTTTTCAAAGTCTGGCAGGTGTTTCGGCAATGATTTTCACCTGTACTGCATTGCTTCCCATTGACAAAATGAGATCAAATTTGGAACAAACTGCAATTCTGGATTCACACACAGGTCCCAGGTTGCTCAAATATAATTCCTTTGCTGGAACAACTTTGTGTAAGTGGTCAGGATGCTGCACTGGCATGGAGGTGGCTGGAGGAACCACATCCCTGGCCGTGGAAGGACTTTGGAACTGAGCGACAGGCTTACATTGGCTGGCAGTGTGTATTTTGTGGTGTCCTCTACCTGTGAGGCATGTCCAGAGCTCAGTCCCCAGAGGTGTTTGATATGTTTTTGGCTTTCTGCTGTACAAGGGTAGTACATGGAGAGGTACCCTTTTTATCTGCCAGTTCTGGCAGTCAGCAGTCTCGGGTTTTGCTGGCCCCAGGGCTGCATCAGGACCACTGTGTATGGTAACCAGCAGTGAAACACCACCAATATGTCTTACTGCATGTTTATTTTATTCACAGTCATGGCCTTCAGAGCACCCTTTTAGGCTTAATGCCATCATTTCATTAAAGGCAGTCTGTTTCTCTTTCAAACCCTTTCCCTCATAATTTCGTTCAGACCCCTTGTTCTCATAGATGAGCAGTGGTAAGACTGCACCCTGTCTACCTTTTCTACATCATTTATGTTATATAGCCCTATGTCCACACTGGTAGCTCTTTTCCAAGCCAAAGATCCCTTGTCTGAATCCTCAGAACCATACAATCGTCTAGGTTGGAAGAGACCTTTAAGATCGTCGAGTCCAATTGTTAACCCAGCACTGCCAATACCACCACTAAACCGTGTCCCTCAGTACCACGTCTACACATCTTTTACACACTCCAGGGATGGTGACTCAACCACTTCCCCGGGCAGCCTGTTCCAGTGCTTGACAACCATTTTGGTGAAGAAAATTTTCCTAAGATCCATCCTAAACCTCCCCTGGTGCAACTTGAGGCCATTTTCTCTTGTCCTGTCGCTTTTTATTTGGGAGAAGAGACCAACCCCACCAGGCTATAGCCTCCTTTCAGGTAGTTGTAGAGAGCGATAAGGTCTCCCCTCAGCGTCCTTTTCTCCAGGCTAAACAATCCCAGTTCCCTCAGCTGCTCCTCATATGACTTCTTCTCCAGACCCCTCACCAGCTTTGTAGCCCTTCTCTGGACACGCTCCAGCACCTCAATGTCTTTCTTGTAGTGAGGGGCCCAAAACTGGTATCGCTCGTGAACCCATGAGTATATGAACCCATCTGTAGTCCAGGTACTGAGTGCAACAGAGAGGACCATTAAAAATCCTTAATTAACCCCATGGGGAACGAAGGGTGTCAAATATTCTCACCAGTTCTGGGACATGCACGAGTGCCAAGATGTGAAGCGGGCACTTCATGTTCTTGCTGTGCTATTGGATCATAGAATCATAGAACCATAGACTGGTTTAGGTTGCAAGGGACCTTAAAGATCACCTACTTCCAACCACCTGCCGTGGGCAGGGACACCTCCCACCAGACCAAGTTGCCCAAGGCCACATCCAGCCTGGCCTTGAACACTTCCAGGGATAGGACAGCCACAGCTTCTCTGGGCAACCTGTGCCAGTGCCTCACCACTCTCATAGTGAAAAATTTCTTCACGATATCTAAACTAAATCTCCCCTCTTCCCGTTTGAAGTCATTACCCCCCATCCTATCACTACATGCCATTGTAAAAAATCCCTCTCCAGCTTTCTTGTAGGCTCCCTTCAGATACTGGAAGGCTGCTGTAAGTTTTCCAGAAGCCTTCTCTTCTCCAGGCTGAACAACCCCAACTCTCTCAGCCTGTCCTCATAGGAGAGCTGCTCCAGCCCTCGGATCATCTTTGTGGCCTTATTGCTAAGACCTAACACAAGTGATTTGTCACACACTGGTAAAACGCAATGGTGACAGGCCACTTTGTGGTCACTGGGTTCTGTCATGGCCACCTCTCTGCCTTTCATTGCATCACTGAATGATGTGTGTTACATTGAGAAGCCCAGGGCACTTTACCATAGGTGATAACTTTCTTGTACAATCTGAAGAAACAGAATTTTCACTGAAAGCAAAGCTGAAGCTCAGATATGTGGATAAGGATTTCCTCATCTCTGTCCACAGGCACTTGTGGCAAACCCTATTATATCTCGTTTCTCCAAACAAAGCCAAAGAGAGTGCCATTTATTTTGCATTATTGTAAATGAGGGGTTTATTAAGACATGGTCAAAATGCCTGGCTACTCACTCACTTGATAGGGACAGAAAAAAAAAAAAAAAAGACATTTCCTATTTGCTGCCCAGAAGCATATGTATGTCAGCACTTCTGCACACAAACCCAATATTAATTACGTACTTGCAAAACGCAGAAAGAAATTCAACACAGCACTGGTCTTTCTCTGATGTGAGTTACTGGGCTCAGGCTACCCTGTCCTTACCCTGCGCTGGTTGATAAGCAGTGCAGTCATGGCCCAGAACATCTCAAAATTATTGCATCAAAGTGCATTTAAAAACAAATACATCAGCAGCCAGATTATTGTGTTGTATCGTCATCTTGGAGAACAACACTAAAAATACCACTGCAGTCATGGACACTGAGAGTATAAATCATGGGCAGAGGTGGTGAAAATGCTTGAAACCGAGCCACCTTGGGAAGGTGAGTGGAGCATATCCGGCTGGTGGACCTAAAGTCACGTCACCAGAACAGTGCACAGAAGAAAGACCATTGACTTCCCATTGCAAGAGATGACGCTATAGCTCTGTAACCCAGTAAACACAACTCTGGCATTGCTCGTAATAGGCTACGCTCTTTTTCTTGAGTTTGCAAGTCCTCAGGCCTGAGGCTTGTTGGGCTTGTTCTGTCTGAACTTGTCTTGACCTGCCTTGAGCTTTGTTTTTACTTTGCTCAGCTGTAACAGTAGTTTTCCTAATTGGCCAGGTGGCTATGCCTAATTTCCTTCACTTTTGTTTATCTTTGTTGGTGCAACTGTAAGTTTACATAGACAGCTGTAACAAGGAGTTGTTGGATTAATGATGGGACTAGATTATCTTACAGGTCTTTTCCAATCTAGGAGATTCTGCAATTCTGTGGTGTAGAATGAGCTATTTACGACTCCCACATAAGGAAATACAGACCTGGTATGGCAGCAGATGATGGAAGTTCAGGACGTGGCACAGAGGACTGCTGGCATGGGTTAGTATGAGGCTGGGCACTGGCTTGGCATTAGAGACCCCTCGTCAATAAACAACTCACCAATAGTCAAAGAAAGGCAGACCTAGAGGTGGACAAAATCATCTTTAGGAATAGCAAAGAAAACAAAGAGCAGGTATCAAACCAACTTAAAATGCAACACACATGGTAAAATCCTATGTGAGGTGGACCTTCTGACCAAGTGAAAAAAGAGCACAGTATAAAAGTGTTTTAACAAACAGCATCAAAATGACTCCCAGTAGATCCTCGCCTGAGGAAGAAGAATCCATTTCCACCACCATACCCCTCCCAATGGAGGACTCAGAATGCAGATGACTCACTGTACCTCCTTGTAAGGTGGGAGGCATCAACGTTAGTGGAAGAGTGAGCATAACACAAGGAAAATGGGTTGAAACGAGTAAGTATATGTATAATAATTTTAACTGTATTGTTACTGAAACTTTTTTTTTTTGTAATAATAATTATTTCCTTTTTCTTTTTATGCCTGTAATAATGTGATCCTCACTAGTCATAGTTCTTTGATTAAGCTGTTAAGATTTCATACATAGTAATAATAAATTCTTGGCTTTACATAGAAGATGTGTTTCCTTTTTGCCCATAACAAGATTTTTGCGTGTTAACAAAAATATGGAGATTCCCAGCTGGGTATGGAGAGATGGCTAGGTATACAGATGCTGAAGTAGGCCTTATTTCGAGAGTTGCTTATTTGGCTGTGGTGCACATCAATATCTCCACAGGAGACGGTCAGTTTAGCTCTTGGCACTGAAGGCATCTTCATTGTATCTAAGAAACTCACAGTCGAGAGATGTTATTGTGGGGAGCAGTGATTTTAAAAATGACTAGAAGTTATGGGTAGGCATCTGAAGAAGAAGTAGAGAGAGACACCAGAACACTTTGAGTTATTGCAGTGTTTTCAGTGGGACATAACACCACAAGGCCGAGAAGGTTATGTCACCTTTATACTCTGGACTGGTGGGGCTTCTCACGACAGGACACGGGGGTGAAAAGCAATGAGCAACACTTTTCTCCTTCTTTCTTTTGTGCCACACCACTACTTGAAAATGCTCGCACTACGAGTTCGAGGATGAGCAGTGCAAGTACTTCCATGAGGAAAGCAAATCTGGTAACACAGGACCCTTCACTCCAGCAAATAATGGCATAACAAGGTGCTATAAGCTGGTGGCAGACAGATTCGGACTGGAAATAAGGTGCACTTTTTTAACCTCAGATGTCACTCACAAGGAACAGTTTACTAAGTGCTTGGATGGATTCTCTCTAAGGGGAAATATTTTTGGTAGAGACTGGTGTAACTGAGAATGGGACAGGATTACGGTGTAGACATCTACACTCGAGCCATTCCTCGTGGCTCCCTTGAGAATCGGTGGAGAGACAGAGAGGCACGATTAATTTGACGAGAGTACAATTAATTTGACCTGTTGTTAACATCTACTCTAGGATGGAGTAGACTGGAAATAGCCATTTCTTAGTGGTGGCTGTTCAAGGAGCTTGAATGAATAGTACTGGTGGAGCCTTCCACATTAAAAATGTCCAAGGTTTGGTGAGATGGGCCCTATCTTCAGCGTCTTTTCATGGTTGTACCAAGCCTGGCATCACAAGCCAGAACAAGGAGCGTACACTGAGAAAGAAAGTAAACCGTGACTATGCACTGGTGGGGCTTTCTCCAGCTGTGCCAAAGCCACAGAGGCAGGCATGTGGCAAATGGGGCTAAGTACAAAAGGTGACACCTGGGAGAAAATCAGAAAGTCCCAACACCTTGACTGTGCTGTGATTTCATTAGAGGTAAGCAGTGAGAATTCATACAGCTGTGTGCTTCAGCCCTCCCTTTTATGATGCACTTGAACCAAGGAGATTTTTTGAGGTCCCCACCAGCTAAAAAGCATTAGACACAACTGATCACAGCCCCTTCTCAGTGCTCCTGCTCCGTGACTTTAACTTGTGCGTCTGCGTAGCTGTCATTGCTTTGACAAGCCACATGTGGAGGAGGCTAATCTTCCCCTCCCTTCATTGGCCATGGATGTTTCACCTCTTTGATCTCTGACCAGTTTGTCAGCATGTTTTCCGCGTTTCAGCTATTATGGCAAGGATCACAGCTCCTGGATGAGATCTAGTCTGAAAAGCATTAAATCCGTATGGGTGAGGCACAGTGGTTTGTAGTTGCACCCCCAGACCAAACCAGAGTTCTCAAACCACGTGGCAATGCTGTCTGGTTAAACATAAACCTGAACCTCTCTTGCAAGGACCAGTAGCGTGACGTGCAAAATTTGTATATAGCTCTGTTCCCACTGACCTGGTGTAAAAGCTGCTTTCAGCTAGGCTGCTTCTAGAAATGACGTTTCTACATATTTATTTCCCCCCCGCAACAGTCACAGGTGGTCTTTTTTCTGTTTTTTTTTTTTTGTTTTTTTTTTTTTTGTTTTTTTTCTAAAATGTAATTCCCTCCTCACCCAGTTCACCTTCAAGTCCATCTATTTTTTCTGGTCCTCCTCACTGCTGGGTGTTTTTCAAGGCTTATGCTCTCCCTGAAGGTTTGGCTGCATTTGTTTAGGAATGAGTCTTTTGCTCAGTTACAGCCTTTGCTCCTAAGTTCTCCCAATTCCCGGGTCTGTTGACTCTTATCCTATCACCATTATACTCAAGAAGAGGCTGGCTAAGTCTTCTCTATACCTTCCTGTTTCTTCTCTATACCTTCCTGTTGGGTAGTTGTAGACAGCAATAAGGTCTTTACTTCACCTTCTCTTCTCCAGGATGAAGAAAACCAGTATCTCCACCTCTCCTCATACCTCCTGGGCTCCAGCCCCCTAAAAATTTCTGCTGGAGTCACTCTGGTTTCTCAACATCTTTCTACTACTGGTGTCCCAAAGTAGAAGTATTTGTTATGATCTTTGTATCTCAGCTCCTCAACCAGAAAGCTAAATGACATTTTTCCTTCTCATTTGTTTTTCTCTTCTTTACTAGGAGACTAGGTGCACATGAACCATGTTGCCCGGTCAGAGCACCATCCCTGCCGTCCAGCAGTGCCTACTTTGTGCTACACATGACCATGGGATTAGCAGCATTGCCATGAAACTTGGTGGAAACTACACAACCCAGGTGGGTTGAGAGTGCAGTCAGTCTGCCTTTTCATAGAATCATGGGATGATATGGGTTGGAAGGGACCTTAAAGTTCATCTAGTTCCAATCCCCCTGCCATGGGCAGGGACACCTTCCACTAGACCAGGTTTCTCAAAGCCCCGTCCAGCCTGGCCATGAACATCTTCAGGGATGGAGCCTCCACAACTTCTCTGGGTGACTTGGGCCAGTGCCTCACCCCCCTCAAAGTGAAAAATTTCTTCCTAATAGCTAATCTAAATCTCCCTTCTTCCAGTTTGAAGCCATTCCCCCTCATCCTATCACTACATGCCCTTGTAAAAAGTCTTTCCCCAGCTCTCCTGTAGGTCCCCTTTAGGGATTGGAAGGCGGCAATAAGATCTCCCCAGAGCCTTCTCTTCTCCAGGCTGAACAGCCCCACCTCTCTCAGCCTCTCCTCATAGGAGAGGAGCTCCAGCCCTCGGATCATCTTTGTGGCCCTCCTCTGGACTCCCTCCAACAGGTCCATGTCCTTCTTGTGCTGAGGACTCCAAAACTGGACGCAGTACTGCCAGTTGGGTCTCCCCAGAGCGGAGCAGAGGGGCACAATCCCCTCCCTCACCCTGCTGGCCATGCTGCTGGGGATGCAGCCCAGGATATTCTTTGCTTTCTGGGCTGCCAGAGCACATTGCCAGTGCATGTTGGGCTTCTCATCCACCAACACCCCCAAGTCCTTCTCCTCAAGGCTGGTCTCCATCCATTCTCCACCCAGCCTGTATCTGTGTGGGGGATCTGCCAGCCTGTATTTGTGCTTTCGATCTGCCAAAGCACTTGGTGCCTGAACTGGGGCAGAAACATTGTCAGGGCAGGAATGTAATATCAGGTACTTTGCAATGATGAGGTATCATCAGGCAAAGTAAGACAAGAGCAACAGCAGTGTGGCTGCTTGCACACTGCTGCTTCGCAAGCCCATACGTATCTTCCTGCGCAACAGCTTGTAGCTTGAGATGAGTAGAAAAAGAGTTTAATGCGATTTTCAGTTAGATTGGATTATTTTGCATTCCCAAGAAATTCTGAACCTCCAATATTTTGGGTAATATTTTCCCTAATATTTTCTAGAATTATGGTTGGTCTTTGATTGATATTTTTTAATAGAAGTGTGGAATTATTCCAACCTTGCTCAACCTAGTGAAAAATCAAAATCACTAATTTTATTTAGAAAAGTTTGGAAACTAAAAAAAACCTGGGATTTTTTGATTCTGGAAACAACAAAGAACGGCTTAGAGTACTTCATATCTGACCTCTGTGTAAACATTTCATGGAGTTTCTTTGCCAACCTCTTGCAACGCTGGCAGGAGTGGAAAGTGGTCTGTTTATTTTAAAAATGAAAAAAAAAAAAAATCCTGTGTAAAATATCCCAGCTAGTGTTTAGAAATGTTGGGAGAAGGCAACGGTTCATGTTACAGATGCAAGGCAAGGAGAACTTCAGGGAGAAATGGATAACTTGATGTGTCCAAAAACTGTCTGAGGAAATCAGGCAGAACTTTTGAGGGACTGGCTTTGTAGTAGACATCCATCCCACCCCTTCCTGATGCTTGTATGGGGCTGGATGAGTTGCTACCTAATTTTTTGTTAATGTGAACGTCTCCTAAAGTGACCTGCATTCTCTTCCTAGCTCAGCTCGGTGGTGAATTTTTGTAGTTCTATCCAGCTGTAGCTTGTTTCTTCAGCTACTAGCCCGAAAGCCCTAAGACAGGTTTCCCCAGGGACCAGCAGGTATCAGCCAGGACTCTCCATGAACACAACATCACTCCATGCAGAACTAAGCTACCTACAACATATTTCTCTGAGTATTTTGTGTTTTCTCCCTTTCCCCAGTGGCACAGCGAAGGGAGTGTGTTGGCTGGGCAGGTGAACTCGCTGCTTGGAAGCCCTCCAGGTAAAATCCAGCTTCGTGACTGCGTGATATAGCACAGGCAAAGAAACTGGGAAGCAGCAAATGCCCCTGCCAGAATGCTCCGGGTTTGAGACCTGGCATGGCTGCCTCTGAAAGGCATGAGAAGGAACAGACCTGTATCATGCTCCAATCCTCACAGAGTCGTATGAATCGATTGTGTTTGCTAATTCATCCTTAGAGGAAGCATTTCAGGAGGCCAAGGCATTTGTGACCTGCTGCTGAGATTGCCGAGTCGTTCAGTAATATCCGTAGGAGGAGGCACGGAGGTTTCCTTTTACGTCCCTGCATAAACATGCACTTTGCCGCTGCTGACAACGTGAGCCGCAGTCTGTCCCCTCTGGAAAAGCATCATGCTAATTCCCTGCCGTCCACAGAGTTGCACAGCAGGACCTGAGCTCATTTACTGCTTATTTATTATTCACGGCTGTTCTCATTTTCTGTGTTTCTCCGTGCACCTTTCTGATCAAGCCTGGAGACACTCACCTTCAATAATGCAGTGCTACGTTACCCTGCTGGAAAAAAAAACCTGGACACCAGAGTGAGTGTCACCGTTTGTCGAGCAGAGTTGCTTGTGTGCAGAGGCAGGGGAGCAGTTATGTACACTTGTAAAATCCAGGAAGCTCCTTTGAAAACTTTTTTTTAAAAACAAATTTGGATGACTTCTTTCAATCAGAGAAGAATACCCATGGTTATAGAACAAGAAGATTATCTTTCACTTAATTACTGTGTAAATATGACTCATGCCCTTAAGGGCAAGGCTGTGCCATTAGTCAATGGTTATGCACTTGGAAATCTCTGCTCCCTATGGCAACTTCACCTTGCCCTTTGCCAACAAACTGTGAAGGACTTGGGTAGAGCACAGACTGCTTCTGCAGTCCTCTGAAGAGGGAGAATTGAGACTATTGGTGACATGTGAAAAGATACCCAGCAGTAAGCGACAGCAACTGGTGTACGGTCAAAGGCGCTTTGAGGGTAAAGCAGAAAGCAAGGAGTTTCACGGAATCACGGAATCTTCAGAGTTGGAAGGGACCTCTAGAGATCATCTAGTCCAACTCCCCTGCTAAAGCAGGATTGCCTAGAGCGCATTACTCAGGACAGCATCCAGGTGGGTCTTGAAAATCTCCACAACCTCCCTGGCAGCCCCCTAGTATGGATCCAGATCTGGAATTATAATACAGATGAGGTTGGAAAGGAGCTCTGGGGTCTTTAGTCCAATGCCCTAGGCAAAGCAGAGCTGGCCTGGGGTCCAATCCAGCTACTCTCATCACTAGCTGCAGTTATTTTGCACATGAGCAGACCCTGCATGAGCACAAATCTGTCCTCCCCTTCCCCAGCCATAAGGCAGCAGCATGAACAGTCGTATTGCTTTGCACAAACAGGTGGGAAACATATAGATTGAAGTTCAGGTCCAAAGCCCATGGTTAATTGTATAGGTTAAGAGACTTTCCCCAGGCTACAGCAGGATGAGGGTGGGATGGGAACCGAGGCATCCTTCATAGTTGCCCTGAACCATCAGCTCTCCCTTATTTCTCGCAAACAGAACTGTTTCCGTTTGTTGGGACATGTTTGCAACCTGCTTCTGATTTTCCTTGGCGTAATTAGTCATTTAAAAGTGTTCACAAGCCACACAGAGTCTTTGTTTTTTATTTTTGCAAAGGGCTTTGATTCAGTGTCACATAGAAGGATGCGCAGGCTTATGACATGGCTTCCCTGACTACAAAATGGGAAGAATATTTATCACCCGGCTTTGATTCTGAAGTCCTTGTCTCTAAATTCAGACTCTGAGCTCCTCAGAGGGAAAGCTGCTATAGAGCTTCAAAGCCTTGTTTCTATGATTTGTTAGCTTGGCAGTGAATCCTCACCAGTGCTCCTGTTTGATTTATACCCAGGGAGTGCAGAACACTTTCCAGATGCAAAGGTACTAGTTTTCCTGAGAGAAGGATCTCACAGAAAGCCTGAATCTTGGTTGGAAATGCTGCAGTCTTCATCCCCCAAAATCAAGGTCTGGATGCCCAGCGCATCCTTGTCCTAGTTATCAGACTGAATTAGAATATGCAGCTATTTATAATGGAAACCTACATCTCAGTACCAAAAATAGAGTGGAATAAAAACCTTGTGAGGAATTAAAAAAAAAGCATTAGAAATAACAGCGCTGCATTTCGAGAGCTCAGGTATGCCATGGACCCGGTTTTCTTTAAAAGCTGTTTACTTCGGTGGTGAATGACTCCACTGCATCCTTCCAGACTTATACTCGTGGCAGGATTTGGCCCAGGACTTGGGCAGATATTGAGTTTTAAGGAGAGAAACGATGCTCTGAAATGAGGAACAGGAAAAATTTGGTCCTATGCCTCCTCCTGTGATCAGGAAAAGGATGATCTGACTCTGTGTTGGACCTGCCTGGGCAGCAGAGAGGGTTAGTGTAGCCCATGCAGGAACCTGCTGCCACCCATCCCTGTGGCATGGTCGGTTCCTTGGGACTAGATGCACCCAGGTCATGGCACAGACATTTCCTGGGGCTGTTTCTGCCTAAGTGCTGGGGCTGGTAGGAGGTGACTATGACACTCCTTCGCCCAAAAAACAAAGCGTGAGGATCTTGGAGACAATCAGCTGCAGACTTCTGGGGGGGTGTAGGTAGCGCCTGACAGCCTGGCTATAAACAAAGCATCTCCTAAAAGCCTCATTAATCTTAGGTGCACCTACTCCTCCTTAATAAAATAATGTTGTCACATGTTATCTCAAGGTTTGCATGATTACAGGATGGCATAAAACCCATTAACTCTCCCTTGGCCTCCAGAGCTGTCAAGATCATGCCAAAGTAAACAAGTGAGATTATTGAGCAACTAGGGAGAAACAACACAGGCACATCAATCCACCCACGCGTAAAGTCCCACATGCATGTGCTCCTGTGGCCCTGGCTTTTCCAAAACACTTGCTTTCCCCGCCCCATTCGGGAGAACTGGGAGAACAAGAGGACTCCACTGAGACTCTCATTTGTGTTTTTCTGTTGGATAAGGATTCATGAACTGCCTTCATAAAAGGGGTAATATTGTAGCTCAGAGACTGCCTGAATAAAACACCTCTTAGCTCCTTTGTCCAACCCAACTGTGCCCCAGGAGACCAATGAAGCAACAGATCCTCTAAGGATCTTTTTTTGTGATGGCCTTCTACCTCATGAGATCTTGCACAGAGCTTGGATCACGCAAGGTAACTATGGCTTGAAAATGACACAGTCACAAATAGCGAACGTTATTGTGCTTGGAGAAATGACCTTCCAAGAGCAGATCGGAACAGTGGCCAGCTTGTTTAGCCTAACAAAACATCTGAGACAGGACCAACTGTCCACAGAAACACCGTTTCAGAGCAGGGACAAGCAAGAGAAATATTTTATTACAAATGTGGTTTCTGACCTCCTGCCAGCCTCCTGCCAACAGAGCCATAAACACATATGTACTTCAGAGGATTTTTTTTTTTTTCTTTAAAGAAGTAATAAGAAGAAGTAAGGATAGGAGTTGCGTCTTACAAGCTTAGAAGACCCTTTGCATGTGCTCCTTGAGGTTGGCAGTAAAAGCCCCTTGATGCACCTAGAACCACAGAGTCATAGAATCATTTAGGTTGGAAAAGACCTTTAAGTTCATCAAGTCCAAACGTTGACCTAACACTGACAAGTTACTACTAAACCGTGTCCCTCAGCACTGTATCTACACGTCTTTTAAATACCTCCAGGGATGATGACTCCACCACTTCCCTGGACAACCTGTTCCAATGCTTGACAACCCTTTCAGTGAAGAAATTTTTACTAAGATCCATCCTAAACCTCCCTTGGTGCAACTTGAGGCCATTTCCTGTTGTCCTATCACTTGTTACTTGGGAGAAGGGATCAACCCCCACCTCGCTACAACCTCCTTTCAGGTAGTTGTAGAGAGTGATAAGGTCTCCCCTCAGCCTCCTTTTCTCCAGGCTGAACAATCCCAGTTCCGTCAGCTGGGACCTGGGTTCCTAGACCAGCTTCCTATGCATGAGGAACCCCAGCCGGCCCATGACATTTTTGCACAGAGCTGGCACAGTGAAAGTAAGCTTGCAGAAAGCCCAATCGTGATTTGAGGACATCAGCAGGTAAAAAACCCAAACCTATGACCTCCTAGTTACAATCCCCCAAAGCAAAGATAAACTAGACTCCTTTCCCATGCTAGCCATGGTTGGTGGCCTATAAGAATTTGTCAAAAATCCCTTCTTTTCTCTGGGTAGAAGTCAGATGTCTTGTTATTCACTCTCTCCTCCTCACCAGGATGGTGTTCCTCCTTTGCTTGAAGTGTGTCAGAGTCTGTCACTATCTCCTGGGTGTTTGTTTCTTTTCCAGATTGCAATGTCGTCTCCGAACACAGCGACAGCTGGTTTTACGCTAAAAACACCTCTTCCTTCCACTGTGTCCTCTCTCCCCAGAGCCAGGAGATGGGTGGCAGCCAGGAAAGATTAAAAACAAATTCTGACTTGTTTTTAGCCCAGCTTTACAAGGACATGGCTCGTCTGATCGTGGATTTTTGCGTGCACAGGTAACAGCATACGGCTGCTGGTTTGAATTTATTGCAAGAGTTTGTGAAGTCCCTGTGAGTTTCAGGAAAACAAATACCCAAATGGAAGCGACTCTACTGAAGCTTTCACTGGGACTGAAGACATCTCAGCCCTTTTTAAGGCTTCAGAGGATCCATGAAGATAAGCTACATCAACTGAACATGTTGAGTGTGTCCTGGTGCCACCGGGAACCTAGAGCCCACTCCCTGCCGTAGGTTGGTGCTCCTCGCTGGGAGTGGTGGCACATCCATCTGTAACCATCTCCCATCACTGCTGCTGCCTCACAGCCACCCTCTGCAATCCTGCTGCTGCCTGGGGGAGAGTTTCGGCTGGCGAAGTGCCACCCGCCCCCAGGATTTCACATGGGCAAGTGGAAAAACGTTGTGCCGCAGCCCGTGTTTGTGCCTCGTCTGGGGAACCAGCTGAGCAGCAAAGGTGTGTGCACAGCATCAGGGCTCAAAGAAGGCAAAAAACTTCTCCCAAGCATTAGGGATGCTCCTCACCCTGCTCCTCGCTAGTCCAAAGGTGCTGCAGAAGCAAATGCACCAACATGAGCACCTTGACATCACTCCATCTCCTTTTCCAGGCAGTCTTTTGTATGTCATTCCCAGATAATTGGGCAAAAGCAATTTCTTTTGCAAGGAGGTGAAGGGATGTTCATGCCAGTCCCAACCACAGCTGACAACAAGGCAGGAGGGAGCTCTACTTCTTCAACCAGTCCAGGGCAAAGCTGTGCGTTAAAACGAGAGTCTGACAATTGCCATGTGCCATTGCTGATGTGACTGAGGGCACATCAAATTGCCCTTGCAATGGGAAGGAATGGCCTGAAGGCATGAAAAATATATTCACGCCTTGTATTCAGAGACCTGCTGGCCAAAGGGAGCGTGTAGTGTTTTTGAGATGTCTGGGTTACATTTTTGGGACTCTGACCCATGGATTTCATATGATATGGCTTTTGGTTGCCTTTAACACTGTGGATCAGCATGGATTTCAGCAATATGCCCATGAGGCGCTAGTGCAAAGTCATAGAATCATAGAATTGTTTAGGTTGGAAACGACCTTGGAGATCATCGAGTTCCAACCCCCCTGCCATAGGCAGGGGCATCTCCCACTAGACCAGGTTGACCAGGGCCACGTCCAGCCTGGCCTTCAACACCTCCAGGGATGCGGCCTCAACAACCTCTCTGGGCAACCTGTTCCAGGGCCTTACCACCCTTAAAGTTAAAAACTTCTTCCTAATGTTTAATCTAAACCTGCCCTCTTCCAGTTTAAAACCATTCCCCCTCGTCCTATTGCTACACACCCTAGTAAAAAGTCCTTCCCCAGCTCTCCTGGAGCCCCCTTTAGGCACTGGAAGGAGGCAATAAGGTGTCCCCGGAGCCTTGTCTTCTCCAGGCTGAACAGCCCCAACTCTCTCAGCCTCTCCAAATCAATTCATCCCAAGGCACAATGTCCTTACCCACATTTACTAGGTGTATTCACAAGCTTAAATCTCAGCCAGCACTAAAGTTGTGTTGCAGGACCGCACCTGGAGCTACTGATGTGTGACAATTCCTATCTGTTTAATAGGGGCTGACTGGGGAAAGGGGATCAGGATCCAGACCAGCCACAGAAAGGGCACAGAATGATTAATTGACACAGTTTGTGTTTTTTAAAACCTCATGGCAAACTGTAGACTGGAATTTAAAGAGGAAGAAGACATGCTGGGAAGGCAGTTAACGCACACACAGGTCATCTTCCCCATTCTTTTACAATACTCGGAGCATCTCTCTCCTGTTCAAGTGACCCTAAACTACTTTGCTAAATCGAGATACCAACCACAATACTGTCCTTGCCTGCCTGCCCCCTCAACGTATGCACTTCAGATACCCTAAAGTTTCCTTTCACATGGTTTTTAGGGTATTTGCCTTGTTCTCAGGCCTGGGGCTGTACTGAATAAAAAGGCTTTGAATTTATGTTCCCCTGGAATTAGGGATGCAAGAGTCGTGCTGGAGAGCAATGAAGACATCCGAGAGAGGATGTGCCGGCGTGTCAGAGGCAGCCGTTCTAAGTCATCCACAGCCTAATACAGAAAAATAGATCTATTTTAAGAAGAAAAAAAAAAAAGTGCACATGATAGGTTTTAGATGAGAAATAATTTGGGAGGGATATTGAAAATGATATCACTCCTGCTGCACTTCAGTCCTGCCAAGCGTTTTCTATAATTAATAACTACTTCAGATGAAGTGACTTCCTTTTGAATGTGCAGTATTAAACATTTAAATCCCTATCTGTAAATATAAGGCTGTGGCAGATATCTCCATATGCCTTGCAGCTACATGCTAATGTATATTTATATTCTAGATAGGTATTTTTAGCAAGAACTACAAGTTCTTTCTGTATTTGATTACCTCAGAGCCGTATTTTACATTAAATGTCTGGACTACAAAAATATCCCCTTCTTTTTTCTTCTCTTGGAGTTTTGCAGTAATTCCTGCCCTAGTCTCCTCTTTTTGTTTCATGCCCACCTGGATTAACGTACCTTCTGAGAGGTCTGTATGGTGGGTTTTTTTTTTTTCCTCTCTCCCTCCCAGAGAAGATAAAATACATAAAATTCAAAGAAATCAAGCAGAAAAAAAGACCTGCTGGTGTTTACCACCATGCAGCTTGAGCCAGCTGGCAGTCAGGGCGTGCCATGATAACTACCACCACTCGTGGCTACACATGATGTGACCACTCTCCTGCTGTGGAAAGCAACTGCAAATGATCCCTGCTGGAAACGCCGGTCCTCTAAGTATTAGTCATTCTGTTTGTGTAGCTTTTTTCTCCCACAGCACCAGTGATGCCTTTGTGGGAATCTTGCCCAAATCAAAGCAGCATGATTAAGCCTGGATCCTGACCCAGCCCAAGCCAAGGCTGGTTGTACACTGTGTTTCCAGAGGAAGAACTTTCCTTTGAAATATCCACTCCACCTTGAAGATTCGTGGAGCTCATGAGGAAAGCCCACGCAAGGCAGACATGTCTCCCTAACAGTTGGCTGGAGGTGGGACTCACCAGTTTGAAGTAGGTCTGAGAACACCTCCCTGAAAGTTTAGTCTCTGCCATGCTTTACTGTTTAATTTCTAGATGGATGAAAGCATTTGCCAATTTGCAACTGAACGTGGGTGATACAGATCAGGGCTGCACATCTGTAGGGCTGCACATCTGTAAGGCTGCACATCTGTAGGGCTGCCCTGCGTTTGCAGAAGGGCTGGAAGGTGATGGTAAAGGCAACTTCTGGGCCAGATAAAGCATAAGGCACTGAGGAGCGCCCTCAAGTCTGGAGGTGAAGTCTCTGGATGTGCAGAGAATGACTGCTGGGAAGAACAAGCCCCCAGAGGGGCAGGTAAAATCCTTCAACAGAGCAACAGCAGTGCTGGCTGCTGCCTGCTGCAAAGCCTCATCTTGCAGGGACAAGAGGCTGCAAGTCTTTTTATGGCCCTTTGGAGACACATCTCTCTCTGTTCTATTTCACTCAGCCTATATTTAAACTTTTCCCTCCGTATGTCCACTCGACCTGGTGACGCAAAAGTCTGCCAACTCCTTTGAATCCCCTGGCAGTGTCCTGCATTTTCTGGTGCAGCGGTTCTTGCTGGGTTTAACTCCTAGGGACCAAATAGCAAGAATAAAGGCAATAACCAAAGCAGCAGCAAATCCAACTTTGTAAGGGCTCCCAGTGACGGGTGTTCAGTTTGTGGCTTATGGCTAATACAGTGTGAACAGATGAATATTAATGCAAAAGGACATTTCGTACCCCTGACACTCTGTGTGAAGGGCTTTTCACTTCACCTAATCTAGGAACATATTAACAAGTGCTTTGAAGCTAAACCCTGCCTTCGACTCTGTTTTGGCTACAGTAGAAGCTCGTTGCTCTGGCGGTGGAGCCGCATTAACAGGCAAGTCCCAGGTGACAGGAGACCTGCAGCCCAGTGTGATACAGGATGCTGACAGCCAGCACCAGTCATGCGAGGAGGGCGGTGGTCCCCACTCACAGCATCTTTGCAGCAAAGAGTGGACCCTGAATAGTTTCTCAGTTATTTTCTCTTTGCCTGCTGCAAGGGAAGTTGGACTACAAAACCCCCCAGTTCTGCCTTTGCATGACCCAGATGAGCCTCCTGTAACCATGGGACAGTAATTTACCCTTCTGCCACCCTTCTTCCCCTCTTCTTACAGCCGGAATAACCTTAAACCTAGGTCTTGCAAGGAGTATTTTTGCACTCTCTTGCTTGCCCCCTTCTGTAGCTTTTCCCTGGTCTGGCACAGGACAGTTTGGGAGCTGCATAATCAGTCAGAGACGTGTCCTCCCTGCAGCCATGCTCCCTCCCCAGCTGAAGGCTGAGCGCGTAAGAAAGATGCTGCAGGCTGAAAACTGGAAGATCCAACTTTATTCGGTAGATTCTTGCCTAGAAGGGAACCTTCACCCACCCGGTCCCTCTGTATCCAGACCTTGCCCCATCTGCACGTGCAAGAGATGGAGGAAAGTTCATCCCACGTTGGCACAGAGCAGGACCCTGCAGCCAGCCTGGGAAGTCCAGTGGGGACAGTGACTTGCTCCAGGAGTTGAACCCAGGATGAAAAAGGGGATCTGAGCTGAGGATGGCAGTGATGGTGGTTTGTTTCTGGCCTGCAAACGTCAGACTGTTTTTGGAGCAGGGAAACGCAGAACAGACGAGGACGGAGCAGAAGCTGGTGCTTCTGTGTCTGCAAGGGTGGGTGTCATATGAGTGTTTGTATAACTCCCTATGCATTCACGGCGCGCCCCCCCCCCCCCCCCCCCCCGTAGATCTCAGCATTGCGAGGGTGTCTCAGTGGTGCTGTGGCTGTTTCAGTGAAGCACAGGGCATTTCACCTCCAGAAAAGAAGGGACTCATCAACCTCCTGAGCCCCAGGCTTACACAGAGACCTCTGCCAGGGAATGCAATGTCTTGTAAAAGTTTTCTTGCAAATGGTACTGAGACAGACCTTGAGAAACAATTACCTCTGTGAAATGAAGAAAAGGACTCCCCCTGCTTATTCCTTTAGTTTCCTGACTGGTGTCTTATTAAAACAAAGTAAAAATGGAATTTGCCGCAGAGGAGCTTGCAGGGGTGGCATGAACACACCAGGATGGTGCACGGGTTGCACAGGCTCCACTCTGCACACGCTTTTGCAGGTTGCCTCCTGCTCCCCTGGACACAAGCCATGGCAATAGGAACAGAGTAAATGGCAAGTTCTCTGGCTCTCCCCGACCGGAGAGGGCTGTGAGCTGGGCACGCCTGGCTCCTTTGTATCTTTTTTCACTCTGTCTGGTTTTACTGCAGATGGGGCATAAAACCCAATCTTACAGCTGCTCCATGGGACAAGGCAGCAAATCCCCAGCTGGGACCCAGTAACGCTGTTAAGCCATGTAAGTGAAGCCATTGGCTTTTCCCAGAATTGAGTGTCTGGGATAATCATTACTCTTCCTTTCCTGCAGTCGCTGCTGTGAAGGGACTGGGGAAGGCAGCGTAACAAAAGGAGCTGCTTGAAATGGTCTGTAAAACATCTGGGAAAGGAAATCCAGGAGCTCTGATTGCAACCCAAGCTCAGGCAAAGGGCTGCTGAGGGTCTTGGCTAGCCAAACTCTCAAATTTGCTTTTGTGGGTCTATCCTACCCTGGGCCTGTTAGTCCAGGGCGTTTAGAGCTTTCCAGAGATACATCCCATCTCAACACATGGAGGCTGAGCCTTTCTGAACTCATTCCATAGCTTATTCTAGACAGAACTAAGTGCCAGCTCTCTCCAATTGCAAACCACAATCTGCTGAGCAGGAAGAGAGAGGGGACCAGCATCCATCTGCTGCTCTAACTCAGGAGATGGCACCAAAAGTGCCAATAAACCAAGCTCCTGACGGAGGGTTGCAGAACTTTTTTGGGGGTTGTGCAGAGGAATATAACAGAGGCCCACAGACACAGGTTGTGTGGGAGCTTAAGGACACCTGGGAAAAAAGCACTGTCCGCATCCAGTGCGTGTAAGCCCCTGCTCTTTTGGTGAGTAAGGTGACCCCAGAGCACCAGCCTTGATGGCATTGCCCAGGTCCTGCTGTGCAGAGCTGCAGCGCTTCATCCACTGCTGCTCCCCGCAGAGGAAAGGTATAGGGGGAGATGTGGGTCCTGGGGGTCAGAAGCAACTGAAGGTGAGGAACGTCTGCTTGGCAACTGGAAACTGGAAATTTGAGGGCTTTAGGTCCAGGTGCCCAAACTCTTGGCCTGAATCCACTTGAATTCACAGCACTGAAGATGGGTGAAACCACACAGCAGTGAAGAAGGTTATTCCCAAGGCATCTAAGAGTTCACGAGGCAGCTTGGCAGAGAGAGAGGAGTGGGGATGTTTTGGCTGGAGCATGGGCACTTGCAGTGTTACAGAGCGTACTGTAGGAGCGTGCCAACAACCATGGCCATCAGACCCAGCCCTGCAGAGCTCCTTCCCACCCCATTGATGGTTCTGGTGTCATCAGTGCAGAGGTCAGTATAGCAGCATGACTTGGGTCTGGTCGCCCCTATTCCGTTATAGGAGATGCATTCCTCCTCACAGCTTCTGGTCACAGTGATGTTGCCAAAAAAGGGATAACCTGAAACAGGCAGATTGGAGAAGGAAAGAAGAAGAGAGAGAAATCATAGGATTGTCTAGCTTGGAAGGGACCTTTAAGATCGTCGAGTCCAACCATCAACCTAACACTGCCAAAACCACCACTAAACCATGTCCCTCAGAACCATATCTACCCATCTTTTAAATACCTCCAAGGATGGAGGTTTGCACACATCTATTATTTCAGGATCTGTAAGGGCATAAGGGTAGGAAAGGCAAAACAGACCGAGTAAGCAGGATGAGTCCTGTATGCTTCACTATGAGGCTCTGAATCTGATGGATTTCTCTCCTTCCTGCTCTTAAGTTGGATAACTCCACCTGGATTCTTAAAGGGAAGTTAAAGAATAATCCAAGCTGGAACTGGGAGGTCGAGGGAGGTAATTCTGCCCCTCTGCTCCGCTCTGGAGCCATCAGCACAGGAAAGACAGGGACCTGTTGAAGGCAGGTCCAGAGGAGGCCATGAAGATGATCAGAAGGCTGGAGCCCCTCTCCTATGAGGACAGGCTGAGAGAGTTGGGGTTGTTCAGCCTGCAGAAGAGAAGGCTCCAGGGACTCCTTATTGTGGCTTTTTGGTACTTAAAGGGGGCCTACAGGAAAGATGGGGACAGACCTTTAGCAAGGCCTATTGTGATAGGACAAGGGGGAATGGCTTTAAACTAAAAAAGAGAAGATTCAGACTAGATATTAGGAAGAAACAGTTTACTATGAGGGTGGTAAGACACTGGCCCAGGTTGCCCAGAGAGGAAGACTAGGGAAAATGTAGGCCCACTGATGAATGAGATGTGTGCTCTTGTGGTGGAAGACACAGAGAAGGCAGAGTTACTGAATGCCTTCTTTTATTCGGTCTTCACTGCTAAAGCTGTCCCTCACGAATCCCATACCCTGGAGGCAAGGGGGAAGGTCTGGAGGGAGGAAGATTTCCCCTCAGTTGAGGAGGACCGGGTCAGAGACCACTTGGCCAAGCTGGACATCCATAAGTCCATGGGCCCTGATGGGATGCACCC
>NW_009647760.1:1042415-1106650 GCF_000708025.1 Charadrius vociferus | reverse complement strand
GGTCCATCAAAGGGCTACAAAGATGATGAGGGGATGGGAACATCTCTCATATGAGGAAAGGCTGAGGGACTTGGGTCTCTTTAGTCTAGAGAAAAGAAGATTGAGGGGGGATCTTATTAATACTTACAAATCCTTAAAGGGAGGATGCCAGGGGGATGGGAGCAGTCTTTTTTCAGTGGTGCCCAGTGATAGGACGAGGGGTAATGGGCACAAGCTTGAACATAGGAAGTTCCATCTTAACATGAGGAGGAACTTCTTTACCTTGAGGGTAGTGGAGCACTGGAACAGGCTGCCCAGAGAGGTTGTGGAGTCTCCCACTCTGGAGACATTCAAAACCCGCCTGGATGCTGTCCTGTGCAATCTGTTGTAGGTGACCCTGCTCTGGCGGGGGGGTTGGACTAGATGATCTCCAGAGGTCCCTTCCAACCCTAACCATTCTGTGATTCTGTGATTCTGTGATGGATGCCCCATCCCTGGAAAGATTCCAGACCAGGTTGGACAGGGCTCTGAGCAACCTGATCTAGTTGAAGATGTCCCTGCCTATGGCAGGGGGGTTGGACTAGCTGGCCTTGAAAGGTCCCTTCCCACCCAAACCATTCTATGATTCCGTAATTCTATGATTCTAAGTTCATGAGGTGATTTGGCCCACAAAAGATGCATTTCTCCTCACGAGCACTTACAACAAGCAAAGAAACTTACCTGTGTCTACCGAGTGCAGTGTTGTTGTGCACACAGTGGATTTTGGAGGGCACAGGGTGGCCGTTCTGCACTCAGCAATATCCATCGGATCCTTGCACGTGTAACATCGTAAGGACTGGGCTGCAAAGGGGAAGAGAATGGGTCTGAGGTAGTCACAGCAGCAAAGGTAGACATCAAGTCTGCAGCTTCTCTGCTCTGTGGTGGGGACTGTGTGATGGTCAGTGCTCCATCCCACCTTGACCAAGACACATTGGCCTCAGAAACAAAGCAGTGCTGAAGGCAGTGGCAAAACTTGGGTATGTCAGGGGGGAAAGACCAAACACCAGCACCAAAGGACAAGGATGGTGTTGCGGGAGTTGAGTATGATCACTGCCTTGGGGCCTCAGCAGCCGCAAAAGAGCAGGGATCTAGGGGTACTTATTGCTTGTGAACAGCTTTGATAAGATCTTTCATCCTCTGTAAGAGATGCTGTAGGAGAGAGCAAAATAGCTCCTTCTGTTGAGAGCAGTATCACCAGCACCGACAGACTGGCAGTTCCCCGATCCTTCCACCCACAGTGACAGCTCCTTCATGCTCGTTTAGAGGGATTTGTGCAGAACTTCGTAACTGAGAGCTGAATTTAAATTTCAGAGCTGAACCAGAGATCCTAAGGGCTGAATGTGGCCTAAAACCCACTTTCATTGGGGGCTACTGCTGCTTTTTAAAAGACATGATGCTGCAGAGCTCTTGCTGGCTGCCTGCCGACACAGGGACACTTTTACATATGCAACCATTGATCACAGCAGTTGCTCAAAAGTCTCGGTACAAGACCTGTCCGTCCACAGCCAGCAGATACCGAGTGTGCATATTTTTCGGAGTTGTGCTGGTGTGGCTTGATGACAGAAACCAGCCTGGTGTGATATTTTCTATTCTACATGCCTTCTACCAACACAGCAGGTGAAGAACCACCCAAATGTGTCCACTGCCATCTATTGGCAAAATTGCAGAGAGACGATGTTTTCTTATAGCTCTGCAGCTTCTGCTGTTAGAGAGAAACTTCTGGGACTTTGTGATAAGGATAAACATTTTTGAAGGTAGTTGTTTGAATGTCTGACTCTGGAATGAATTTTCAGGGTTTCAACTTCTCTTAGCGCCTTATTTGGAAAATTCATCTGTGCAATAAAGCCTACAAGATGCAAAAGTTTTCTTTGTCCTCTTTGCAGAGGTAGAAAGGACTTTTTAATGTGAACAGTGGTGGTATTTTGATGGCCATATCCTTTGTAAACAGGTGTGGTGGAGCTGTCCCTGTTTACCCGAGCTGAGGACCTTAATAGATCCCTTCCAAATGACCAATGAGCGGTTGTTTTACATTTTAACATGCAGAAGCCACTGAGACAGAAAACACAACATCAACTGGACAAGCATATGGGTATTTGTGAGTGTGTAGGACTGGTTAATGTATGGATGCAGCAGTGCTAGCTTAAAGCAGCTGAGAAACTGATCTGAAGCTTTTGGGTTGAGCTGGTTTCCAAACCTCACCATTTTCATGAGTGAGCAGGGCAGTGCCACAGGCTCTGGGGAAGATAATTCCAATTAAGCGGGTTTTAGGAAGAAAACCCTCAGTTCCTCTATCTTTCACTGACTCTGGGTGTGGCACTCGGAGAACGCTTGTTTTAAAGCAAGGCTGCAGTGGAAGAGGAAAGCCCAAAAGCATAATGACCAGAACAGAAGAACTGAACATGGAGGACAGTGCCGTGTCCTGATAGGAGGCCAATAATTCACTATTCCTCTCTGTCCAACAGTACCTTCTGCCTCCTGATATCAAACCTCTAGAAGATAAATGGTCACAGAAATATTTCTCATCTGCAAGAGTTGTGCCTAAACCAGCTGCCTCCCACTAGATCATCCCAGAAAACCCATTTCTGCCTCCATCTCGACTATCAAGCAAAGGGTGGTGATGCTTCTCTGTTTCCATAAAGCAATCCGAGATCTGTGAGTGGAAACCCGCTCTGTCAGTTCCTCAGCAACCCCATTAAATTCAGGACTGGGCTAGACCCAGAAGGAGGAAAATAAACATATGATACACTACCTGTGAAATATGTTAAAAGAAAGAAAAAACCCTGGCAGGTACTGAAATGTAAAAAATTGCAGTAGCTGTATAGAAGTAACTGTCCTGGTTCAGCCCTGTGGTGGGTTTGACCCATGTCCTTCAACAAGCAGGAGGGTTTGCTTTGGAGACAGTTGGAAAGAGTAATGAGGGTAGGGGATCTAAAAAAATCAATGCAGCCTGAAGAGACCCAAACCACTTCCATGCATAAAGGACTGCAAGGTGTATGCCTTTCAGCCTTCTTCCACTTCCAAATCCTTGGATGATTTCCATGTAGCCATGCCTCCAGATGGAGGTGTTCCGCCCCTGCCCAAGGGTGCCTTTCATTTGAGATCTTTCAGAGTCCCATAAAAGCAGCCTGAGGCTCTCTGGGACCCATGGGCTGGAGGTTAAAACCCACTGGGTTGGTGTCACCCTAAGGATGACTCTGTCCCAGACCAAGGATGTATTTGCAGTGGATCACAAATAGGTGGAGTAAGAACACAACGATGACCAGACCCTGCTACCAACTTGCCCAAGACCCAGACTCATCAGAGACCAAACCGAAACAGATCCAGGAGAATTTCCTATCTCCACCTATATCCTAATCTCTAGAAATCAGTAAAAATGCTGGAGCTGGTGGTTTAATGAACCTTTCCAAAATCCTTGGAGTTGTTTCTCAAACCCTGACCTGTATCTGTACCGAAGCCTCACCCTCTGGTTTTCAGAGCTTCCAGCAGCCAGTCGGGAGGTTTCAGGGATGGTAGAAGCTCAGGATGAACATACTCCACCCCACCGCCCAGGGGACAAGTTGGCAGCTTAAGAGCTCGTACTGCCCTGTGCCATGTGGCTGTCATTCACACCTTCATCTTATAAAGCAGCGTTTTGGTCCCGTTCATCCCAGTTGGGTGACAGGCGACCACCTATGCATCCAAACGATGTGCATTGCTCTCGATAAGGCATCACACTTTTCCCTACCAGGAATGCATATCCCCTTTCCCCATTCACCCTCTCCATTGACCTTCCTAAATACATGAAAGCGTTATTTCCCCTACCTGGGGATTACCAGGTCTTCCGGCATTGATGCCTTTCCCCTCCCATCCCAGGCACTTCCCAGGGGGTCCCTGCAGTGTCAGAAATGCAGCAGTCTTACCCAACTCCACGTATACCAGGCCAAGCAGGAACCCAACCAGAAGTGTCTTCATGCTGAGAGCAGATCCGTGCAGCCAGGACAGTAAAGGAGAGCTGCTCCCAGGGAGCTTTATATGTTTTCCCACCCTCCACCTCCTGTTGATCCTGTGGGCGGATTCCCTCGGGGTGTCAGGGGAGAGCTCAACTCCAGTCTGGATTGGGATTTGTAGAGGAACAAGTTCCCTGAGAAGGTGACGTCACCGTAATGAGCAGACTCCTGCAATACGTCGTCTCTTCTTCAGGTTTATGTCCTGGGGCTGGTCCCATGGAAAAGGAAAAACACAGCTTGCACTGCAAGGGGCGGCCCCACGCCGGTGTTTGGATGGGGAATGTGACAAGGTATGTTTGTTCCTTCAAGTCTGGCTCCGTGAGCCGGGAACTGGGTTGTGTCAGGCATGTTGCATTGGGCAACAACAGTCTCGATGCAAGCGGCAGCAGGCTGAGCTTCCACGCGTGTTGGCTCAGCCTCACCAAAGCCTGTGCCATGTTTTCATGCCTACTGCTCTCTGGGCTGACAGGCAGGAAGCTGGCGTGGCTGGATTTGCCCAAAGCATGTGTCTTTTCCCAAATCCAGTGCAAACGCAAGCTCTGTTTCTGGCTCCCAGGGGCTCAGTTAGTAACTGAGCACCGGTGCTGAGCTGCTGGGTATGGGAGTCCCTGAAAGGACAGTGGAGGTGAGCATGGGAGATGGTGCCTCCAGATCTGGGATTTGAGTACGTCATTTTGTTTCCAGTCTGGGGTCACTCTGGCAGAGCAGGGCGCTGTGCCTTCTTTTGCAAAAGTGTCAACTATTTGCCAAATTTTATTCTGAAGATGGGAAATAAATCCAACACGGAGAAATGGATCAATTTTACCACTGCAGTAACTTTCTGATAGAAAATTTCACCTTATACCTTTCAAAGCAAGCCTTTCAAATATAATTTTTGTTTAATCTTATACAATATTTGTAGAAACAGCTTAAAAAGCTCGCAGTTAGAGAGAAATGCTTTGCTCCTCCCTTTTGACTGAGCCAATGGCATTTTGTATTTCATAGGAAAAGTAGATAGACTTTTTGTTGGTTTTGTTGTGATTCAGGATGGAAAAAAACAGCATTAAGCAATTTCCCATAAAACAACTGAATAAGCCAAAGAAGAAAAGTTTGTGAATCGCTGTGAAGAACTCAGAGACTTCAGGGATGGAGACAAGGTGAGTGCACAAACTGATCTTATGGGGTTTGCTTGTCACGGGCTCATTGCAGCGATGCACGTGAGCGTTTATACCATTCCCAGGAACCTATCCTTTTTCCCAGTTTGAGAATGGTTTTTTTTTTTGGGAAAATGCTGCTTCCTAAAGGGTTTGCAGTAAATCGAGAAGCACTTCTAATGAAAATTTCCACAGTCAGCAGTGACACAAAGCTGATCAAGCTGGGGCAGCAGGATCAGTGCTGTGTCGTGGGAAAGGGAGGGAAAGACGTGCACCCTAACACTCATTTGGCTGTGAGAGTGAAAATAATCTTTATTTTATCTTTCTGTGCTGTCAGAGACCAGGTACATAAAAAACAAACAGCGCAAACATGCCTTGCTGGGTACACAGGAAAAACTCTGCTCTGTGAAAGCCACCAGACCTGGTTACATCCAGATCCTTTCTTGTAACTGGGCAGTTCAAGGCACATTTGGGCAATATCTTAATTAACCCCCATGTAACTGAAAAAGATCCAGTGCTTTAAGCATTCAAAGTGGTCATGCCTCAATAGGTAAGCACAGCAGGGTTGGCACTCCAGCATTCACGGCAGTCAAACGCTGCTTGACGGATTGTGTGTAGCTTGCTGAAATGGAGATGTCCACAGAAGTGTGTTGTAATGGTCTGCTTGTACTCAAAAGACATTGTGTACTGAGAAATCCCTGGAATAAATCAATGTGGTTGAAGGAATAGTGGTATAAAGGAGTCCATCCAGCTTGGTGGAGGCTGTCCATCACTGTGGTGTCTGGACGTGGGACGCAGTAGCACGGTAGGATTGTTTGCCTCTGGCCAGAGCAAAGCCACTTAACTCTGTCTAATGGCTTGAAACGGTTTGAGATCTGGCCGCAGGGCAGAGAGCATGAGGAAATCATCAGCGCCAGGGTTGTTAAAGCTCCTGCAGACTGGCTGAGTGTGCGGGAGTGCCAGACTTCAAGGAGGGAGAAGTTGGGAGTGTGCCAGTAAAATCGTGGAGGAAAGGGAAGACCTACAGATATTAGTTGATCTAAAGATAATTAAGAGCCTCTGGTGAAGTTGAGCCCTGAAAACAAACCCAAAATAAAACAGAAACAAACACAGGTGATGTCAAGTTGCATGTTGGTGTGAAGGGAGGCTGTTAGCAAGGTCATTCTGGAAGTGCTAGGACCCTGACTTGAAGCCTTGGTGACTTCTCACCTGCAATTTCATTGCCCCATCAAGAAAAAGTGGGGTCCTGATGGAAAAAAACAAACAAAAACAAAAAAGCAGATGGAAACTAATGGGAAGAAGACTTGGAGAACAAGATCCACCCCAATAGATGATAGTGGAAAATACTGTCCCCTTCTAGTTTGGCAGAACAGAGGTTGAGAGGAGATACATTTTTTCCCCAAAAAAAATACATTGCAAGCATTGCAAACTGAGCTACAGAAGGAAAAACTGCTTAAGCTAAAATGTCACACTGGACTAGAGCTGAGTTAAGACTAGCACGAGTTAAATTAGACTGTCAGTCAGAGACAGGGTCTTAAACTCCAGGAAAAATTGGGTCCCTTCTAAAAGCAAAGGCAGGGTAGAAATCCCACCTGCTTTAAGACGGAGCTGGATAAATATGTGAAAGAAGTGGTTTGATATAGCAGTTAGGACAGCCTTAGACAGCTCGTAAGACTCAGGAGGACCTAAATTCCCATCTGTCTGTGTCAGTGGCAGAATAAACCCTGAGCAAGGTTTTGAACACTGACTGACAGGAGCCATAAGGGACTCCAGTTGAAATGTCACTTCAGGTCTGAAGATCTGAGAATATAAACGAGGCGTGGTGTGTCGGGAGAAAGGCTTCTGTGCCAAAAAACCTCTCTGAATTTTCAGTGGTATCAATCCAAAACCACTACCAGCCTGCCCCTGTGAGACTGTCCTTATTTATAAGATAATCTAGGTAGATATAATCTCTCTTCTGCTTATCACATACGCAAGGAAAGGCAGGCGGCGGAAATTCAATGTTCACAGGCAAGAAGGCGATGTGCTTTGTAACTATCTCATCTAACTTCTGTTAGAGTTAGTTCTTGTTTGAACGAAAAGGAAACCAGATTTTGTAGAGATGGCCTGTGACAGAGAATCTACACTAAGGTTTGATAAGCTGTTCCGGTGGTCAGTTATCAGCCCTGTGTAAAATAATCCTTGTGTAAAATATTTCTACTCTGATTTATACTGCTTCTGCAGCCAGTGGCTCTCATTACACCCCTCTACTAAACTTAATTGCTCACTATTGCAGCTTCCTTCTCCTCCACGGAGATGCAATTTGACTAGGATATCCCTTTGATAGACTTTGGGGACCTCTTTGACTCCTTCCTTGGAAGGTCTATGCTCCAGAGGATAACCCTTCCAGTGGTCCTTCTCCAAACTGCCTCTGATTTACCACCTTCCCTCCTTCATTGCCCAACCCAAAACTAGATGTTGTCTTGTAGCAACAGCCACTCCAGTCCCCCGTATAAGCAGAACAGATCCTTCTGTCACGAGATGAGCTTCAAACAACTGTGTTTGACACTGTGGCTATGGTGTTGTAGCCACAGCATCGGTCTACCTGATGTCAATGTCTTTCTTGGGAGCTGCTTCTCAAGACGGAGTCTGCCATTAGGTTTCCAGATATCATGGTGATGGCTGGAGTACAGGAAAACAGAGAGACTGTTGATGAGCATATTGAGTCAACCTGAGTTTGTCTCCTGTGATTCAGGTAGGGTAGATTTTTGCTGAGGACTGTTTGGATGACTGTGTCTGTGGGCTCTACCATCTTCACCCGTGACTCAGCAGCGGGAAACTATGCCGTTCGTGACCATGGCTGCAGCGATGCTTGATGACACGTTCAGCTAATCGAAGCTCCCACCTTTCACGGGTGTGCGTTAATAACAAGACTATAGGCTTGTTCGGGTGGAGCTGCTCTCCACCCTCCTGATGAAACTCTGCCACTGGGCAGAAAGGAATGTAGGTTTCATCGGGCTGGAGAAGGGTGAAAGTGTGAGCATGACTCTGAGCACCCTCCCCCTGGGACGTCTTTAGGTCTTCCAGGGGCTGTTTGATATGTAACACAAGTGTCTCCACATGGGGCAGTATCAAAGAGAAATCCAGAGTTCCAGCACTGTCTCAGTTAATCTGTAAAGAGCTCTCACCCCTTTCCTCCCATGTCTGTGCTTCATTTTGGTGGTTTGCACACCCTGTGAGATGGGAAATTGGACCTCTCCGAGCATAGAAGGAAGTCGCATTTACATCTCCCAAGTTCTGGCTTAAGTCTAAAAAGCAGGTGCACTTCTGCAGATGGGAGGAAATCCTCCACCCCCACTGTGTTTTTGGAAAAATAAATGAGTTCTTTTCAGTGCTCTGAGAGAAAAAAGGGGGAGTCCAGGGACACGGACTCTACATCTGCAGGTTCCTCTTCTTCTAGCTGCAGGGTTGAGGACAATCCCTTCAGGCATCTCCTCACCAGCTTTGCTTGGTTAGCCCTGGGAATGTAGGTCTCCCAGGCGTTTGCAGAGGGCATGCAAAGTGTCCAACGTGTAGTTCTAGACTGCATTCCAGAGGGACAGATATCTACAAGACAGGGATCCTTTAACCTGTAGTGGTCCTACCATGGACTTAAGGAGTTCATGGGGTGTGTAGCAGTTTGCATGCTCCCTGGCCCTGTTACAGCCTGAACCCACTGGGTTTGTCCCTGGCAGTGCCCAGGCAGACTCTGAAGCGTACCATAGAATCATAGAATCGTCATGGGTGGAAAAGACCTTTAAGATCATCAAGTCCAACCATTATCTAACTCTACTGGGCCCACTTCTAAACCATTTCCTTGAGCCCCATATCTAGAAGGTTTTTAAATGCATCCAAGGATGGCAATTCAACCACTTCCCTGGGCAGCCTCTTCCAGTCTTTGATAACCCTTTCCATGGAGGAGTTTTTCCTAATGTCTAACCTAAACCTCCCCTGGTGCAATTTGAGGCCATTTCCTCTTGTCCTATCAGTTGTAACTTCTGAGAAGAGACCAACATCCACCTCTCTACAACCTTCTTTCAGGAAGTTGTAGAGACCAATAAGGTTTCCCATCAGAAAGGGGCCAAGGATGTTTCCCATGAGGCCATTAAGTTTTTGGGGCAATAAGAAAATTCAGCTATGCGGGCATGAGCTGTGGCAGTTGTCATCAGGATCAGAGAATGGATCCTGGTCCCTTTTAAAGACCAGTGTAGACGTAGCCTGGATGTGTCCTCCAATGAAAGCCTCTTCCATTCATTGTTATGTTGTGATTCCCCTTTCTGTCCTGGTGATGGCTGCTGCAACCGTATGTGAAACCCTCTGCATTATGACCCAGAAGTGCACGCTCTAGCGTGTGAGAGGATCTTGTGACAGTGTGATTTTCCATCTGCAAGTTGGATGGTTTAGAGCCAAGCTGAAGGGTGCTGGGGAGTACGCATGGAGGCTGCCAGGGCCAAAAGTTGAGGGAGCACCACAGAAAATACGGAAGACAATAGCGTTCAAAATTTTGCACAGTCACAAACAGATTGAAGTAAGACACAAAATCCCAAGTGGGAGTCGTCTGCCTTAAGTGCAGTCTTTCTTCTATAACATGTATGTCTGTTGGATGAATCACCATATGTCTTTCTTTTCGCAGTCAGGCAGACACACGCACAATTCATCAGAACTGCTTTACACAAAAAGCCTCATCAAAAAATGAATGGCACTGTGGATTACCTGTTTCTTTCACTGGCTTTGAAAGGTAGCTTTTAAACTACTTACTGTGGGAGGCCTCTCCATAGTAATTGTATATTTTGTCAGGTGAGCCCCACTCCAGTGTTTGTTGGCTTGGAAAGTACAAGGTCAAATGTCCCCACAAAACATAACTATCTCTGATAAGGAGCTGAGTGGCCGGTGGAAGAGGAAAACATATCCATGTATGAGTCCCTAGGAATGGGTTTTGAAAGGACATGGAGAAGAAGGTCTCAGTAGAGCAGCTCATTCCAGATATCTTTGAGATTACACTCTAGATGTCTTTGAGATTACACTCAGGTTGTTGACAGGACACTGCAGTGGCTCAGACACTTCTGTTGGACTGCAGGTTTTTTGGAGGCTGCTGCCCTCAAAGCATCTTCAGATGTTGAGAGCAGATCAACCCCCGAGGACGTGGTTGGGTATGAATACTGTTAGTTCATAGACGAGGACTCATGTTTGTGGAACGGTGAGATTATTTTGCAAGTAAAGCAGTAATGACAGCTCACGTCATGGTGATGGAAAAATTCCACTGGCCTCTTTCTGTCTACATTCTCAGCATTGCTGTTGGGGTGGAGCTGTACTAGGTAAATGACTGATGGAAGGAGCTTGCTCTGGGCTCCGGTGGGGAAGCTTCTGCGTAAGCTCAGGCTACAGGTGTGGAAATGGTGCTTTGCTTTCCCAGCCACCAGAAATATTTTCCTGTTAGCAAACTCATTTCCTTTTGTGTGACATTATGTTAGGGACTTCCTGGCCATGTTCTCAGTATAAGTTTTCCTTCTATATAACATCAGGATGTTGCTCAGTTGAGCTGAACATATGATTGTCTATAATCCTCTTGAATTTCTGTAGGATATTTTTCTGAGGAGACTACTTCCATGTCTAATTTGGAAGAAAAAAAAGTTGCTAAAGACAAAAGTGCAGGGGCATATTGAAGTATGAATAACTACTGCACGAATAACAGTGACTGAATGTGGTTACAGAATAAGTTACATGGGACATCAACAAGACCTCTTTGCCAAAGAGAATAGTGAGCAATCAAAAACTACTCATGGGTTACCCACAGTTCACACCCTGGCATGTAGTAAACTTCCAGCATAATAAATCTGTTGTGATTTTAATAATAAAGGATCAACCATTACCAATCTGCCCACTTGGTCATGAGCAAGGCTAGGGATGGTCTTAGAGATGTAGAATGAGAATGGCTCTGATGCATGGTGTTCGGTCTTCTCAATAATTAATATTCTCTACCCTCCCCTCAGGCTTCATGAAAAATTCATAGCTTTAGTACATGTTTGCAAATGACAACTGAAGAGGACAATGTTTCCTGAATGGGTTTTTGTCATGAATCTCTTTTTTGCCAACCCTGCTTTTGGGTCAGTGTCTCAAATGAGAGGACATTCTTGCTCAAATTGGAGAAAGAAATGCCGGTTTGGCATACCAAACTGTGCCAAACCTTCCCAGTAGGACTAAATTCCTTGCTCATTCATCCGTGTATCCAACTGAAATGACCATGGCCAAAGCTCCCTCCATTTGCCTTCCCTAGGTGTGTTTCTTCTGGGTATCCTACATGTTTTCAGAGCTCAGCTGCCTGCCCAGAGTAAGGCGCTTCAGATTCATTTTGATCTAATCTGGCTTCAGCTCCATTTAGCCACCTACAACACAGAACAATTGCCTCTTCCCTTGCTCCCCCATATCTCCTCTCCTTGCAAAGATGTTTTTTGAGGTGGCATAGTCAGGAGTCTAACGCACTAGGAAAAATAAGCTCCCCTGATCCAGCTGAGTGTTGGATTGATTCAGTTTAAGCTAAACATATACCAAAGATAAACATTGACATATGGTGGCTAGAGAAAGGTGAGACAATTGTGAGTTCAAGGATGTGGATGTAGCCTGTGGTTGCCTAAAATCAGAGATTCTGAAGCCTGTCTGGAATTTGTTTTCATAACGAAGAGGAAAAGTGGTGAAAAAACATCCACAGAAGAGTAACTGTGGCCTGAAATGGGTGAATAAACGTTTCAAAGATTATACTAGGAATGAGAGGGAAGCCTGAAAGAATGGAAGGGAAAACTGAGCAGCAGACAAAATTACATGGCAGAAGTTAAGAAATACATAAAGTAAAAGTTTTCAACAGTCAAAATGACTTAGATTTCAGGAAGGACATTAAATGTTTAAATTCTTCAGTCCTTATATTGGGACATGAAAGAAGTGAAGATGTGATAGATGAAAACTGAATATTAAATTAAACCACTTACTTATTCAATATAGGAAGTGCTTTTGACTTTGGGGGTTAAAGACAGCATAGAGACAGGTGTCCAGAAATAGAAATAACCACAGATGAGGTGGACTGAAAAAAGTTTAATGTATTCAAATTGGGGCAAAGCAGGACAGGATGTTTTCCATCACAGACTCTTAGGAAACTGGCATACAGAACAACAGGTCCAGGTCCACTCCCACATATTGTTTTTAAATTGATTGAGTTCAAGACAGTATCGCATGGTCAGAATTTATCAACTAAATTAAAAAGGGGAGGGATAAAAGTTCTTCAGTCATTTGTCTGACCTCAATGGCATGTCAGGATTAAGAACAATTTTAGAAAGAGGGAATAATGAAAAATATGAAAAGGCTTAAAAACCAAGATGATGATCTTCCTTGATTTCACATTAATAAAGTCTGATTTTCAAGAGTTCAGCAAAGTAATAAAACAATATAACATGGGAATATTTATTAAGATGTCATAATGGAAATTAAGTCAATATAAGCTGAGTGAGAACATTTTAAATGACTGGAAGTGGAAGAGTTTTTTTAAAGTGTTGGGAGTGGGCTATGAGCCTGGGGGAGGTCAGTAGTGCAGTTCCTCAGGAATTGGTTTTGGAGTACTCTTGTTCAATATTTTCTCTAAAGACCTTAACAGATGCTAAACGGGATTGCGTTAATGAAATTTACTGATGATATGAATTTGGGATGCATGAGCAGTGCAGAGAAGGATCAGGACATCGTAAACAACCAGGTGGTTTGGATGCAAATCATATACTAATAAGGTCATATACTGTAATGAGTAAGTTGCACGGTAAAATAGGAGGTCACCTGTAAATGACTGGAGAGATGAAAGACATGAGAATAATGGTTGATCACAGGCTGCATATACATCAGACATTTGATGAAGCGTGAAGAAAGCTGTCATGATTAGGGGCTGTGTCAGTGAGGACAGTGCAGGGCTAAGGTCATTGTGCAAGACACCAACAAGACCACACTTGCACCGTGGGCGCGTTTATCACCACCCGTGCCCAAGGGAGCTGAAGTCCCATACAAAAGCTAATATGAGGACAGGCACGGACAGCATATCAGGCTAAAAGAGCTGGGATTTCTTAGCAGAAGGAGAAAAGATTCCCAAATACACTCTCAACAGCAGGCAACTCGGAAGGGAAGACCTGTCTGAGATAAGATAGATGGTGGCATGGGATGATGGGACCTGGCAATGAAAAAAAGCAAGGCTGGAAATTAGAAATGTGTGCCCAAGCAATGAATTAGTCTTCTGCTAATACATGGGGAAATGAATGAACGATTTGATCCGAGTATGATCTATTGAACAATCTATTGCCCAGATGATGAGTTTGGTGTGGCACAGAAATAACTTCAGGAATCCACGAGTATCTCTTTCTAAGTCGCTCTTAGAGCTGCATTGGTTTGTGCTGTCAGAGGATGCGATCACTGCTTCTTCTGTGGTCCATGAAGAGATGGGTGGCCCAGTGAGCATGAACAGACTCTAGCTAACGGAAAAGCTGAACTAGGCAGGTCCTTCCCTTCTCCATATAAACATACCAAGTTTAGTTTCAGACTGGGAGCTGTTTAATGCCAGAGCAACACTATATGTGTATGTGACTGGCAAATTGGCATTGAGACACAGAAGCAAAGGCTGGTTTGGACTAAATAAAAGAAGCAATCTTCCCAGAAAATTAAAGCACAAGGGCTCTATGTGTTCCCAGGAGTAGCCTTCCAGCAGAGCCTTTGGCAAAGCATTAGTCTCCTCAGACTTCAATAGGAGGGCTACGAAATTGATCCGAAGGCTGGAGCACCTCTCCTTGTTCAGCCTGGAGAGGGGAAGGCTCTGGGGATACCTTCTTGCGGCCTTCCAGTACCTAAAGGAGGTATAGGAGAGCTGGGGAAGACTTTTCACAAGGGCATGTAGTGGTAGGACAAGGGGGAATGGCTTTAAACTGGAAGAGGGGGGATTTAGATTAAACATTAGGAAGAAGATTTTCACTTTATCTGTCCAAAATCCTTGTAAGAGACAGCAGTACCATTCCACTCTCTGAGACGATGGATATAGAATCATAGAATGATTTAGATTGGAAAGGACCTTGAAGATCATCGAGTTCCAGCCACACTGCCATGGGCAGGGACACCTCCCACTAGACCAGGTTGACCAAGGCCACGTCCAGCCTGGCCTTCAACACCTCCAGGGATGGGGCCTCAACAACCTCTCTGGGCAACCTGTTCCAGTGCCTCACCACCCTCAAAGTGAAAAACTTCTTCCTAATGTTTAATCCAAACCTGCCCTCCTCCAGTTTAAAGTCATTCCCCCTCGTCCTATCGCTACATGCCCCAGTAAAAAGCCCTTCCCCAGCTCTCCTGTCGGCCCCCTTTAAGTACTGTAAGGCGGCAATAAGGTGTCCCCGGAGCCTTGTCTTCTCCAGGCTGAACAGCCCCAGGTCTCTCAGCCTCTCCTCATAGGAGAGGTGCTCCAACCCTTGCATTATCCTCGTGGCTCTCCTCTGGACATGGTGCAGCAGGTCTATGTCCTTCTTATGTTGGGGACTCCAGAGCTGGATGCAGTACTCCAGGTGGGGTCTCACGAGAGTGGAGTAGAGGGGTAATTGATGCAGTAGATGAACCTCTTCCCCTCTTAGGCTTTTTTTGGACAGACAGACATGTTGTGTGAGGTCGACCAGCACAGCCCTCTTTTACCAACCTTCCCTAGAGAGTATATGCATAGTGACTTTGCCTCCTACATCCTTGGTTTTCTTCAAGATGGTGCCTGCTTCTTATCACACATTCAGTAGGAAAGAGGTGGCTCTATGTTCTACTTTAGCGTGAGGAATTTGGGCTTGTTTATGTCAACATTTTAATCCTGCAGCCAGAAGCATGGAAGCAAATGTATCAGTGTAATTTCTGTGATGCAAAGATGTCCACTGTTTTTTATTTCATGGTGAATCACCAGGGTGGTGATGGCAGAGAATTTACCGTGAAGTATCCACATAGTGTTCTCAATTCGCTTCCTGTGTATTTCTGCTCCACCCTTTGCATTTGGGGATTCTTTACAGAAAGCATGGTGGAATATGTGCAGGAAAATAGCCAGCTGGTCTGTTCCACATCTGGGAAATAAACATCCTTCCCAGACTCCAGGTCCTCTATTTCTGTTCTTTGCATATTTTCCACTTTCTACACAAAGGACTCTGGGGACGAGACACTTCCCCAGAACATGGTTATTGGAAAAGAAGGGGATACAGTGCCATCTGTGGTTGCCCTCAGCCTCTCTCATCACAAAAGTCACAAAGCTTTGGAGGTTTACCTTTATAGATAAGCAAGCTGGTTCAGCCTGGGTATTAACAAAGCCTGCTGAGCAAGGAGAATACAAATGTGCAGCTGTGGATCTGAGGACCTTGCAAAAGCAATGACCGTTTTGCAGACCTTGCCTAAGGTTGAGGTAGGGACTGGCTGAAGGGACTTTACCAAGGGTTTGGACAGATCTAGGGTGGGATGGAATGGTTCAGCCTGAGAACTTCTGGTTCTGTTTGGAAGAGGGGGTTTCTTCAGTAGGATACGCAGCACCTAGCAGCTGCTGTTAATTAGCGACAAGCCAGTTACTTTATGCAGATTGGTGCCGTAGCAAGAGAGATTTACACCAGCTGTTGGGTCAGACTAGCCATCCTCCCAGAACGGAGTCTGCTGGCTTCTGCTAACACAGCTGTAACCTCTGGGCCTGGAACTTGCTGACCTCATCCCTGGAAGGTTAGAAAAGTAATAAGTTGTATTTTGTGTTCCATGGATTTGAAAAAAATACTTTTCTCATCCTTTACTCACCCTGCGTTTCTGAGGCATATGTGGGTACATCCCACCTGCAGTGCTTGTTAAGCAGCATTTTAAAAGGTAGTATAATGGGTGGCATGGCTACTTGTTGCTGGGCTTGATTTATCCCTAAGTGGGCCTCAGAACCCATACAATAATGTAAGGGGACAATGTATTTTGGTGGAGGCCCAGGTAATGACTACATTTGAACTTCATTTGAACTTCCAAGCATCACTGAATCCTTGACTCTTATGGACACAGAAGTCACTGATAAAAGCCCTGCAAGAACTTATGTTTTTTCATAGCATAGACTTAACATCTTCTTATTAAGCTCTATGCAGAAATGAGACTGCTGACGTTTTCATAGTAGAGAGGCAAGATTTCCTGGGGTAGCTGTTCTGCCCTGTCATTAACCTTCCATCAGAATCTACTTGTGTGCACTCCAGTAAAGACTCGGTGTTCAGAAAATATGTTTCTATGTGAATGAATGATTTTTTGATTCTTATCCTCTTTTAATTCGACTGTCACACTTATACATGTGCCTTTTCTCCCCATCTGAATGTCTCCAAGAACTTTCAAACCAGAGAGCCATTCTGTCAGTGGAAAAGGGCACATGGTGACCTCAGCTCTCATAGATGTTAAGGGAAGTGACAGATGAGTGGTCTCCATATACAAATCTGTACAAAACCAGGTCATGGTTGTTGAAACTATAGAATCATAGAATGATTTAGGTTGGAAGGGACCTTAAGGATCATCTAGTTCTGCCCCCCCTGCCATGGGCAGGGACACCTCTCACTAGACCAGGTTGGTGTAGCTGGAACGCGGTGGAGAGGAGAGGAGAGGAGAGGAGAGGAGAGGAGAGGAGAGGAGAGGAGAGGAGAGGAGAGGAGAGGAGAGGAGAGGAGAGGAGAGGAGAGGAGAGGAGAGGAGAGGAGAGGAGAGGAGAGGAGAGGTAGGAGGAGGGCATAGTCTGGATGAGGGAAGGCTGTTGGTTTTGTTGCCGTGTCCCAGTGATTATGATGGACATAGGCATTGGGTGGACCAGGAAGGAGAAGGAGATAAGAGGGATAAGGAATATTTTTGTTGTTGTCCTCAGAGGCCATTTTGAGTACAGGGAGGGAATGACAGTAAGACTCAGAAAAATGTCTCTGTTCTTTGCTGCCTTTAATGCCAATCCCTGGTGCCAGCCAGCAAAGCAAATGTCGTATCTCTCGTGCCCACACATGCTCACCCTTCGCCCCAGGTGTGCTGCTTCAGCCTCTGTATTCACAGGTGCCGGGGATGGCAAGGAGGTTTCTCTGTTAGCTTCTTTGGGGTTCTATAGGGTTCTTGACTTGGGCCTTCACAACTTCCCTGGGCTTTGGGACGGCAGCTCCTTCTACATTAGCAAGATGAGTAACGGTTGTCCTCAAACTTCTAGAATGTGGAATTTGGGACGATTTTCTATTCACACTGTGAGTGCCCCTGTTCTCTGAGATGAATAGCTTTTGTTTGCTGGGCATTTCTTCACTCTCAGATTGTTCTCTCCCATTGTCTTTGTGTCAAAAGCCAGCTTTTCAGATCATCACTTCTGGAGTAGATTCAAGGTTGAGGAGCAGCTCACGTAGCACTTCTGACACTGACATGCTTGTAACTGGCTTCAGACTCCTTGCTTCCCACGGACTCTGGAAGACTTCACATCAATAGGTCTCCATGGTGAAGGCAAATGCTTCTTTTCTCCATCCTCCTGGGGGAAGGATGAGGAGAAGCAGGGTAGAGCTTCTGCATTTGAAGAGTACCTGGTGGAAAAGCATTTGGTGCAAAACCATCAAAGGAGAGAAATTAATTGCATGGGATTATGAAGGGCAGGGAAGCAGATGTCTTTGATAGTACATGGGTGTGAGAACCATTGTGAAATGCTCTTCCATTTTACCATGAGACAATTGAGGCCAGTCCAGAAGCAGTGACTGCACATGAGCACTACACTCTTGGCAAAGGATTGCTGTTCTCTGCCTCTATGGCGTGCAAGAGGAAGAGCAGAGAGGGTTGTTTTCTTAGTAGTTTTCTTTCAAGTATTCCCATTTAAATTTAGAATAGTCAAATTCTTAGGTCAACTCTAACCTTCCTTTATTTTTCTAAAGCTCATTTCACATTTAAAGGAATAGAATAGGTCAGACGTATTCCAATTATCACATCTTGACTGACTATTTGAAACTTTAGCCACACCTTCCTCTTTTTTTAATTACTACAGTTGAATAGGTGTCAAAAAAAAATAGTCTCTGCCCAAACATCAGTATTTTAAGCAGGATGAACGCTTTTCTCTTCACTGCAGAAACTTCGGATTTTACAGACAGAGATTACATCATTTTCTCTTGAATTTTTCTGTGAGAGCAAACAAACGTTTTCCCCTTGTTACACTACAGAAAGCAAGTTTAAAGGATGCAGCTGAATGCAAATCCAGAGCAGAAGACACAACTAGTTTGGACAGAAGGCACCTGTGTGTGTGGCACCACACAGCCACCCAGGAAGACAGGCGGGTCCCTGCAAATAACTCAATGTGTAGTGACCCCTGATGAAAACAAGTCCCTTCCCTGCCTATCACTCCACTTTCACTCACCTGCTGTGGGTGAAGTCCTCATTCCACAAATTCCCTCAAGGTCAGGTTGAATCTTTAATGAAAATAACAAGAGATGAAGGAGCAAAACATTTTCCTGTCCTGACTCAGCCCCATACTTGTCATCTCAGTTGCAGTCAAACTACCCCAGCCATGAAGGGCCACCAGCAGAGCTGTGAAAGGGTCCAGGGATGGGTCACGGTGTCTCTAAGTGTTTCAAGTGGGGAAGCACCAGCAGAGGTGAACGTGTGCCCGTGAAGGGTATAAAGGTTATTTCAATATGGGTGGTATACAGCTGGCGTATACAAATTCTGGTACAGGTACATAGAAAGAGGTGTTATACTGAGCTGGTGACTTTATAAGGTGATGCCCCCATAATATAGGCTTGTGGACGAGGAATTAGAGAAGCCATATAGGGAGGAGGTCAGGGCTGCAATAGGAGCTGTGGATTGAAAGCATCAACAGAGCAGTCATGGGCTCAGCATCTGGTTTGCAAGGAGTCCTGTGATTTAGCTTAGAAAGGCACTGACAGAGCTCAAGATAAGGTCAGAAAGCAGCTGGTGAGGGATCTCTCCATCACACAGAGTTGTCAAATGGCAGGATGGGAGTGGAATTAGTCAAGATGGCACGGGATAAACTTGGCTTCATCAGCCTTGTCCAATCAGCCTTGCCCCAGCTGAGTGGTGGGTACAGTTACTTTAGGGACATTCTGCAACCAAAGGGCGGGTCTTTTGATTGCTTTTAGTGACTGCCCAGTGGCTTAATAGTTGGCAGAGTGGAGGTAACTGCAGGATCTCTCTCCAGCCAATTTGGATCACAAAAAGCCTCATTGCACAACAGTTCGTGGATAGTTCAGAGCAAGAATGTGGCTGTGCAAGGTGGTAATCATTCCCCAGCTCTGTTATGCTAGCTGACTCTATTTGAGCTTATATTTTTAGCCTAAGTCTCTCCCCTGGCCCCATTAAAGTCACTAAGCATCTTTCCATGTATTGAACCTGATAACATCTGTACAAGGCAGAGGTCTGGAGGCACTGTGTAACTTGCCCCAGGCCATGAAGGAAATGTGGAGCACAGCAAGGAACTGCTGGTCCATAAATGCCAACGCATCCGGCCTCTCTGCCCCAGAGACTTTCTCCAGGATCGAATGTTTTTAGCTGGCTGCTGCAAATTGGGTTGAATTCGAGGGAACTTGGCAACATTTTTCAGACCAGGTGCAGGCAGTAGGTGTAACTTCTACTGGACCATAGGAAATACTGTGTGCCCTAATCCCTATCCACACAGATAAGGAATACTAGTTAATACTGCCAGTACTAAATATAGCATCATAACAATTATTTAAGCAACAACTTTTCTTTTACTTTGAACATAACGTCTGTAATGTTTCCTACCATAAAAATCATAGCAAAACAGTTACTCTAGATCAGAGTTGCTTTACTTTTCCCACCTGTAAGAGGTAACCTCACTAGAGAATTCAGTCCATAATGCGACTGCAGCCTTTGGAAAAATGCAGCTCCTGCCCTTGAAAACAAGAAACCATCCATTTTATTGTCCAGCTATATATTATTTAAATAAATGAACTGCAGTTTGATCCTGGAGGAATAGAAATCTCTTGCATACATGGGATTGAGTTGTTTAAAGAGACAGTCCTCAATTTTAGGCTTTTCGATAAGTGTGGAAAAGATAGGGATAAGAGAAGAACTGATAAAGCTGCTCAGCCAGCAATGTCAAGAAACAACTTGCTTGGGCAAGAAAAAAATAAAAAAATAATAGCCTTGTTTTTCAAACAAATATTGTGATTGTGCCTCACCCAGCAAACAGCTCTCAGCCCTTTTTCTTACCACCCAGAGAGAAAACCAACCTTCAGCCAGGGCTCGCGGGGTTGCGTGATGCCGGATCATCTGAACCAGCTGAGCACCCTGATGACAAAGGATGGAGAGTAGAGCAGGAGGGACTGAGTTCTGTTTATGTTTCTTAGGGGTTTACAAGTCAGGAGGGGAGGCCAGCCTTTCTGTCAATGTGCAGTCACAGCACCTGGGAAAACAGTCCTCTTCCTGGTCCTGCCCTGGCCCAGCCCAGGTTCTGACCCACAATTGAGTCATTTATCCGCTTCAGTTTGCCACCTCCTAACCCTTCCCAGAATTTAAAAGGTTGTTTTGGAAGCTCTCTGTGGGTAACCTGGATGGGGAGTGCAGTGTCGTGCTGTTGCAAGTGCCATGCCAGGTACCCAATCAAGCAGCAGTGAGTTCCACCAGTTAGCACCACATTGTGTCCACAGGGGCTTCCTACCCTGCTCTTTACTGTGTCTATCCCAGTCATGGACTGTCTCAGTTGCACCTTCTCTAAACTATCTAACCCCCCCACCCTTATCTCCAGCACTGCATGCAAAAGCTCCAGATATATCCACAGAGAGGATATGTCTCCAGATAAATCCAGAGGAGAATTACTCAGCGGTCAATCGTGGATTCCTTTTAGAACATGTGCAGAGAAGAATCTTGGAGAAGGAATCATCCCTTCAGCCTGTAAGGGTCTAGACATCAGGTCTCAACCACCAGAGCATGGAAAAGTCACCTCTTGGCTCCAGCAAAAAAGTCCTAAATGCTGCACTCCAGCAAGTAGATGTCATCGCCACATGGGACCGATATGCTATAACGCAGGTAAACAGCCTCCACTCATGTTAAAGACTTTTGACATCTCTCTTATTTTCAGGGCTGAATGTGTTTGACCTCTCCAAGAGCTGGCAGAGGCTGTGTCTCACCCAATGACCCTGGGGACCTGAATGGCTCTGCTGTTGGCTAACACACTTTGCCCATTTCCGTACAGCTAAACTCCCAGTCTCTGGGAAGAGCCATTGTAGCCAAATTGTTTGGCCACTGGATGTGGACATGCCTGACTGCCTGGGAATTGTTTCAGAAAATGGGCAGTAGTGTGTCAGGGACCTTCTTACAGTGCAAGAAGACAAGCCCCCAGACTGGAGAGCTCATGGACTTGGTCAGCCATGCAGAAAACAGCCTGGCTGGGAGATGTACAGCTGGATGGGCCCCCTCTTCAGTGACTAAGACTCAGGAGGTTTGCAAAAGCCAGAATAAATCATCTCACCTGTTCCATATCCTCCTTCTGCTAATAACCAGACTTGTCTCATATAAGCAAGGTGGTTCCTCATGGTTTTTCCTTTGGGGAAACCCCTTCCCTGATTCCTACAATTAGCAGCTTGTTAATACCTTGCGTCCCAAGGGTTTATGTACTTTTTTCTTTCACAATAGCAGACAGCATCATTATGTTCTGACATCTGACTTCATCCAAAATTTGATGCTGGCTCTTGTCCCATGGCTATGGGTCACCCAGATGAGTCATCTCCATCAGGTAAATGCTTTTTTGTTATTTCAGCCCATGGGTCTGCGCATCCTTTGCAGCTCCAACAGTTCTTAGGGTTATGAGAGAGGAAAATGGGGCTCTTGGCCAATCTCCCTCCCCTTTTAGTTCTCCACTTGCTGCTGTCCTGACTTCACAGCTCCTTGACTTCATGGGTCCAGCCTGTCTTGTCACTCCCAGGCTCATCTGTATGCTCTGCTGATACCAGCGTTGTCTTCTTTTGTTATTATATTGGGAGGAAGCACATGTGACACAGTGGCCTTCTCCAGAATGTTTTCTACCTTGTTTTTCAGACCTCTTCACATGTGTGTGGCTTGGAGGTCTTATTTGAGTGTTTCTTTCAGGAGGCTTTGTGTGATACTTTCTCTGCTGCCATTGCCCAACATTGTACAGGATTTCATGGTGCAAGGTGGGAACACTCAAATTTATATCCATAAAATAAAATATATGGAGAAGGCAAACTATAATTTAGACTTTATAACTGTATAGAGGGGCTGTAACTGTATAAGAGAGATGTTAAAACTATAAAGTCTGCCTTGCACGCAGACACCTCACTGATATCAGTAACAGAAAGGGCTTGAAATGGTTTTCCACATATTTAAAGCTTGCATTCATTACACCAGTAAAGGGCAAAACATAAGGATTGTATCAGTGCCAGAGGTTGCTCTAAGCTGCTTCTTCATCAGACCTTCATCTTCTACATGTGACAAGTGGTGAAAGCCACTCTGGCTTCAGCAGGGGGTCCCAGGAAGGGGGAAAGATCAGTGGGTAGAAGGGAATTTCTTATTACAAGGAAGGTAATAAAAGGCTTTGTGGGTATCCTCATGACCTCAACAAACCACCAGGAAACACCAGTCTCACCCTACTCATCTGCCCTCCTCACGTGGGGGTAGAAGTGGGTGTGTGCCCACAGGTGTGTGCTCACCTCCATGATCGAGTTGCCCAGACAGGAAAATGCGAGCTCTGATGTTTACTTTCTCCACTCTCCCTGCTCTGCTAGGCAACCCCACAGGACCTTTAAGATAAACACCTCAGGGCCTTTAAGATAAACACCTCAGGACCTTTAAGATAAACACCTTTTCAGCGTTATGACAGGACCTGTGTCCCAGGCTGTGGCTTGGGGAATGGATCAAAGAGGAACTTGGAGAAGAAAGCTTAAAACCTACCTGTGGGAGATGGAAACCTTCAGGGGATGCTACTATGGCCAGGATGGGGACTGGTTGTCCCCAAATTGGCTTGGTTGACCAGGACACCATGGGGGCACCCCTTCCACTTCACTCCAATGGTTATTGCCCACCATGGTGCTCCGGGTACCCAAATGTGCAGTCCTGCCCACCATACCAAGGATGCTACAGCTATGGGAAGGCGTATGAATGGCGGTATGCACATGTATCAGGGAAAGTGAGCACCACTTTTGTCTTGTATGGCAGCTAAAAAAGTGCAGTGTCCCAGGGTCTCTAGGTCACAAGGAAGTTTCCCTTCAGCTGTGATTGCATTTCATGGGTTTTCTTGGGGTATGTGCCCTCCAGACTTTGTCATAAGCCGGGGACCTCAAGCTTTGGAGGTACAGATGCCACCTCTATTCTGCTCTGCCACCACACGTCTCAGCACATATCACCATTACATAGCAATGACCAAGACTGAACATTGTGTGCAAGGTCCTACATCTGGGTCGGAGCAATCTCAAGCATAAATACAGGCTTGGTGGGGAATGTCTGGAGAGCAGCTCTGAGGAGAAGGACCTGGCCGTGCTGATTGACAAGAAGCTCAGCATGAGCTAGCAATGTGCAGTCGCAGCCCAGAAAGCCAACCGTATCCTGGGCTGCACCAGAGGTATGGCCAGCAGGTCAAGGGAGGTGATTCTGCCCTTCTACTCCACTCTTGTGAGACCCCACCTGGAGTACTGCATCCAGCTCTGGAGTCCCCAACATAGGAAAGACATGGACCTGCTGGAGAGTGCCCAGAGCAGAGCCACGAGGATGATGCGAGGGTTGTAGCACCTCTCCTATGAGGAGAGGCTGAGAGAGTTGGGGCTGTTCAGCCTGGAGAAGAGAAGGCTCCGGGGACACCTTATTGCCGCCTTCCAGTACCTAAAGAGCCTACAGGAGAGCCGGGGAAGGACTTTTTACTAGGGCATGTAGTGATAGGACGAGGGGGAATGGCTATAAACTGGAAGAGGACAGGTTTGGATTAAACATTAGGAAGAAGTTTTTCACTTTGATGGTGGTGAGGCACTGGAACAGGTTGCCCAGAGAGGTTGTTGAGGCCCCATCCCTGGAGGTGTTGAAGGCCAGGCTGGACGTGGCCTTGGTCAACCTGGTCTAGTGGGAGGTGTCCCTGCCTATGGCAGGGGGGTTGGAACTCGATAGTCTTCCAGGTCCTTTCCAACCTGAACCATTCTATGATTCTATGATTCTATGATTGGCCAGTTATGCAACACACCCACTGCAGTTCCTGCTGGCTGCAGAAATACATGACTAAGTGATATACAGGAAACAAACTCACACTGGGTTCAGAAATAAGTATATTTTAGGTGTTATTCAGATTGCATGCACACATGTTTTATCTGGTAGCACTAGAGCAATATATTAACAGTAATGAAGAAGCTATCATATGGCAAATATCTGCCATCAACTCCAAGGGTGCTGTGTGATCAACACACCACATTGCTCCTAGTTACAATTCCTGTGAGAGGGGTGCTCCAAGACTTTCTGTGGTCATGGGAGTCCTCTTTGGTCCTCACAGTCTGTTGTTCAGGAAGGGCCAGAGCACGCTGGCTGCTATCCCTGCTGCCAGCCCGTAGCTGTACCTCACACTGCCCGCAGCGTTGACATTGCAGAGGTCGCTGCTACAGCAGGAGATATTCCTGGTGCCCACCTTGAAGTCCTGATAGACTGATTCACATGACAGGTCACAACCCTTGTTGATGATGCTGAAGAGCCCTGCGACCCCTGGAAGGAAAGCAGGACCGTTACTACTAGGACTCAATGCAAGCCAAGCCAAGCCAAGCCTCATGGAACTGAATAATCTTATCTGAGCTCACTTATTGGAGAAAAAAAAAAAAAAAGTGTTTCCCAACAGCTGCATGTTTTACTGTAGCAGGTTGTATTTTTGGGGTGTCAGTTTGTCAACAGGGGGGGAAAGGTTTCAACCCCCAAGTGTTTGCTTAAGGCAGTGTATTCCACAGCACAGTTCTCAAGGATTTCTAAAACGGCACCAACTACAGATATTGTAATAATTTAATTAATTAGGAAAGTAGCCATTAACACCTCTGTCGGGGAGCCTAAGCTACTAACGGATGAGGAACAAGCATGTGGGGTGATCTTTGCTCCTATCCCATACGTCTGTTGCACAGAGCCTTTCTACACCCAGTGAAGTTATGGAGACGTGGCTATTCCCATTTCACAGATGACAGAGTTATTTGATTTGTTTCTGAGAGACACAGCCCATTTTTCTGTGGCTGGTCGATACTCAATAACTGCTGGTTACCAGCAGATTATGGTCTGCATGAGATCTCCTGATCTTGCACAATCGATTCTGGGCACTAACTCTTTGACATACACAAATTTAGTGTATACGGCCAGTGGGTTATACAATGTGTTGGCTCTCCTGCATGTGAATCCATGGCCATGGGTTTGCACATTTCCAACAAGGACGATGCCTACTGGAGGTATTGCATTCACTGCCTGGCAGAGTTGAGTTTGAACATGCCACTGGTGGGTTTTGTGGGGGTTTTGGTCTAAGAGCAACTGAGCTATCACCACAGATTTTGAACATGCCACTGGTGGGTTTTGTGTCCCAGGTCTAAGAGCAACTGAGCTATCACCACAGATCCAGACAGGGCAAACATTTTTTTTTTTTGCCAGATATAGAATGGGAGAATTAAATCATAATCTGTTAAAGGAGTTTACCCAAAGAGACACAGGTGACTGCGTTCAGATCTGGCTGTAGATAGGCCTAAGTGAAATCCTATGATTTTCGCTGAATTCACCTAAAGTCAGCTCTGTTATTGAATGCTCCTAACTTCATGACCAGGTTTCACCAGACTCAGCCCCTCACATTTTAATTTACGTTCCAAGTTTTTCAAAGCCATAAACTTAACTATTGCCCGTGTAAGCGAATAATTTTTAGTGTTATGAAAGAGAAATAAACCTAATTTTGTACAGGTGAGAGACATTGGCAGGTATTTGCCATGTCATAGAATCTTAGAATCATCTAGGTTGGAAGGGACCTTTAACCAACCATCAACCTAACACTGCCAAAACCACCACTAAACCATGTCCCTCAGCATCACGTCTACTCATCTTTTAAATGCCTCCAGGAATAACAATTCAACCACTTCCCTGGGCAACCTCTTCCAATCTTTGATAACCCTTTCAGTGAAGAACTTTTTCCTAATATCCAATCTGAACCTTGCCTGATATAGTTTGAATCCATTTCGTCTCGTCCTATCACTTTTCACCAGGGAGAAGAGGTCAGCCCCCACCTCGCTACAGCCTCCTTTCAGGTAGTTGTAAAAGCGATAAGGTCTCCCCTCAGCCTCCTCTTCCGCAGGCTAAACAACCCCAGTTCCCTCAGCCGCTCCTCATAAGGCTTGTCCTCCAGACCCCTCACCAGCTTCGTAGCTCTTCTCTGGACATGCTCCAGCCCCTCAATGTCTGTCTTGTAGCAAGGGGCCCAAAACTGAACACAGTATTCGAGGTGGTACCTTACCAGTGCCAAGTACAGGGGGATGATCCCTTCCCTAGTCCTGTTGGCCACACTATTCCTCATGCAGGCACTGATGACAAGTGCAGCTGCACCCTCCTGAGATTTGTTCCAGGCACCAGCACTGTACTGGCCCTACTGCTCAGTTTTTAACACGATCTACTGTCAAACACTGGGGAATTTATGGGGTAAAGCATGCATGTGCTAATATGACTTTGTAATTACATTCTCTTGCCCAGTGTGGGGAGAGGGCTTGATGATGGCCAGCCCCAATATCAAGGGACCACTTATCACCAAGGGATAAAGATTTTACTTCTGTCACTTCTGTTTAACATGAAAGTCATCTGAAAGCTTTTTTTATCACCTTTTCTCCCCAGTTGGCTTTTCTCTTCCTGCTGCACACTGAGCTCTGCTGGTCCATACCAGCTGGTGTATCTAGAGTAGGTGGGGCTGGCTTGGACACCTGAGGCTGGCATGGTGCTTGGCTCCAACATCACAACTAAGACATTGCCCACCCCCACTTCGCCTTACTGATCACATCTGTCTTGCACATTTCGTTCTCCTTGCAGTCCACTGCCTTCTGACAGTTGGAGTTGCTGAGCTGTGTCATGCAGCTGTAACACCTCAAAGAAGAACCTGCAAGAGACCAAGAGGAGTTATAAGACAAACCTTTCTGAAGCTTTCTGGGGAACCCAGCTTAGTACTTGCACTGGGAAGGAGGACCATTCCTGTGGGTCCTCAAAGGAAGATAGCATCTCTGTTGTTGGGAAAACAATGCTTTTTCCATTTTCAGCGGGGAATAGTACACTCGCTTGAGGTGAGAATCAAGTTTTGCAGTTACTGAAGGTGTTTCAGATGTAGTCAGTGCAGTGAGGGAGCAAAAGGAGACCAGCTGGATAGCTGGTCTCGTTGACTGGTCTCATCAGTCAATGGGAAGTGTTTCCCAAATGCTTCTTCCTCTGCACCTCAGTTCCTGTCTGGAACAGGGTTTTTGTGATATTCCCACCTGGGATGAAGGGATGCAGTCCCCAGAAGCACAGGTTGATATTATTTGTCTACCTCTATAGACATTAGTGTTTTACCAGGTGGGCCTGTGAGCCTTAGCTGAAGCATTGCCGGGGTTGGACAAAAGAGGGAACACCCAGAGGAAAGACAGGGTGAGGGAGGGGTGGAACAGGAAATTTGAAAGGTCTCTTCCAGCCTGTTGTCTCAGTTTTACCGACTTGTGACAGATACTCTCCATCACCCACCCCCCTTGCAGAGTGCAAACACGGCTTTCTCCTCCCTCTGAAAACCAGCTCACCATGTGTTCCCACCCCCTCGTGGACATGCCACTCTATGGGGGATGCAAGTCAGCACTGTTAACATCTGCTGTGCTGTTACGCGCATCAAGCAAAGGCAGAATAAGCATTGCAGCTTACAAGTGTCTAGCCCTGATGAAAAAGTCCCCAAAGGAGTCGAGAGCATGGTGCAATTACCTGTTCCTATTACCTACCCATGCCCCAGGACATCACTGGAGCCTTGCAAGTGTGGGAGTTGATGTATATATATGTACTTTAACCCAATGACCACAGGCTTGTATCGTGACTCCCTCAAGTCAGCACCCTAATGCCAAACATATTCTTTTAGGACACAGAATAGAAACCAGTGTTATTCAGAAAAGGAACATGAAGAGATTTGAAGCGCTTGCTCTCCCCCTGGCCAGGCAGTCCTAGTATAAATGATTGACGTAGTCATAGAGGCAAGGAGCCAAACCTCAGTTTGTTTGTAGTACTACACCCTGATGGAAGCTGGCAAAGGAGAGGGTCTGGCCAGGACTGTATGAGACCCTTCTCAGACTATTCCTTAGACATCCTCTGCCGATTAAGGAACGCTTCTGCTCAGATTTGCTTCCTCTGTTCTCTGGTAATAGGGAAAAGCTGGTTTAAAACCATCTTTTTCCTAGTCAGGCTGAAAAAACAGTAGTGACGGTGCCCAAATCCCACCCTTCCCACTTAGAAAATAACACACTGTACCATTATCCCTTTTTCTCTCCTATTAAAATTCTGGTAACCTGTGCAGCATCAGAGGACACTTTTGAAATGAAGAGTCAGAAAACAAGTCGGAACAACACTTACCTTTGCAGAAATGTTTCAATTTTGATAGCCTGGGAAGAAGGCAAATAACCCTCCCACCCCACTTAAAAAAAAAAACACAGACACACATAACTATGTGGTCTGGCTTAAATAAATTTGATTTCGATTAAATTCAGTTTTGTATAGGATTTATCTTTACTGGAAGCTGCACTATCCAGCACTAGGATCGCACCATCAGCAGAGTGCAACACCCAGGGCACCCCATCAAAAAGCAAGTATCTTCATGCGACAACTGCACCAGCATTTCTTCCTTTGCTGCCAAACCCCATCACGAGTCTTTTCTCTTAGCTGAAGATCTGCTGGAGGGGACGCGGGGCAGAGTCTCCACGCTGTCTTACCTGAGTCCAAGCACAGGACTGCTCCCAGCAGGAGGACAAGGAAAACCTTCATTTTGGGATAGCCTCTCTCGTGTTGAATATGGGTTGTTTCCTTGTGGGGCAGTTTATATACCCTGGGAAGCAGCAATCGGGCATGCCCAGGAGGTTACCCTCTGAAGGCACCTGAGCGAGGCTGGACCAAGGGAGGGGTTGCTTTGTGGTGGTGATATTTGCGTTAGGTGCCTCTCCTATCTGACTGTGACTCTTGGAGCCTAACAGCACCTCCTCTCCACTGTTATGCCCCCGCCTTTCCTCCTACCCTTGGGCAAAGTGTTCACATGAGTGGAAAAAAACCCAAATTCTTTAGAACAAGACTGGCCTTATGCATTTCCCCAGAGCCAGTGAAGCTGCGGTTGCACCCTGTGAACAAGGCTCTCCACCCCCATTGCTATCTTGAGTGGAGCTATTGTGTTTAAATCAAGGACACTAAGTTCTTTTAATAAACACTTCCCGCTATTTATCTGCGTGTCTGAGTGTCTCTGTGACACTCGTGGCATGTGGTAGCAAGGTATGTGGGCGAATTAGAGTGTATTGGCCTCTTCCAGGTGTCCAGGTGCTTGTTTGCCCTTATTTGTATGTATTGTTTGTAGTCTAGTAAAAAACAATGGCCAATTCAAATTTTTTTATGTGTGTTGAAATCAAAGGGACTTTGCGATGGCTTTGTTTGGTGTTGTTTTTATTTGCCACGTCTGCACTGTGGCATGCTTCTCTTTGTCTGCCAGTCTAGAATAGGTCGGGTAGGGTTTTACACTTAAACTCCCAGAAGCAGGTACTGTAAACAATTCGGGCTTGTAAAAGAAATGCCACTTCTCATCACATATGAGGGTGAGTTCAGCCACATTCCAAACTGAAGTGAGAATGTTTGCTTTGGTGGGTTGATTGGAGACCTCTCCCATCCCTCATGTCCTTTGACCACTTCTCAGTACATGCCAGTGTAGAATAAACCAGGCCTTTCTGCTAAATTTAATTTGTCATGTTTTCTTGCTTTATTTAGTTTTTTTCTTAAATCTCAGGATCTTAGTGCTTTGCAGTAATAGCTTTCAGAGACTGTGCTCTTGCACAGTTTAGCTCTTTGGACACCAGGCCCTTTTTCAAATTGAAAGGAAGGTGGGCTGGCGTGTTGGTGGATCATTGCTCTTGATCAGTGGCTGCAGGACGAGTGATAGAGGGTCAGCTGGACTAAGTCTGCTGAAGGTAATGACACTGCCCTGATTTACACCAGTGGAGAATTTGGTGCAGGGGATGATTTTGCAAATCCTCTTTCCTCAGCAGGGATGGTAACTGCTTCCCCTTGGACTCTTGAACTTCTGCTTAGAAAGAAAAAAATCCTCAACCCAACACCTTCTTTCAGTGTCTATTGGCTTTTGCTTCACCATATGTTTGCAGAACATCTCATTTATAGCTGTTATGGAATAGCTGGATAAATAAAGTAGCAATATGTTCTTAGACTCTGGTGTTCCTTATTCAGAGATATCTAAGGCTATTTTCCTTTTTTAATCCCTTATGATTGCCCCTGTAGGGTTTGGTTCCTTGTGTTAGGGAAGAATAGAGCCAAGGGGAAAGCACAACCTGGTCCCCCCATCAAATCCACCCATGCCTTGAATTAAATATTTCTTTCTTCAAACAACTCATTGGTAAGCAAAAGGGACTGCTCTTTTCATCCTCAGCAGCCTGACCTGCTGCCAGTCAAACTCTCCTAGTATGATTATTTCTTTTTATTCTTTTTCTGACAGCATCAGGGCTGCCAGAGAAGACCAGGACTCACGGTGCTGTAAAAGAGATGCACACAGCTAAGAGCCTGTCCATGCCCCAGTCCTGCTTGGCTGCAGCCTGAGGCTGTGTGAGAACCCAGTAATTCCTATATCCTTACCGCAATTGTTGCTTCTCACTTTTTTTTTTTTTTTGAACATTCGTGTGCAGTTCCTGCTCAACTCCTGAAGATGGCAAACGTGCCCCGTTATACTTATTATACATACATTAACGTGCAGTTGTCCATTGGATGGTGTGAGCTTGGTATTTCTTATTTTCCTGATGTTATAAAATCCCAAGTTCATCTAACTGCAAGAAGATGACCATCTCTTTCCCCTGGGAATCTAAGGATGTCTACAAAACACTTGGGTTTTGGTGGTTTTTTTTTTATATTATTTTCCTGATTCCTGATAGGTCTGGAACTTTCTGTTGAGGAGGGAAGGGAAAAAGGGCTTGATTATTTGCTGTATCCTGGTTCACCTGCCTGGTGTCAGGCTGGGAAAGGGGTGGTGGATTGCGGTGCAGAGCATGGTGTCGTGGATCACACTGAGGGGCTGGATAACAGTACTAGGCATCAGCTGGAAATTTGGGGACAAGAAAGGCACTAGGTAAAACGATGCCTGGGAAATCTGGACAGAGATACCAAGTGTCTCCAAAGGCAAAAGAAAGTCACTCTGATTTTCTGGGCTGCGTCAACTGTTTAGCTAGGTGGTCTGAAGAGGCTGTAGTGAAGCCTGCAAGATGACAGAGATAATGTATTAAGACTTCAATCACAGACTGCCTTTTTTTGTGGGGATGTCTCTTATAAGCAGAAGAGGAAAAAAAAAAAAAACCCAAAACCCAACAGAACCTAGCAAAGAGGAAACTGAGACAGAGTTCCACACACTCATCCAAGCTCCTGAATGAATTGCAGTCCTTGAAAGACCCAGATCATCAGGGGATCCTGCAGAGCCTGTAGCCTCCAAGCTCAGAGGTGTAACACCTTCTCAGATGCCTTAATTCAAGCCAGGATTAAGTGCAAGAACAGCAGGACCTGCTGTCCAAGCCTGCCCGGCCCTGAAGAGAGATCACTGCCTTGCTTGCTCAGCATGAGCATGGCTTGCAGCTCCTTTTCAGGATGTCCTGGAGTAAGTGTGTGGAAGTTGCAATGGGCCACAGAAGAAATCTTATTGACTTTTCCACTCCTGGAAGGTGTTTGATACCTGTGCAGTGAATAAGCTGGTGATGACTGCGAATCTACTCAATCTGTGGGGATGTGGCACGTACAATAAGGGATTTTAGTAGCCAATTTTGGCATCAAAGTTGGAATTTCTAACGGCTGCACAGCTGTGTTCCTGGGAATGCAAGCAGCTTCGTGAGCAGCGAACTGTCCCAAGTCAGAACGAGTGGGGAATAAATGAGAACTGAGTCACTAGATGGCAGTAAGGCAAATCGCATTACAGACTTGTCCGTAAGGAGGGAAGCATGGATCCTAAATGAGGCATGTGATTGGATAGACAGGAAGACAGATGGATAGATAAGGGGAGAGAAAGATTTAAAAAAGAGTAGATATACAGATGTCCACAGAGATGGATGGGTAGCTGGCAGTCAGGAGAAGCTGGGGTAGATAGTCCTCTGTACCCTCTTCTAACTGTGTACATGATTACAGGCATGCTTTGCTCTGCTTGTGACAAAAGGCCACAGTATGTCACCTCTCTCAGCCTAAAGTCTTATCAACCTCTCGGCTGTTTTCCACTCTCCCATGCACATGCCTTGGGATGGGCAGGCACGATGCTGTCCCAGCAGCAGGAAACATAATTCCTCCTGCTCCAGGGCTGCCCTTTACTGCCAGCGGAGATAAACTCCGGCTGCTATGTCTGTAGATGCTTAAAACACTGTTTCATGTCATGGTCTAGCTCACACCACAAGGGTTTACTTCTAGCTTTGCTGTTCAAATAAGCTTCAGAGCACACGGAGGCAAGGCTAGGCTGCCTGTAACATCTTCCAGAGTCCAGCAACAAAGACCGGAGCTGTCATTAAGAGCAGAACATTGAGCAAAGACAGAAAGGTCCTGAGGTCCTTGTCCCTGGGCTGCTGAAGGACCTTTGGCATGTTCGTTCCCTTCTTTGTGCCTCTTCTTCCTCTAGTGGCAAATAGGGCTCATGACTCCTGCATCACAAGAGAAGTGTTTTGAGATATGTGGGTGCAAACAAGTACAACCAGTGAGCATTATAAAGGTTTAACAAGCAAGGAGCTTGTCTGACCTTGAGTATTTCTACAAGGGTCCAGGCACAGACCCAAACATCCAGCTATTCCCATTCGGGATTTCAGATTTTGGAAGCTAGCCTGACCAGCCTTGGAGAAAACGTTCTCCTTCACATCACACACGTTCTTGCTGAGAGCCATGAAATCAATGCATTGCTGCAAATTAATCCCACCATGGTGCTAATTTGGGCTGCTGAGCAAACTGTAGATGGACCAGATTCTGAAGGCTGTAGAGGCTGGAGATCCCCATACGGTGGTGCTGTTGCTACATTGCTGGTGCACAGACCCTTCGGTGTGTGGGAACAGCCCAGACTGTTTGTTTAAAATCTCAGCAACTTCAGAGCATCAAAAATGCATTTGACATTTTTTTGTTATTTTACTAATTGCTAAGCTCTTTTGGTTGTAAAAGACTTGGAGTGTGGGATTTCTGCCAGCTTCTGCTGGCGACGCCTTGTGCATCTCAGAGTTGTTTGCAGGAAAAAAGGAGTTCATTTTCCTCCGCCTACACCTTGGATTTGGGGTGAAGTGTGGGGACAGTAGCCTGTGCTATGATCACAAAGCAGTTCTGTTCTTGTTTTGCCATCACAAAGCACTTTTTTACCCCCTCGCATACCAGGCATTGCAGTTTCCTGTGGACAGAGGTAGCAAAAGGTAGTTTGAAACACAAGTAAAAACCATGTCTTTGCTGAGATCACACAACAGGGCAACATCAGACCTCAGACAAGGACCCTCAAGCACCTTAGTTGCTTCCTAGTCTATGTCCTTTTCCTTCCATTAGGAAGATGATTTAATTGCTCTGGACCCTATAGGAAACCACAAACATTGATGGGGAAGAACCTGAGATTACCAATCCAGCTGCTGTAGGCAGAAAATGGTAGACCTGATGGCTGGACTCATCAAGCCCTATATAGGGCCAGCAGGGACAATTGCTTCTCATGTGGCAGTGGGTGAATTCAATACATGGCCACTGATGGTCCCTTCTTTGTACTCCTTGCCCTCATTTTGAGGGCAGCACTCTTGGGTAGTACTGCTTACTCGCCTTTGACACAGTTTAGGGAAGAAACTTTGGCACAGGACCTCAGTTCATGGTCGTACATGTGGAGAAAGTATTTTCTTGAGGAAACATATTTGTTAAGGCTGTTTTGTGACTTGGTTGTGAATTTGTTGACAAAATGTTGTCTGAGTTGGAAAAGACCATTTTGTTGATAAAGGAATGTTCTGCAGAAATAATAAAGCTATTTTAAGTCCAGGATGGATTTTTCAATCAAACCCGTTTAGGGAGCACAAGATCAATCTAGAATAGCCAATCTCTGCTGGTTAGGACATGTAATTAAGATGCGGGAGATACAGGATCAGTCCTTTTAAGTCCTGTAACCTTTTACTTAAGCAGATGCTCTATCCACAGACGCTGGAATTCAAATTGTACTTGTCTTTTTGTCCCTCTTCTTAGAACTGTTCCACTTTGTGTTAACTAATTATTAACTAATTGGGCCAGAGAGATGTCGTGAAGCAATTTGATTTTGATGAATTGGCAAATTCTTACAAAAACTGTTTCATTAAAAAAAGTTTGTTCCCTGGCTGCTTTATCAAATGCTCCAATGCTTAGGACAGCAGAAGATGAGTGGTACAAACCAGGAGAGATAATGGGAATTCTGATTAATACCTGTCATTTCCTCCTGTTTTAACTGTTTAGCTGGAAAATTGATTTGAAAACTCAACCCACAGTTTCTTGGAGTCATTATGAAAAGAGAGTGTTTTTGCTAAATACAGTGTATATGAATGGCTCTAAAGAGAGAGCTTTATTCTGGCTTTATATCCTCGTTTAAGTCCTGGCTGGGAGGGTCTTTGGCAAGCAGCACCAGGGGAATAAAATTGTTTCTAACTCCAAGCGTTGCCCTCCTATCCTGACAGCCAAAGTAATCAATACAGATTTGAAAAAAAACCCCATCATTACTTCATAGTTTCTTTGCTGTATCCTCAAAGTTTTCTTTGATGTAGCTTCAGGTTACCAGTTTTTAACTGCTTTTATCATGCTCTAATTCAGTGATTCTCTGAGTTTCTTCCCACATCAGCCACTCAATGAGCTCATCTGATGCAATTGGGGTGTTTTATCTGGCCAGAAGATCTCGAGGTGTTGTCCAACTTATCCTAAAGCTGACTCCTGAATTTGGTCAGACAAATTGTCCCCCCCAGCTCCATTTGTTGGCAAAATCTCTACTGACTACAGTGGGAACTCAGATACTCAGCCCTAAATAGGCCACTGCCTTGCAGATGGTCATGTATTGTCAGATACTCAACAATAAATGCACACATAAAAGGGGGAAAAAAAAAAAAAAAAAGGTTTCATATGGTGTGACTCAAAGCTGTTCCCAGCAGTTACATTTTTGGTTTTGTCACTGGAATGAAATCATCTTTCACACATCCCCAGGCAGGAGTCAGAGATCCCTTCCTCTACTTGACCTTTACATCTTGCACATCCTGCTTCGCCGTAACCTTTTCAGAGGTGCCACAGACCCCAAGCATAGATTTCTTGTAATCGATACCACAGCCCTCCACAGAGCACATGACTTAACAACTGCCTTCTTGGTCTCTTCAGCAAAAACGATGATGACAAAAAGATAGACAGAAATGCACCTGGGATAAAAACAGAGATCCAACAGGACCCAAGGGGAGGAGATCCTGTTCTGTGAATTCTGTGAATTCTGTGAGATGGATTTACAGACTTTTGCAACCTGGGTGCACTCAAAGGGGTGCATTTTTCTGATAAGCAGCAAAACTAGTGAAGCGTAATGTGGTGGGTTGACCTTGGCTGGATGCCAGGTGCCCACACAAGCCACTCTATCACTCCCCTCCTCAACAGGACAGGGCAGGAAGAAAATAAGATGGAAAAAACTTGTCGCTCAAGGTAAAGGCAGTTTAATAAAGCAAAAGCAAAGGTCATGAGCGGAAGCAACGGAAAACAAAAGATTTAGTCTCTACTTCCCATCAGCAGGCAATGTCCAGCCACTTCCCAGGATGTTAGGCATCAGCACACATAGTGGTTGCCCCAGGAGACAAACGTCGTAATAACAAATGCTCCCTCCCAGCTCCTTTCTCTTAGTTTTTATTGCTGAGCAGACTTCATATGGTATAGAATATTCACAGAATTCACAGAATGGTTAGGGTTGGAAGGGACCTCTGGAGATCATCTAGTCCAACCCCCCTGCCAGAGCAGGGTCACCTACAGCACGTTGCACAGGACAGCATCCAGGCGGGTTTTGAATGTCTCCAGAGTGGGAGACTCCACCACCTCTCTGGGCAGCCTGTTCCAGTGCTCCACTACCCTCAAAGTAAAGAAGTTCCTTCTCATGTTAAGATGGAACTTCCTATGTTCAAGTTTATGCCCATTACCCCTCGTCCTATCACTGGGCACCACTGAAAAAAGACTGCTCCCATCCCCCTGGCATCCTCCCATTAAGTATTTGTATGTATTAATAAGATCCCCCCTCAATCTTCTTTTCTCTAGACTAAAGAGACCCAAGTCCCTCAGCCTTTCCTCATAAGAAAGGTGCTCCAGTCCCCTCATCATCTTCGTTGCCCTTTGCTGGACCTCCTCCAGCAGTTCCCTGTCTTTCTTGAACTGGGGAGCCCAGAACTGGACACAGTACTCCAGATGCGGTCTCACCAGGGCAGAGTAGAGGGCGAGGATGACCTCCCTCGACCTATTTCTTTGCTCATTTTGGCTCAGCTGTCCTGGCTATGTCCCCTCCCAAGATCTTGCCCACCTCTAGCCTACCGCTGAGGGGGGAATGTTGGAGAGACAGCCTTGGTGCTGTGCGAGCAGCAGCCAAAGCACTGGGGTGTTATCGACACCTTTCTAGCTACCAATACACAGCACACCACTTTGAGAGCTGCTATGGGAAAAATGAACTCCATCTCAGCCAGACCCAATACATTTAGTTTCCCGTGTACATGTACCCTTTGTCCTCTCAGCTCCCTGTTCCCTGTTTATGTATCGTTACCTGCCTTTTTGTTCCATCCCATGACTCCTTTATTTTTGTCTGGGCAAACAGTACTATGTTCAGGGCATGAATTTTCTGTCTGGCCAGTTGGCTGCTGCTTCTAAGAGTGGTTGAGGAGCTGAGATTCCTTTGGTGGGAGCACTCATTTTGGTGTTTCTCCTCTGTTGGACCAATTTTCACAAAACTGAGTATGGTTACAGCCTTGAAACCTTTCTCCTCATTGAATTTGTTTGAACCTGGGCAGAATGATAACCAGCCAGATGCATAGACAGAGAGGTGGAGGGATAGACATGCAATGCAACTGCATAAGCTTTATTTCCATAGACAAAGTTAAGACTTACGGACCTGTAAGAACAGCATCCAGAGATGAACAAAAAAAAAAAAAAAAAGAAAAAAAAAAGGAAATTAAAAAAGATAAAAGCATTAAAGAAAATGTCAAGGTTTTCAAGAAAATATCACGGCTGCTACAAAATAATTGCTGGCCAGGGAGCAGATAAAGAGGTAATAGGAAAGGTAACGGGTGCCGTTCCTCCCTTGTGATCTGCAAACCCTGCATGGAAGGAAAAAAGAGTCAGGAGTCCAGGGACAGTCTGTTTCTCCCATTTTGATGGTTCACATTGGATGGACCTTGGCTAATTCTTCTTCACTGCACAAAGCAAGGTCGTACGCTCTCAGGGGCATAGCAGGCTGGTTTGAATTAATTTTCTATTAATTACCGGAATGATTTTAGCATGAATAAGCAATGGCTATTTTTAGCAGTAGGACTGATTAAGCATTGAAGAGAACTACCCAGGGAAGTTGTGGGGCTCCTGCTGCTTAGGAAGGGGAGAATGGCCATTCCCGGTTGGACCAAAGCAACCATCTGGCTCATGTGCCACCTGTGACATTGGCCCTTAGTGCTTGCACATGGAAAGATTATAAGAAAAGAAAACAGAAAAGACTGCTTTCTCCCACAATATCGCCCTAATTTTGGCTTCCTGTGTCATTGTGGCTTTATGAGCAGGAGGTGGCATTCAGACCATTCTGCTATTTATGAAAGACTTGTCTTGATGGATTTCTCCCATCCATTTCTCAGGTTTTTTTGTAGGTTTTTTTTTTGCACTAAGATATCCTCTGCAAAACCTTTGCTTATCTTCAGACTCACATCTGCCCTTTCCAAAACTAAATAACCTCAGTACTTTTTCTCTTTCCTCCCTGGCCACATTTTCTTGACCACTGCTGACTGTTTTGGCTCCTCTCTGGATCAGCTCCAATAGGTACATCTTCTTGTCTAGGTCTTCTGCTCAAGCCTTTTTAAAAGAGAGATTTTTGCCAAAGGTGAGGTATTGCTCTCACTGCAGTGCCAATGGGGTTAACATAAATTCTGCAGGAACTAGGGCAATGTGGTCTGCTTTTTTTTTTTTTTTCCTGGACATTCATTTCTGAAGTCATGGCAACCTTTTTAAAAATTCTGAAGACAAAGTGAAAAATGTGTTTTGAAAAGCAATACCTATATATCCCTTAGTAAATTAAATATCCTTGTAAGGGTATATCCCTTAGTAAATTAAATATCCTTGTAAGGGTTTTTGTTTGTTTGTTTAGTTGTGGTTTTGTTTTTTAATTATTATTTTTGCCACTCAGACCAATGGGCAAGAAGTGGCTGTGCAAATTCTACAAATTCTCTTACCCTCCTAAGTAAGAGGACTGCATCAAAGCTATTGGAAATAGTCCCTGGCCCATACTAACTTCTAACTGTACACAAATTTTTGGAGACAATTGTAGACATTTAGCTGCATTTATTAGAATCGGTGCTGTGTGAGCATTGAGTATAAAGAGTGCTCTTAAATGTAAAGGATATATAGCAAGTTACTGGCAAATGATGCTGACGGGGATGTAGTAGGACAGATAAAGTTTTGCAGAGTTATCTAAGTTAAGATTTTTAGCCTATGATAATCAAAAGAGATGTCAAGGTAAGAGGGATCAAAAGAAATGAGCACAGGTGAGAGGGGCAGAAAGAATGAATTTTCCATCTGAACAGCCATCATCAGCCACAGTACGAAATCAGCCTGGTTTAGATAACCACTGAATATACAAATTAGATTAAATTTTTGATAGAGTTTGCCTGGAAACAAGGTTATAAATTAAGCATATGCAGTTGTCATATTTGTAATAATGCAGCTTTATTTTAGGGATGTTATGTTGCAGAAGAAAAGATGTGCCCTGGAGACGCTGCGATTCCCACATGTGGGGACACACAGACTCACACTTTCTTCTAGGTCAGCACCAGCAGCTTTAACATGATTTAGCCCCAAACATCTCGCCCTTTTCAGTGTTTCTTAACATTGTAAAACCCACAAGAGTTTCAGCATGAATAGGTTATTCTTTTTCCTATGTTTATAAAATTGTGCTAATTGTAAGTTTGGACTATTTATAGTATTATTCCATAAAGCATTGTGTAGCCTTGTTTTAATTTCTTTGCAACTGATGTTTGCTGTAAGACACTTCAAAATTCAGTTACTTGTAATTTTTCTTTTTTTTTTTTTTTTTTTTTTTTCCTCAAACCAGCAAGGTGCTAGTTGACCTGGACTAGAACCTTTTCAGGGTCGGGAGAGATGATGGTGTTCCAATACAGGACACATCGTTAAGCTCTGTTTAATTTATAAGCACAGAAATAGCCAGTGTTTGCCATAGGGAGGTTGCTTATATAGTGAAAGGAGGTTTTTTTGGCCGTGAAAGCATCAATTACAATCCACTAATTGGGGTGGCTCCCACTTCCATGTTGAACCTGGCTGCAGTAGCGGTACCCAGGCTGTTTGACCAGCTTTGCTTTTTGTGGCTTATCTGGGAGGAAGATGTTGTCGAATTTGTGTCTAAGGGCTATTAAAGCACTTTGCATATATGAAACCCATTCACACCAGTGTGCTCCAGGTAAGGTAAATATTGGGTCCATGTGCAAACAAAGAAGGGCAAGTGCAAATGATTTACTCGTCATCCACTAAATAATGCAGTTTTTTTAAAAAAATCGACCTTCAAAAGACACCCATGGGGAAATGAGTAAAAGAGTCAGTTCATCTCTGAATCGAATGGATCTGCACAGGTCAACCGCAGTTTTAAAGAGAAATCCATGTAAACATGATGTAAATACATTACTTGTTAATATGTCTCATGGGACTCCATTGGCTGAATGATTGAGCATGTCAGGAAGCTCAACATGAGCCGGCAATGTGCAATTGCAGCCCAGAAAGCCAACCATATCCTGGGCTGTATCAGAAGTGTGGCCAGTAGGTCAAGGGAGGGGATTCTGCCCCTCTATTCTGCTCTGGTGAGACCCCACCTGGAGTACTGTGTCCAGCTCTGGAGCCCCCAACACAGGAAAGACATGGACCTGTTGGAATGGGGCCAGAGGAGGCCATGGAGATGCTTTGAGGGCTGGAGCACCTCTGCTGGGAGGACAGCTTCAGAGAGTTGGGGTTGTTCAGCCTGGAGAAGAGAAGGCTCTGGGGAGACCTTATAGCCCCTTCCAGTCCCTAAAGGGGCTCCAGGAATCATAGAATGGTTTAAGTTGGAAAGGACCTTGAAGATCATCCTCCAGGGATGGGGCCTCAGCAACCTCTCTGGGCAACCTGTTCCAGTGCCTCACCACCCTCAAAGTGAAAAACTTCTTCCTAATGTTTAATCCAAACCTGCCCTCTTCCAGTTTAAAGCAATTCCCCCTCGTCCTATCACTTCATGCCCTAGTAAAAAGTCCTTCTCCAGCTCTCCTGTAGGCCCTTTAGGTACTGGAAGGCCGCAATAAGGTGTTCCCGGAGCCTTCTCTTCTCCAGGCTGAACAGCCCCAAGTCTATCAGCCTCTCCTCATAGGAGAGGTGCTCCAACCCTCGCATCATCTCGTGGCTCTCCTCTGGACTCCCTCCAACAGGTCCATGTCCTTCTTATGTTGGGGACTCCAAAGCTGAATGCAGTACTCCAGGTGGGGTCTCATAAGAGTGGAGTAGAAGGGCAGAATCACCTCCCTTGACCTGCTGGCCACAGTTCTTCTGATGCAGCCCAGGATACGGTTGGCCTTCTGGGCTACAATCGCACATTGCTGGCTCATGTTGAGCTTCTTGTCAATCAGCACGCCCAGGTCCTTTTCCTCAGGTCTGCTGTCGATTCATTCCCCTCTGAGCCTGTATTTGTGCTTGGGATTGCCCCGACCCAGATGTAGGACCTTGCACTTGGCCTTGTTGAACTAGGAAAGGTGGGGAGGGACTCTTGATCAGGGACGGGAGCCATAGGACACAGGGGAGTGGTTTTAAACTGAAAAGAGGAGATTTAGATCAGATCTAAGGAAGAAATTCTTTCCTGTGAGGGTGGTGAGCCCCTGGCCCAGGTTGCCCAGAGAAGCTGTGGCTGCCCCATCCCTGGAGGTGTTCAAGGCCAGGTTGGACGGGGCTTTGAGCAACCTGGGCTGGTGGGAGGTGTCCCTGCCCAAGGCAGGCTCTTGGAACTAGATGATCTTTAAGGTCCCTTCCCACCCAAGCCATTCTATGATTATATGAATATAGAAGCTGGTGTTCACTTCAAACTCCGCCTTGCAGACCAGGGTCCCCAAGGTGCAAAATGCACAGTGATTATTTTCCTTCTGTGTTGAAATGCAGCCCCCTCTAGGGGTGAAATGGGAGGACTGCTAAATGGCAATGTTGCCTGGCATCTAAGGACATGCAGCGCATTTCATGATCATTATAGGATTTAGCGTTGAAGAAGGCATTTGTCTGGCCTGGAGGTTCCCCAAGGCACATGGTTGACTCTGTAATTACTGCTCATGGGGAGCCCCACTGTGGTACATCTCACCTGCAGCTGGCATCTCTGATAAAGCAGTCCCCAGCACTGCTCTGGGATGGCATCTCAAAGGTGGCTTTTTAGTTACCTGGGATTACAATTGGGAAAACACTTAAGGATGTACTTAACCTTAAATGTGTACATGTGGATGATTTGGCTTGGCTGAGGATGCGACTCAAGTGTCTTACTCAATAAATACACCTTAAAAAGATTGATAGGGACATCCTCCACACTCCCTGACCTTTTATTGCTGTTATTTATTCCCACTAATACAGGTATTTCTTGCTTTTCTTAGGCACACTGCCCTGTCATCTTATGCTTGTTGCTCTGTGTAAGGAGAGTTGAGACACCAGTTTGGATTGAAAGCCGCTTGCTTTTACATATGTCCCTGTGAATTTCTCTTTTGGTTCCTCCTCTGGCTCTTTTTCCTGTCTTTCTTTAACAACTCTGTTTGCAGCCACCTAAACTGTCTGGTAATTACACTGTCTTTGATAAACATTTCTATTAACCACAACTTGTAAATACCTTGCCTGCTCTAACTACGTGCAATTTATCATAAAAGCTTGTGAAGCCTTTGCTTTCCCTCTTCTCTGTAGAAGAAAGGGAAATAAGAAATAAACTGACAGTGTTATTTTAAGTAAGGTATTAAGAATAGGACTTAGTTTCACAGATCCCCCCCCCCCTTTTTTTTTTTTAATGAATACAGCTGCTTAGACTTCCTTTCGCAGGGTTATATGTCTTGTCTTCTGGCTTTCTATATTGTCTTACATATTTTCTCTTGGCAACACATTTTGTCCCCATTTATTTTGTCCCCATTTTTTTTTTTTCATTTCTTTGATCCCTTTTCCATATAACGATGTCAGTTTGTAAAACACCACAGTGATGTGTCTAAGTGCAGACCCCTGCAAAGGAGTGGCAGACCTGTTTGGTTTCCCCTGGGAACATATGTCATCTCCAAACTCCATTCGTGTGAGTCCTAGGTCAGGCTCCATCTCCAAGACATTTCCCCTGTGCAAAAGTAAGGAAGTGAGTTGAGGGAAATTTAGGAAAGTTCTTCTCAAAAAGGGGGAAAAGAAGTGTTGCTTGTCACCTTTGGTGTTTAGATACTGAACGTGTTATGGTGCTTTGGGCTGCAATGGCCGCTGTCTTGTCCCTACCATGATCTCCTGCTTACTTGCATTTATTGACCTCTTCCACTGTGCTCTTGCCATGGAGACGTGTGTGCTGACATACCCTTTCTAAGCAGAAAATTGCTTCCAAGAAGCACATGCAAATGTGGAAAATCCTTTTTACGTGTCTGTGATACAGTCATCCAAAGTCTTTGCCTCAGCTGTGGTGGGCAGGAGTCTCTTACCTTCTGAAAACACAGAACCTCAGCACAGGAGATGTTAAGGAGATGTAACAGGAGCCAAACAACATTTAATAGATACATTTTTATTAACTTTGTATTGGTGAACTGCAGCTGTTGATTTATAATAGTAACACCCTCCCTACCCCTGGTTCCTAGCTCCATGAATCCAGCTCTTGTGATTCCTGGTCTCTATCTATTTCAGGGAGACTAGTGACTTGCAGTACCTTAAGGTCCTTCAGCTTATATCTGCTGAGAAAGTAGCCTCTGTGAGGCACCTCAGATAGGGCAATTGCTTATGAAGATGCTCAGAACCGGTAGGCACTTCTGTAAATTTTACTTTATCTCTCCTGGATGTTCACATTTAAGTGAAAGATGCTTCTTCTTTACTTGAATGATCTCCTGAATTAAGTTGTTTGAAAGCATTCATAAATTCATGAATACCCAGTGTTTGGGGATCTTTATTCTCCTCTACCTTGTGCAGAACAAAGTGGAACAGATGCTCCATTGTAAGAATAATTATCTTTTATCCTGGTTTTGTTCTCACACTGTCCGTGTATCAATGTCTTGACAAAGAACAACGTCAGCCCTCACATCTCCAGATCTTTCTGGCTCTGAAGGGAGTTGAAGACCTCCGTGCTGAGCACAGTGGGGCTCTGAAAAACCAGCCCAGAGCATTATTCATAAAACCTGGTGTGGAGTCATCTATAGCTAAATAACTGAGTGCAATTACGACACCTGCTCTGTGCTTTTCCTCCTTCACCCACATGCTGTGTTAGACATTTTCCCTCATCCTCTTTCTGTCCTACCCAAGAAACAGAGCTCATTAAGGTGGCCCCATGGAGGGATGGGAAGTAAGGGATGTTCAAGGGTTTAGATTTTCTTGGGAAACCCTTCTATCCCTGTTCCTCACCAGCCACCCAAGTTTCAACTTTTTGGTATTCTCTCTTTTCTTGGTTACATCCGTGGACTTAATTGTTACTAATGGCAAATTATGTGGCATTTTTTCCTTGTGACCAACACCTTTCTCAAGCCAGGTTTAGTTTGCTATAAAGTTCATAGTGCTTTGTTCAAACGGTCACTTTCTGTGTCTGGAAAGCAGTGAAGAGGAGGAGAATTTCTAAAGAAGGATAGACTTCTACCACTGGTCTGGTAACCCAGCCCTCCACGTCTCTGCTATCTCTGCTGGTCTGTAAAGAGTTCTTCATGGGAGAGAAGTTTTCTTATACAACAACTCAAATATCTCCCCACTGAAACTGTGGAGGTTTTATGGCTGGTTTTGCTTTTCCTTTCCCTTTTTACTTCTCTGAACTGTCAACATCCCCTGGCTTTCAAGACCCAAATCATTGGCAGAAACTCTTTGCAAATCCACCTCAAATTTGCCAAAGTATTTAGAAGAAAGCAACAAAACACATACAACAAACTTTACATTGCCCCTGTTGGAGAATAAATGTTTGTGAATGTCTCTGTGACCAGGATTTCTTATGTCTGCTTTTCACCTGGAAAAGGTCAGGGGGACCTAAGCCTGACTGATAAATTTGCTTCCTTTTTGCTTGCAGATGTCCTTTACATCCCCGAGTAAAAGGATCGGTCCAGAACATGCAAAACATTTATCTACCTCCCTCCCTTTGGTGGAAAGGTCTGAAGATCTGGCCTAGGTTTTCCCTGTGTAAGACGGGCAAATTAAGCCAAAATTTAGACGTGTTGAAGTTCATAAAAACAGTAATACCTAACTCTGAGGCTGTAATGATCAAAATCCCTGCTCATCATGAGATTGCTTAAAACTGTTTAAAGCTAATCTCTGAGGTGTGGTGCAATGAAGAAAGAAATCAGCTGTTCCCACCTAAGCCCTGTCAGATTCAGAGATCCACCCAAATCTCCCACAGGATCCAGCAAGGCTGGACAGAGCTTGGGGCACCAGCTATTCCTTGAGCATCTTCTTGGTGATCCTCATAATCCTTTTGAGCAGTACATTGCCTTTAGACAAATTCCAATCTCCCTTCCCATGAGGCTGGTAAGAAACTTCCTCACGACAAGGCTGCAGTTCAGCTGTAGACTTGACCAGTACTATTTAACATCTTTGCTTGTGACATGGATGTTGGGATGGAGCACAACCTCAGCAAGTTTGCTGACAAGACTAAGCTGTGTGGGGTGGTCGACACACTGAAGGGAAGGGATGCCACCCAGAGGGACCTGGACAGGCTGGAGAGGTGGGCCTGTGCAAACCTCATCAGGTTCAACAAGGCCAAGTGTAAGGTCCTGCACATGGGCCAGGGCAATCTCATGCACAAATCCAGGTGGGGCAGAGAATGAATGGAGAGCAGTGCTGAGGAGAAGGACCTGGGGGTGTTGGTTGATGAAAAGCTCAACAGGAGCCAGCAATGTGCAATTGCAGCCAAGAAAGCCAACTGCATCCTGGGCTGCATCAGAAGAGGTGTGGCTAGCAGGGCAAGGGAGGGGATTCTGCCCCTCTACTTTTAGATTAGATATTATGAAGAAATTCTTGACTGTGAGGGTGGTGAGCCCCTGGCCCAGGTTGCCCAGAGAGGTAGTGGAACACCCTGGAGGTGTTCAAGGCCAGGTTGGACGGGGCTTTGAACAAGCGTGGTTTAGTGGGAGGTGTCCCTGCCCATGGCAGGGGTGTTGGAACTCAATGATTTTTAAGGTCCCTTTCAACATAAACCATTCTATGATTCTATGATTCTATGATTTCTGTTCAAGCTGATCCTTCCTCTGAGTCAACACGTGCTTCTTTGCTCCTCCTCCTCACCTGTGAAGAAGGCTTTTTTCCCTCCTTGTTTATCATCTCTTGCTTTTCTGCAATTTAATTCTGTGGTTTTGTTGATGTTACTGATGCATTCTCCTGAAGCAATAGGAAATGGCCAGAGCAGCAGACAAGCTCTGGAGCAGGAGATATCCAATTCCCACTGCTTTAAAATGTGTGACTTCAAGAAAGGATTCTGCTGGGTGAAATTGGAAGAATTAGAGCCCAGTCTCAAACAGGAAGAACTGGTTGGATTTCTCCCACCTTCTCTTGAAATGCAGTGTGGTATTTCATAGAATCATAGAATGGCTTCGGTTGGAAGGGACCTTGAAGATCATTGAGTTCCAACCCCCCTGCCATGGGCAGGGACCCCTCCCACTAGACCACGTTGCTCAAAGCCCCATCCAGCCTGGCCTTAAGCTCCTCCAGGGATGGGGCCTCAACAACCTCTTTGGGCAACCTCTTCCCGTGCCTCACCATTCTATCTAATCTAAACCTGCCCTCTTCCAGTTTATAGCTGTTCCCCGTCGTCATATCACTCCATGCCCTAGTAAAAAGTCCTTCCCCAGCTCTCCTGTCATCCCCCTTTAGATACTGAAAAGCCGCAATAAGATCTCCACGGAGCCTTCTCTTCTCCAGGCTGAACAGCCCCAGGTCTCTCAGCCTCTCCTCATAGGAGAGGTGCTCCAGCCCTCGCATCATCTCGTGGCTCTCCTCTGGACATGGTCCAGCAGGTCCATGTCCTTCTTATGTTGGGGACTCCAGAGCTGGACGCAGTACTCCAGGTGGGGTCTCACGAGAGTGGAGTACAGGGGCAGAATCACGTCCCTTGACCTGCTGGCCACACTTCTGATGCAGCCCAGGATACGGTTGGCTTTTTTGGCTGCCAGTGCACATTGCCGGCTCACGTTGAGCTTCTTGTCAACCAGCACACCCAAGTCCTTCTCCTCAGGACTGCTCTGGATCCAGTGGTATTTGCTTCACCAGGATCCTTTGAGGATTTTACTTAAGGGAATGACTGCTGTTAAATGGATACAGAGCTGCAGTAGTGTTGGGGCTTTCTGTAGAGAATTTGGCCCATAGCATGTGCCAGGTGATTTGCGTTGGCAGTGCTGTTGCTTTCTTCAGCCCACAAGTGGCTTTTAAGGCTGCAGCAGGGAGTACATGTCCCCCCCTAAATCATAGATCTAAGCTATAAACCTCTTGGCAGGACTGTAGGCTCTTCAGAGCTGGTAGCCAGCACTGTACTTTTCAGTCAGCAGGTATTAATTAAAGGTGGAGTGATGAGTGTGTCCTTGCCAGACTGCTTTCATAGGGGAGGGAGTGAGCAGGACTGTCTGCATGACTGTTTGTGCATGAAGAAGAGGTATCGAAAACAGTTAAGACATTGACATTCATAGACCTGAAGGAGGGAAGACTGGTGAGATTTCTCTTCTAATCCACTCTACCTTGAGCTGTTCCCTCGGGCAGTGGAGCTGTGACACTGGGAATGTCTTGATGGATTGCACTCAGGTTATCTGTCCAAGACTCAGAGAGACTGGGGGTGATGGAGTAATTTTGCCTCATATATCTATATCTACATCTACATCTACGTCTATTTGTACATCTACATCTACGTCTATGTCTACGTCTACGTCTATGTCTATGTCTATATCTATATCATCTATACTTATCTATCTATATAAAATGAGCATATTATTACTTTCCATCTCATCCCCATTTTTAGGGTTCAATGAACAAACAGACAAAAAAGGCAACACACACATTGCTTGTGCCTGGCCCAACAGATATAAGGGTTACTACCTTTTTGACAAATATATCTCTTTTCAGCTGACAAAGGAGTCACTGAGCTGTTTCTCACCCCCGATGCTTGCAGAGGTGCTGATGAGTCTGGAAAATCAACTTGCTTTTGATCCTGGTTGGCCAGAGACCACGGAAAAAAAGAATGCTGAGCACATGGATGAGGGTGGCTGGAAAGAGGGGGAAGGTCCTGCAGAGTGCTGCCCACCCCACGTGAGCAGTGCTGAGACAGTCAGCTGTGCTGGAGCACTTTTCTCCCAAAGGGGACGAATGCTGTGACCATCAGGAGCACAAGCTCTGCCTGCAAAGGTTAGCACTGCAGGAAAATCCTGTCTCCCTAACCACTCTCAGAGTTTTCCCTGCCACTGGTTTCACACAAGCTGATGCTTGAGGAATTGATAGGCCTAAGTATTGCAGGAAAGGCACTTTACAGTGTGTGATTGCACTCCCACAATCAGATTTTGTTTTCTCTTGAAGCTTCCTTGGGGATTGCTGTGCTCATCATATGCTTTTCTGCAGACTAAAAGTGGTTGCTCCCACGAGGTGGGAGCTCCCTTACCAACCCAACAGAGGGCAGATAAGCATTTGAAAAGCACATTTCAGATTGCACTGCCTTTGATTTTTCTTTCATCCCGGCCCCTGAAGTCAGCAGGGGCAGCTGGGATCTCACCAGACAAGAGGTCCAAGGAAACACAAGTGGCAGGAGCTGGGTAGGAACTGGGAAACAATCCTCCACCAGATCCTGATCAAGTGGTCAGGACCAGGTCAGCAGGTGTTAGAGGTTCATAGTGGAGATAGGAACATTTTAAACTTATGGTAGAACTTGCTTTTGGCCAAGTGGCAGCAGCCAAAACGAGTCAATGACTTTACACTAAATGCAACTCAGTTTCCACCTGCTCCCTTTCCTTTTGTACTGGTGTAACCTCTGCTCTGTCCCTTTGCATTGCAATTATTGCCCATCTGAGTCAATATATGTGATGCACTCACAGAGGTCAGACAGGAATCAGACGGTGTCCAAGAGGGGAGGAGAGATAGCAAGCAAATTAACACAAACACTGTAGAATTATTGCATTCCCCCCAATGGAATCAGCATGAAAAAAGATCCAGAAGCACCCACTGGAGAGAAAAAGGCATCACTGGGCATTGAATGTAGCAGAAAATCGCATCTGCAAAACCATCACAGTTTCTGCTCTGTCCCTTCATCTGAAATGATTCACACAGTCCCTATTGCGCTGGTAGCTCACAAATTGTTAGTGCAGGGTAATGCTGTGAGTGGCCAGCTCGCGCTGCCTTGAGCGCACTGCTCAGTTGTGTGGAGTGGATCCCGCGGCTGATGGGAGAATCCCCCCTCTTGGTCACCAGCATGCTGCTTCTTGTAGGTTGGGTGAGCGTAACTCATCTTAATCTCCAGGGTAAATCCAAGTGATTCACTGGTTTGAAAGGGTTCTCCTATGAGTGTTGGAACAGAGCTGCTGCTGAAAAGGAAGGCACGCAATGGAAGTGTTCAAAAAGCACAACAACAGGAAGATCTTAAAATAGGAGTATTTGCAAATCATTCAGGTGGATTATTCATGTTTATGTTTGCTTTGGCTTTTGCTTTTTTTTTCTTCACTGCTTAACCTCTAGGAATGGACAAGCGGAAAACACAGCTTCCAGCCTGCTCGGTACCTGCTTCACAGCTGAGCAAACCCTACCAGATATGTAGCATCTTGGGATAAAATGTTTCTGGAGTTCACAAATATGCAAAATGAATGGACAAGCTTGAGTTGTACAGTAAGATCAGACTTGATACGCTGCTTAAAAGTGCAATTGTCCTTGGATTCTTCTCCTAGAAGCTGAATGAAATACGTGATGGGGACCATGCTAGACTCACCCAAACCCACCAGAGAAAGATTGAGAAAACAAACAAAAAGTGGAAAAATTATATATATAGGAACCGTTCTGGAATATATTTAGCAGAGTTTACAAAAAAGCAGAAGTTATAAAGAGCAGAAGTAGAAAGAAAAGAAGAAGGATTGAAAAGGGACAATTATTGGATGTGGCCTGGGACCCTCCTTCATTCTTTGTGACCTCAACTACCCAAATAATCTCTCTGCAAAATGTGCCAATCAGCACATTGATTATGGGTCAATAATCACAGCTGGTCTTATTTAGCATTCCTCAATAGTTTACCCAAAGCAGTTTAGTGAGGAGGCAAAGCTCAGGGCTGGTGGGGGGAAGGAACATTGTTCATGAGCCCAGCTGGAGAGCCCTGTTGAGCTCTCAGGTGCAGAAGCCCCTCATCAGGTCTGAAACTGAAGCAGCAGGCTTGTGCATAAGTACAGCTGAGAGCCAGATTGCCCTAAGTAATCTTCACAGTGTTAATTGGTGAGATAATTTGAGAGGAAAGGCATCTTGCACTTGTGGAGCAAGCAGGTGTGTTTGTAGGGCTGGAAAGTGAGAAGGTCATTTACTCTGCAGGATGAAGAGACAGAAGAGAAGCAAATCTAGTGTTATTATTCTCCATTATATACACTGGGAAATTGAGGAACAGAGCAGTAAAGGAATTTTCTATGGTCACCCCACTGGCAGCAACAAAGCTGAGAATAAAACTGGGAGTCTTGAAGCTCAGTCCACGGATCCTGGAATTTCCCTGCAATAATTGTGGCACAGTCACCATTAGTGTGAGTAAGGGAACAAAAAATGAGCTCTTGTCAGGGGACATTGGGTCATCTAGGAGAGGATTCTCAGGACCTGCAGCTGGGAATGTTGTTCTCCATACAGCTCCTTTGTTCTGACCCTCCTGGAGTGGGACCAGTTTCCTAACTCTAATATATGAATGGTTGGACATTTCCTGAGCTGGGGATAAGGGTCTGAATCTGTGACTCCTTTTTTTCATTTGTTATTCAATGCAATGTTCTCTCCTTCACATTCAGGATTGTGCCCAGTGCCCTCATCTCCTAGTGTGACCAACATCCCCTGCACAACAGATCCTGCTGTACCTTCCTTACCGGGTGGATAACATAACACTGCGGAGTCTGACCCAAAGGCTGGAGGGCAGCTCCAACCTTGCTGACAGGTCTATGAGCATTGAAAAGTTAACCATCATGATATGGTGTTGTACTGGAGATCATCATTGTTCCCTCTTACATCTATGGAGGAGATAAGAGGTAAGGCCACAGTTCTAAGGTTACCTTGGCTGGCATTAGCTCAGGTTTCTGTGCTTCACTGCATGGTATAAATATGCCTTTTCATTCTGTCTGAACTTTTATCTACATGACTGTTTCATGAAGAAGTTGTCCTTGTTAGCGCCGTGCACTGTCTACCTTCCTCATCTTCAACGTACTTCAGGCATGAGGTCCACTGGAATTGAATCACGGAGCATCTTCGTGCCAGCCCAATGGGAGTAAGCACTGTTACTCCGAGAAGAAAAGTCAAGGAGCTAATAGTGAGGGAGGAAGAACTTCCTTGTCCTCTACTCAGGGAGCTTAGGGTAGAGATGTGGGTGTGCTCGCTGGGGCCTTTGCTTTGCAGCTGTCCTTTCATAACACTCTGAAGCTTTCATCACAAGTCAGTCCTCATTTAGCTGTTACAGAGAAATCTGCTGCCAGTCGAAGACTTAATTGCACTAGAGGCCTTCAACAACCTGCGCAGTAATGAGCCGGAATTCAGATATTCATGACTTAATGAAAAACACAGTAGAAGGGCTGGCCATGGGCTTCAGGCAATTCTATGCTGAACGGAGGAAGCATTTGCTCTTGGTTAGGACGTTAATACAGGGAGGATAGAGGAGAGTGGCTTGTCACCATCTGTCAGTTCAACCTGGAGTGCAGCCGGGAAAGCCAAGCAGTTAATTAGAAATAAGAGCTGCTTCCTTTCACAGACATATATATATGTTTATATATAGGCATGTGTGTATATTGCCATTAGTGGAAGTATCTCCTTTCTAATTAGATGAGCCAGCCAAAATTTTGTTGGATGATATTAGTTCTGGAGAACTTGCTCAGCCACATCAATCTGCCTTTGCTTTTAATTTCTCTTCATGAGCTCTAGGACAAGCTTAGAGAAACACAGCTCTATGGCAAGGGATGATATAACACCCAGGTAGCTTGCTCTTTTTGAATGGGCTTTGAGAGAATGACATTAGACCAAGAGAAGGAAGCCATCATCTGTGTTACACAGTTTATTCTTCTTGCTGGTACCAACAGAATCGTAGAATCATAGAATCATAGAATTGTCTAGGTTGGAAGGGACCTTTAAGATCACCGAGTCCAACCACCAACCTAACCCCGCCAAACCACCACTAAACCATGTCCCTCAGCACCATGTCTACCCATCTTTTAAATACGTCCAGGGATGGTGACTCCACGACTTCTCTGGGCAGCCTGTTCCAGTGCTTGGAAACACTTTCTGTGAAGAAATTTTTCTTAAGATCCAATCTAAACCTCCCCTGGTGCAACTTGAGGCCATTTCCTCTTCTCTTCCCCTGACATGTTCAATGAGTACTGACTGGAAATGTACCTTGCTGGCAGTTATCATCCTTCTCCCAGGTGTTCATATTGTGTCCAACCAGCCACCTGGGGTAGCCACTCTTGGAAGCAAAGGGGTTTCTTCTCAGGCCATCAGGATCCAGGTGATAAATACAGAAAGGCTGTGAAACTTCAAATAGCCAGATGTCTAGCAGGACTGGCCATGCTCTGCATTCTAGAGCAAGCTTTCAGTTGTCCTATGGACAAAATACGCTTCTCCACAAACAATGGTTCCTGACAGAAGTCCTCTTTGTGGATTTTATATCAAGGGTTTACAGGGTTACTACCTCTATATGTCCACGCAACGTTGGGTGACAAAATGGAAGATGTATCTGTCCAGAAATCACTTCATTTTGTGGTGTAACATCACCAGTTAAAAGCAGAGATTAAGGTAGATTTCTTTTTGAGCTATGAGGGGGTCCACATGCTCTTAAATCTCTTGTCTCCAGCTGAGATGGAGACACCTGCATACCAGCGTGTAGTACCACCAGACATGTGAATGTGTGTCCCACTAGGACTCCAGCATCTGCTGTAGATGGGCACAGGTTTACCCTGGACCCTGCACCGAATCAGCCAGTGTCCTGCAGAAGTCTTGGCTGCCTTTGGTAAACTCAGGTTGCACAAGATGCCAGAAAAACATCTTTTTTAGCAAAAAAAAATCTGTGTTTCCTTCAACAAATCTCAGTCCTGCTTAGTCATAGGAACGTCTCTGAGAGGAGAGAAGGCAGCAGTTGGTCTGGAACGTCTCTGAGAGGAGAGAAGGCAGCAGTTGGTCTCAGATTTCTTGTTGTTCCTGCTGAATGACCTCATCTTTTCTTTCTCACTGACCTCAACCAAACAATGAAGAGTTTAAATCTTTTCTCTCTCACCCCTCACCTGATGATATCCTTATGGCCCTAGGTTTGTGATCCTCCTCCTAACTCTTCATTGTTGTTTTGCTCTTTCTCCTTTTTACAATTACTTCCTTTCTGCACAGAGAACCTTCCAGTGCACCTCTCCCAGCAGATTCCCAGGTGTATCCTTGTCAGGAAAACTCCTTTGGGTTTTTTTTGGTAAACGACTCCCAGAAGAAATGCAACATGAAGAAGTGATTATACTGGGAAGGAGGAAAGAGCATATGTGGAACTGGTTTGCAGGGACTGTCTGTGAGGCCTCTTTGTGGGCTGTGAAGTCTAAAGAGTCTGTTTTTTTCCTAACAAGCAGATGAAGCCCCAGACAGATGTTTAACATTCAAGTGAAACAAGTCTCCATCCCTCTGCTTCTAGCAGACATCAGTGTATGCACATAGATAAGAGATGAGCTAAGGTTCACAGCTCACTTGTGGAATGACTCATCCCTTTAATTACATCCCTTTAATTACAAATTAGCCTCCTTGACCTTTTCTTCTTGCTTTCTTCTGAGTGCCAAAGCACAGTCTGATCTCTGTGCTGCCAAGAGCAGAAGTAAGTGACGTCTCTTGGTAAAAATGCTGTTTGAGCTGTGGCCACAGAATCATCTCCCTTAATCCCATGAGTGATGCCAAAGCAGCTGCTTTTTCTTGAAAAGGTCTTTGTGACTTAGAGATGGCTGAAAAACCCAGAGACAAAGTCACCACCTAAACCTGCAGAAGGAAGAAAAGTCTGGCAAATGAAGATACTTAGGTTTGAACATAGAATGGTTTGGATTGGAAGGGACTTTTAAAGATCGTCTATTTCCACCCTCCCCTGCCTTGGGCAGGGACCCCTCCCACCAGCCCAGGTTGCTCAAAGCCCCATCCAGCCTGGCCTTGAACCCTTCCAGGGATGGGGCATTCACAACTTCCCTGGGAAACCTGTTCCGGTGCCTAACAACCCTCATAGTGAAATTATTTTCCTAGTATCTATTCTAAATCTACCCTCTTCAAAACATAAAAGCTCTAAAGACTGAGAAGGCTGAAGACCTAGTGCTGGCATTTCTGGACTGATTTGCTGTCGTGCTTTCTTTTGAGGTCCTTGAAACTCTATTGAAAGCTATGATATTGCTCTGACACAGAGCTGGAATAACTTAAGGCTCCTTCAGCATGAATATTCCAGCAGAAATGCTTCTTGGCAAGAGCGGACATGGAATCCAACCAGGAGACCTCCAGAAGAGGATGGGTAAACCATTGCTAAAAATGGCAGGTCCCTGGCAGAAGTGAATATGGGAAATGAAGATTACCTATGAATTTCCTTTACTTTACAACATTGAAGTCCTCAGGAACAGAAGTTCCTAAAAAGGGGAAATCATTATTTGAAGCTATTCGCCTTTATTCATCAGTGAATTTTTGAAATTTTCTACCCTGCTAGAGTGTTTGGAATAACACCAGATTCGCCCACTCTGTGCTGACATTTAACTCATCCCATTATATGTATTACGCCACCACTCCAGCTTTATCTCGGATATAATGTAAGGAACATATACACAGATTTAGAAAAATACAAATCCGTATGTGCTTATTTATAACAGTACATATATTTATAATTATCTTTATTGTGAAGAAAGTTAAGCGCACAGTAGAACAACAATGGCCCTTCAGCTATATAAAAATGTCATGAAAAGCTCTTTCCTCCTCAGTGAAAAGTTTCCTGAACTGCTCACGGAAAGTTTCATTCTTAAAAAAAAAAAAAAGCTGTAAAGTGGAAATGTTTTGTTTCTAACAATTGATTCTCGTTCAAAGTTACTTTTTCTTTCATTGTAAAAACTATACTTGAGAAGGAGGTGTAAGGTTTTCTATGATGTTGAATGATACACACTGTCCAGGACGAGACTTAAATAGACTTTTTCATTTGGCCCCCAGATTTGAAAAATGAATTATTTTTCTAAATTCCCTTGGAAAACCAAAAGCATCACTTGTTTTCAAAGCTCAAATGGCTCACCTATATCATTTGCTGGAAAGCAGGACTTAGCATCCCAGGTAGGAGAAAGCCCCAGTTTGGTGGTCACTCTTAATGGAGTGGATCTTTTCCTAAATCAGCCTACATTTTGACCTGAAAAGAAGGACATGGGGCTGGGAAGGGTACCAAGGCTCATGTAGAGACAAGGTAGTGTATTTGCTCCTCAAATGCTCTTTCAGCATCCAAGCTCTCGTGTCTGAGCCCACAGCTGCAATGCAGCAGGAAGGCGAGACTTGTGGGCTGACTTGGTTAAGTAGACCCAGTCACCCCTAAGCTCATGGTGGTGATGGGCTGACATTGCCCTCACAGGGTAGGAGCTGTGTGGAGTACCATCTGAAAACAACTGGAGTAAGGAGGGATCATAAGGACGTGACAAGATGAAAGACAACATATTTGGAAGGAGTTTCTTTAGGCGGAAAAACAAAGGGTGAAGGGGGTGAGAAGTTGAGGTGAAAGAAAAAGGTCCCAACTGTGACTCTTGGCCAAAGGTATAAGTGGGAGAAGTTTTCAGAGGTTCACACCATGTTACTGCAAATTTTCCTGTGATGAGAGCTGAGTGAGGTGAACGAATTCCCATGGGGTTTCTTTCTGTTCTGCAAATCACCCTGTTCTGCTGTCCTCACCACCAGGGTGAATGAGAGACTGAGGTGTGGTTGGCTATGCAACTGAAACCATCCCACACTAAGTGTCAGACAGATGGGAACTAGCTCAGTATTTACCAGGAAGCAAGTGGGAAATTCCACCTTACATAAGAGGCCTTTTGCCATCCTCCAGAGAGCTCCTCGTGACCTACTTTCTTTGGGATTTTCACTGGAACTATTCAAAGAACTTCATACACACGTCTTGATTTGCAAGTTGAAAAGAACAGGAATCTTGCTTTCTTTCTTACTGCACATTGCATAAAGCTTTAATAGCGAGTAATAGCTTACATGGGTTTGATTTTATTACACTTAAATGGGTAATTCTCATGTCTCCAACTGTGCCCAAGAGGACTGAATAGAACAGAAGTGACTGTGCCGCAGTACAAATAGATCTTTGAATTCCTCTTAGATTCCCATGGCCTGGATTGTATTTAATAAGTCATGCACAGTAAATACAACCGAGAGATGTGAGGAGATTCATTAATACTTGCAAGGCACTCAGGTGCCACCTTTGTGAACACCAGAGGAGAACACTGCAAGAAAAAGTATGGGAAAAAATGCCCTGCTTATGTCCCTGCCCCTCCCCTCGCTCCTTAGTGAAGAATGTTCCCTACCACTAGAGATCCCCAGACATAGCTAATTGACCGAAGCAAACCCTTTCTAATTTTATACCTGCTTGCTTGTGACTGGGAGACATAAGGTTACATCTGAAAGTCAATGTCCCTAGCCCTGTCTTTGATGATGGTTTGTACCATCACTATGCTTGGTGGCTACAGGACAGAGGTTTCTTATGGAGTGCCTCAAGCCTTTCCATGATGGACAAGCCAAACAGCAGCGCAGTGAGAACACTTTGGGTGGGAAACATGAGGACTGTTCAGCTGAACACAACTATGCCAGTTTGGTGACAGAGACAGCCTAGAACTCATGTCCTGTAGCTATGTAGGAGCTATCTTCACTCTGCTCGTCCCTTTCTGGGTGATGTGGAGTACAGAGACCTCTGAAGTGAAGATCTCCTACGCTGTCCCCATCTTGCTGCATCATATTTCAATGTCTTGTTAACATTCTCACACATCACCCAAATTCCACCCCTGCTTCTTAATCTGTCCTCACTGAATTCAAGGCCTTGCACAATCTCTTCTGCCAGTGAAGGCAGCCTTCTGCTCACTTTCACAGAGTCACAAAATCACAGAACGATCAGGGTTGGAAGGGACCTCTGGAGATCATCCAGTCCCACTCCCAGCCGGAGCAGGGGCATCTACAGCAGGTTGCACAGGATGGCGTCCAGGCAGATTTGGAATGGCTCCAGAGTGGGAGACTCCCCCTCCTCTCTGGGCAGCCTGTGCCAGTGCTCTGCCACCCTCACAGGAAAGAAGCTCCTCTTCATGTTAAGATGGAACTTCCTATGGTCAAGTTTGTGCCCGTTACCTCTTGTCCTGTCACTGGGCACCACTGCAAAAAGGCTGTTCCCATCCCGCTGGCACCCTCCCTTTAAGGACTTAGAAGCAGTGAGAAGATCCCCCCTCAGTCTTCTTTTCTCTAGACTAAAAAGCCCCAAGTCCCTCAGCCTTTCCTCATAAGAGAGATGTCTCTCCAAAATCTCTCTGTACACCTTCATGGAGTGAATAGATACCTGCAGTGCCCCTACGGTCTGTGAAAAATATCCAAATAACCTACCTCAGATGACCCCAGTGCCTTAGACAAAGCTATGGAAGCTTTCTAGGATGTTCAGTAGTATCAGTAACATCAGCTGGCCTGCACTGGGGAGCTGGCTTGATGGGACAGGGTCTTGACCTTCCCACAGATGATTTGCACAACTCCACTCCAATGAAGCTGTTACAGTTACTTAAGATCAGATATTGGAGCCTTTGCAGTCTGTTTAGCATTGCAAAGAAGGAATTACACTGTCTCCTTTAACACTTTTAAACGGTTAATATGTCACTGCTGACAGCTGAATAAATTGTTAACTAATATGCAAATCAGAAGGTCTCCTAGAACCGCCTGAAAAAACCTCGTCTCAAGTTGTTTGTAATGCACGATATGCACTTTAATGTTTGCGACACATTTCACACCAGTAATTATCTGCTTGCCCTTTATAAACAGAACTGCTGTTAAACCATGACCTGTTCCATGCTGGCTTTGTCTACAACAGTATATTAAAAAGTGTCAGCGAATGTTGCTTGGTGCTGGAAATTGATTTTTTTTAAAAATCCTATTGGATCACTAGCATCCTGTTTGGCCAACTAGCACACTCCTCAACAACTCCTGACCATGAGCAGAGGACTCACACAGGGTCAGGGACTAACTGCAGTTGCAGTTTGGAAGCAGCCACTTTGTTTTGGAGGGTAAGGGAGTAACAGCGTAGATGTGGCTTGTTCCATGGCCGGCAGTCTCAGTGCTGGAAAATATTCCTGACCTGAAAAATACAGAGCTAGCCATTGGCTGTTAAGCAACAGCTAGCTGGAGGGAGCTGGACCCCACCTCGAATACTGTGTTCAGTTTCGGGCCCCTCACTACAAGAAAGACACTGAGGTGCTGGACCATGTCCAGAGAAGAACAATGAAGCTGGTGAGGGGTCTGGAGAACAAGTCTTCTGAGGAGCAGCTGAGGGAACTGGGGTTGTTTATCCTGGAGAAAAGGAGGCTGAGGGGAGACCTTATCGCTCTCTACAACTACTTGAAAGGAGGTTGTAGCTATGAGGGGGCGGGTCTCTTCTGCCAAGGAACAGGTGATAGGACAAGAAGAAACAGCCTCAAGTTGTGCCAGAGGACGTTTAGATTGGATGTTAGGAAATATTTCTTCACTGAAAGGTTTGTCGAGAATTGGAAAAGGCTTCCCAGGGAAGTGGTTGAGTCACCACTCCTGGAGGTATTTAAAAGACGTGTAGACATGGTGCTGAGGGACATGGTTTAGTGGTGATTTTGGTAGTGTTAGGTTGATGGTTGGACTCGATGATCCTAAAGGTCCCTTCCAACCTTGATGATTCTATGATTCTATGATAAGTAAAAGGCCTGAATCAGCTTCAGAGTTGTGGCCAGGATATCAAATGACTTGTTGTTTCAATAGAGACTCCTGTTTGACTGTCCATCAGGCACTTTTCATGGGCTGTATCATTCCCCATCCTTTCTCTCTTTCGTGTTTAGTTCCCCAGCGGGGAGTTGACAGCTGCTCGGAGCACTCTTATTGACTACATGCAACATCTCCTGCTCCTATTACTTCTGGTCTTTTCACAGGGATTCCTGAACCTTGGCCTTTTAAACAGGATATATCTCCACCTAAGAACTGATGTAGCTCCTGGGGAAAAGGACGGAGTGCCTTGTTTACTATTATTGATATTTTTAAGCCTTAGGGTGACAAGGACAGACAGGCAACTTTCAGGAAGAAAAAAAAGAAAGAAAAAAGTCACGAGTCCCATAAAAACGCCTTTCCACAGAAATCCACCTGTAACAGATGTTCTTTCCTTCCTTGTCCTTCTGCATTTCCCTTTGTCACATGTAGCAAATGTTCCCATGTGTCCTGCACGAGTGCTGGGTGGTACTTCAGGGAGATTAAATTGCTTCATTAGCATCACTAATACCCTAATTCGCAGAACAACGAGATACTTGCACTTCTTGAGACCGCAAAGCTACGCTGGGGTTTTAATTTCCTGTTTTTCTCCTGGTTAATGGAAATTTGGACACCTCAATCCCTCAAAGACTTCTGAGGTTCTTCCTTCAGTATTTTGTATATCTCAGCAGTGTGTGCAGAGCTTCCAAAATATGCAGTAAATCAGCACCGTCCCTGAAGCACTTGCAACAATCGAAGGAGATGCAGCAAGGCTGTTATGTATTTATTGTTCTAATTTAGACGTTGCCAGACTATATCAGTTTTACCGCTTAGACACTATCCACTTCCTACCAGTCTTTACCTACCTCCTCACATGATCCTTTACAGCATCTCCAGGACTACACCAGCCCACTGGAGATGTGCTAAGGTTTCAACACACCACCTCATGTCCACCACAGAGCCCATCATTGGTATTTGGATTCATAGAATCATAGAATGGTTTAGGTTAGAAAGGACCTTGAAGACCATCGAGTTCCAACCACACTGCCATGGGCAGGGACACCTCCCACTAGACCAGGTTGACCAAGGCCACGTCCAGCCTGGCCTTCAACACCTCCAGGGATGGGGCCTCAACAACCTCTCTGGGCAACCTGTTCCAGTGCCTCACCACCCTTAAAGTGAAAAACTTCTTCCTAATGTTTAATCCAAACCTGCCCTCTTCCAGTTTAAAGCCATTCCCTCTCGTCCTATCACTACATGCCCTAGTAAAAAGTCCTTCCCTGGCTCTCCTGTAGGCCCTTTAGGTACTGGAAGGCCGCAATAAGGTGTCCCTGGAGCCTTCTCTTCTCCAGGCTGAACAGCTCCAACTCTCTCAGCCTCTCCTTATAGGAGAGGTGCTCCAGCCCTCGCATCATCCTTGTGGCTCTCCTCTGGACACACTCCAGCAGGTCCATGTCCTTGTTATTCTGGGGACTCCAGATCTGGATGCAGTACTCCAGGTGGGGTCTCACACGAGTGGAGTAGAGGGGCAGAATCACCTCCCTTGACCTGCTGGCCACACTTCTTTTGATGCAGCCCAGGATACGGTTGGCATCGCTGCTACTTTTCCCTGGATGCCTTGCCTCGCCTACAAGGCTTTGATCTAAGACTCTCTTAAGCACCACTTGCCAGAGGCATATTTCTGTAGATGTTGCAAGATGCACAGGGAACTGAATCACAGTTACATGACAAGAGGTGGCCTGTTTAGCCTAAACTTATTTTTATAGACAGGAAATATGTACGAATGAAGGATGAAGTTAGTTTTCACGTTTGCCAGCAGTTTTTCGCCTGTGATCATTTTAGCACTTGCATCCTTGGTATGTTCTGTTCTATTTTAGTCTTGGAAGTAGCAGTTTTATTTTTATTTTTTTCTTTTTTTTTCTTTTTAGGTGGAGTTGTTCAAAAGCTTGGAAACTGTAAATCAAAGGATGTGTACATAAAACTGGGCATTCCTGGAGGGTTGCAGATCTCAATTCATAGCACTTGCAGTGCGTCATTGGAAGGAGTGTCTCTGCCTGTATTTCTCAGCTGTTAGAACTGTGAGAGTATAAAGAAGCAATGAAAAAGCATCTCGTTGCTATTAATAATAATATGGAAAGCATGTCACTGAATCTTGACTGTGAGAGCTGTAGCCACCAAAATGTAACCCTTATTGCTGTCAAGTGTTGTTTTAAAATGGACGTAGCTCCTCTGCACTCTCTTGATTGCCAATTATTAATACTGACCAGAGCCCCTGCAAACCTGGACATTTCATCCAAAGCTTTGACAATACTTTAGAAAAGATAATTGATTGCAACCCAGTGTGCTGGCCATACCTAGGAAATCTATTAGACCCCAGTCTCATTTGGAACCATTGAATACTATGAAATTACAAATAATGACTCATGCTCCATCCCAGAGGGACATATTACATTGATGGATGATGTGATCCCATCCCATTTTGGACCAAACCGTAAAACTTCTCTCTACTTCTGCTCAGGGTCTCACTGAAGTAGTTCTGTCAAAAATTGAGGTTATTAGTGGTTAATCATTTTTAATTTTAATCTCATTTTGATTAAAGAAAGAAAAGACAGGTTGGAACCGTGTAGACTTCACCTGGTTTGGAAATTGAAGTTTGGGTGGTTGTGAAAGATGATCTGGTGTTTGTAAGCCTATCTAGAGGCTCATGCAGCTCTCTATGCGCATGCCTGAAGTCCCCATGGCCATTATTGGGATTTTGTCTCAAAAACCAACTTGACAGTGCAACATTCCCTTCATCTCACAGAGCATAAGTGGGAAGAAGAGACTTGTTGAGGATGAGAAATGGTCTGATAATGAAACTGCTTTTCCTGAGATCCTAGTCAGCAACCACTTTTGGCAGGGGTCACAGACTGATGGGCCATTAGATTGGAGCTGGGAGAAGTGGCATCTGGTGAGGCAGTGGCTGTAGGACCTGTGGCTTTCCCAGGGGTAAGATTTCACCGATGAACTGATGGCTGGTATTTTACTCCTGTGCCAAGGAATCTCATGCAATTAGCTATAAATTAATCACCAACAAGTTGTCCCTTTGAGAGACAGTTTTTCCTGATGACTATTTATTCTCTACTTCCATGCCCCACCTCTATTTGAGAAGTGAAAAAATCAGCCTGGGTCCCTACAACTAAAGTGTGACCCGTTTCAACATAAGGTGGTTTTTCCTGCTTTACCTGCATTGATTTTTTTCCTTCTAACAGTTCTGGCTTTTGCAGCCCTCAAACCAGCCCTGGCAGCCATAGACAGAGCCACATATTAAAATAGTTTTGTCTGCTTAGGTTGTCCCTCAAGAGCTGTTCAGATTTGAGAGCTTAATTTGAGTTCTGGGTCAAGCACAAGCACAACCCAAGAGAGTGGGGAGAAGACGTTAAGAGAGTGGAGAGCAGGACAGCTCTCTTCCTTGCTGAAACAAGCAGTTCATAAAAACATTTTGGCCTAGAGGATGCAGTGCTTCCCACTGAAAAGAAGGTGTCGGAAGATAATGATGGACTGTGCCCGAAGATAATTAATCTGCAGATGGAAACATCTATTCACATGTACTGTCTTTATCCTTTCATCCTTTTTATAAAGCCTGTTCAAGTCAACAAAGAAATTCTGCTGCTTTCTAGGCACAAAGTCCTCCGTGCCACCCCTCTGGCGTCTGGCAAATTCTCTTTGCATCGTGGTACCGAGCTTGACACTGGTGGGGCTAACAAGGAGCAATAGCCACCACTTCTTAATACTGTGAGGATATTTGCTGTGTTCTCATCTATTTGGGGAAGGAAACAAAAGGCTGGTTTAATTTATTATTCTAGTTCTCCATGGTACAGTGTCTCCCTAGGTTTCCACAGCAATAAATTTGTTACCCGTTTCTCTAATGACGTTGGCTAAAGATTTTAATGCAGTTATGTTTAATCACTATTTTGTACTTACAATGAAACCTCTGCAATTACCCCCAGGGACAATAACCACTTGGTGAACCACGCTGTGGGTTAAACTCCCCTCTCTGGTTAAAGAAAATCTGTCTCTCAAGAGGAAAAATGCTTCACACAGGACACTGCGACATTTCTGCCTGTTGATGCTGTTGTGCTCTGCATAGAAATGTGCAAATATGCACTGAAGTGAAGATAGCAATGAATAGGCTTTATAACGTGCTGGTTAGCACATACACCTGCAAAATGCAGTCTCCATCTACACTTGCTGTAAATACATCAGGCAAAAAAGAACAACTTCAGTGATAAGACCAGGAAAAGCTTAACTCCAGCAAGGGATAGGCACTCTGCCAACGTTTAAAAGGCCTGAATGAAAATGTGGTCTCTGCTTTAATACCGAACATGAATTTTGAACTATGACAGTGTACTGAACAAACTCAGTAATCACGCTCATTGTTGCCTTTCCTGCTTTTTTTTTTATTGCCTGTTTCAAGCAAGCATCCCACAGAAAAGCATTTTCCTTTGTATCAAACAAAATTACGCACTTTCAAATGCACATATTTTTATTGTAAAAAGAAAAAAAAAACAACCAAAGAAAAAACACTAACTTTGAATTTATTTGACCTAAGATCTATTGGGTAGGGAAGAGAGGAAAAATTTCTTCAAATTTCTTTACTGGTGAACCAAAACTTCCTTCCCAGCAGAGAAGGGATTTAAACACAAGCTTTCCACCCCAGGGATGACTGTTCTCCCTTCTGCACAGGACTTTCATAACGTAACCGGGGAGCGCAATACACATTGGTGACTAATACGTGATATTCAATTCTTAAAAATACAGATACTTCCGGTTCCAAGGCTTCCATGCATCATCATACCTGCAAGTGTGACTGAATCCTTCTGAGATCTGTCACCTGGAAGTGGCTCTGACTAATCCTCCCCCAGCACAGTCACAGTTTACGTAAGGGAACTAGGATGCACTTCTCCCCTCCCTGCAGCTATCCTGATTTTTGGGGTAATCTCACAGAATCCCAGAATGGTCAGGGTTGGAAGAGACCTCTAGAGATCATCCAGTCCCACCCCCTGCCAGAGCAGGGGCACCTCCAGCAGTTGCACAGGACGGCGTCCAGGCGGGTTTGGAATGTCTCCAGAGTGGGAGACTCCACCACCTCTCTGGGCAGCCTGTGCCAGTGCTCTGCCACCCTCACAGGAAAGAAGTTCCTCCTCATGTTTAGATGGAACTTCCTATATTCAAGTTTGTGCCCATTACCTCTTGTCCTACCACTGGGCACCACTGAAAAAAGACTGTTCCCATCCCCCTGGCACCCTCCCTTTCAGTATTTATAAGCATTGATAAG
>NW_009647760.1:1027556-1041961 GCF_000708025.1 Charadrius vociferus | reverse complement strand
GTGTCATCAGCAAACTTGCTGATGGTACACTCTATCCCTTCATCCAGATTATCAATGAATATGTTGAACAGGACTGGACCCAGTACTGACCCCTGAGGGACACCACTTGTTACTAACCTCCAACTAGACTCTGCACCGCTAACCACAACCCTCTGAGCTCTATCTGTTAGCCAGTTCTCAATCCACCTCACTGTCCATTCATCTAACCCACACTTCCTAAGCTTGCCTGTGAGGATGATGTGGGAGACAGTGTCAAAAGCCTTACCAAAGTCAACGTAGACAACATCCACTGCCCTCCCCTCAACCACCCATTCAGCGACACCATCATAGAAGGCTATCAGATTTGTCAGACATGACTTCCCCTTGGTGAATCCATGCTGACTACTTCTGATAACTTTCTCTTTCTTCCAGATGCTTTGAGATGACACCCAGAACAAGCCGGGTTTGACTCCCCAGCTAGAGGTGGCTGGTTTCGTTCAGGCTTTAAGAGGGGCTGGACAGAAATTGCAGATGAGAGCTGATTTCTCCCGAATTGATCCTATGTGTGTTCCTTTTTCTCCCTCTGGCTTTCAAAGGCACTTTCAAGAGAGATAACCGTCGGTCAGTTGCGGTGATGAAAGTGATACCTGCAAAGGGGAGAAGGAACAGCAGCTGCCATTGGCATAGGTGTTAAAGCCAAGGAAGTCTCTAAACCCCCAAAAAAGACACACCCCGCCTGCTTCGCCTTGCTACCTGTTTTTTTTCTGAAGAGGGAATTTGTTGCCTGACACTTCTAATTATCACACTGCAGGGGTGTGGGGATCTTACCAACAGTGGCAAGGATGGGTGCTGGCGAGGAAGATGAACAAGCAGAATTTTGGGGGCTCCTTATGTTTCTCCGGCCTTGCTTTGTCTACAATGACAGCTCAGCATCATCATAGCCTCCCTGTCTACACACAGCAGAGGTAGTTTATGTCTATATATAGGCTGTATATATGTAAACATACACACATCTCCTGAAGGAAGGCAAAAGGGAATAGTACTGGATGTAAATGCAAGAGATGTAAATGCATTATATCCAACGATCAGTGAGGCCACTGACTTTCTGCATCATCTTCAGTGTATCTACTCTTACTTTTGCCTTTCCTTCGGTTCCTTTTTGTGATGTAAAGTGCGGGATCCCTGTTTCTGAGGGTATCCCAAGGCTCAGCTTCATAAACGATTAGTTGGATATTGGGCTGCAAGGAGACAGGATAAACAGCAACCATAACCCTCACTTATGCAGGAGTATGAAATGGTATAAATGGGCAGTAGGAGGGTGAGATTAACGTGAAGGAAAGAGAAGACTGATTGGTGCAAACCTAATGTCAAGGAAGGAGAAAGAATTAGAACCTCCCCTTATGGAAAATGTGCACACTAGCTCTGCAAAGGGAATTCCATCAGCTAAGGGCAGTGCAGGGATGTGAGAGGCATGTGTTAGGTGGAGGTGGGTCTCAAAGGAAGATGTCAGAGTGAGGTGGGACCTCTTAATTGAAACCTGGATGACCACAGGCAAGATGGCAAGGGAGGAGGGCAAATGGCAGATAAGTTATTGATAGTTGGGGACAGAACAGATTCTCTCTGTTTGCTAGAAGAGGCAGAGAAGTCAGCAAGACTTATCTGCTGGAGATTTAACCCAGGGCTTAGGGAAGGAAATGGAAGTAGTATGTTACAACACAACCTATTTTACCAGTCCATATGCAGGGGTCCTTTTGAGGGAGTGCTACACTATCATGGGACACTCATCATCCCAAGCAGTAACAGCTATGCCCCTGAGCTGGATTCACACCAGATGGGTTTGGAGTGGGGATGCGGCAGATTCAGTCGATAGGGCTCGATTCCCAGGGGTAGAGGCACACTGAGGCTAAAGCCATCTTGCCCCAGCACAGGCACATTGTGCCATGGGGAAGTCCCAGCCAGCCCAGGGCTTGTTTGTGGGATTGCAGTGTGGCACTGCCATACATACCCAGTGAGCAGTCTCCACCCAGGAGGATCCCAGAGCCCTTTGCCAAAGAAACTGAGTTATTACTTCTGTGTCTGTCAAGAGAGTCTTCAGTCCTCAGCTTTGTAATGCAGTCTCCCTTGGTGTAATATGTGACTTCGGAGTCATGTCCAGCTCTTCCTCTACACTACTGATTTCCAGCCAGACCAGTTGACTTTGCCACCACAACACTGGAGACCAAACTGAAGATTGGATTGCTCTCTGAACCAGTTCTGCTGGACACTGGTGATGGAACAGTTGTAGTAAGAGGCGTAATGGCTTCAGACGAAGACAGTAGACTTAGATTAGATATAAGAAAGAAATTTTTCACTCTGGGGGAGGTGAGACGTTTTCCCAGGTTGCCCAGAGAGTTGGTGGATGCCCCATCCCTGGAAGTGTTTATGGATGGGTTGGATGGGCCTTTGAGCAACCTGGTCCAGTGGAAGGTGTCCCTGCCCATGGCAGGGGGGTTCAAACTAGATGATCTTTAAGGTGCCTTCCAACCTAAACTATTCTATGATCATTTGATTCTACGAACAAACTGGGCTAAAATCTACTGAAGTCAGTGAGAATGTTTTTTCCAGTGACTGCCAGTGTCATGGGACGAGACTGCTATAAACATGTTATTTAAATTGCTTGCCTGGTGACTGTGCATGCCCACAGTGGTCACAAATTGTGATCCTCACACTTTAAAGACACAATCTGGAAGGAAAAAAAACCCAGTAGCTATTACCCAGTGTGCTGTTATACAAGCACATGTAGTATATGGGTAGTGTATACCAGTTTACATTGCTTTACTGGCCCTCTGGTTCACTTGTTTCCTTAAAAAGGGATAGTAAAAAGTGGAAAAGAATGTAAAAAATAACACAGCTGTTTTTAAGGGAACTTTCAGTGCATTATGTGAAATCCCATTCTGGTTTTATGGATAGCTATAAATAAGTAAACAGGAACTAGGCTACATCTTTGCAATCTTTTATTTTTTCTTCGAACTTTGCTCGGTGGTCAGTGTTAATTACTGAGTCTCTGTGGCTGACTGGAAGATTCATATATATTTTCTATAGAAAGCACTATATTAGAAGCATGCTTCAGAAAGCCCATGCTTAGGAGCTGCCCCCTTTTCAATTCATTGTTAATCCAGCAGTAAGATTTCATTAAGCTTCAGAAAATATGTTCTTTCAGTCTGTTTCTCTTCAGCTCCCAGCTGGCTGTGAAAGAAGAGCAAAAGAAACGACCACAAGCTTTTTGTCACTTGTGAGAAAAGTTATTTTATAAATTGAACCCAAACTGATGAATTTGGTGCACAAGGGAAATTATTTCTCCTCTGAATATTGTTAAGTCATTCCTTTTTTTTTTTTCCCCATCTGATTTCTCAGTTGTAAAGGTTGAGGTCTCCTTTTTTAGCTGAACCTTATGGGAGATAAAATAATATGCAAAGACAGCTCAGGGCTAAGGTATTCAAGCTACAGTGGTATTCAGGCAAAAAAATACTTAACCAATACAGACTGGCTCAAATGATTAAAAAGTCAAAGTTAGTAGTATTGCACACATGCACACATAGAACATCAGAAAATCAATGCTGTATTTATTGACTTTTCCTTCTGTTATTACTATTTTTTTCTAATTTCGCTGCAATTTTTTTGTGTTTCTTTATCGTGCTATCTCTCCTTTTCATAGCTCTCCCCGAGGGTCTACTCTTTTATTGCTTGCTTCTAGCTGCCTGGTCATCACATTTCATCACTTACTGGCCTCTGGAAAGCAGAAGGTCATAGGATAAACACCCAGACAGCACTCAGAGTGAACCTTCCTGACAGCAAACTGCATTTTGAAATAAAGCTCTATGTAGGATATCCATTCTAATTCCTTAATTTCAGCTTCACTTCCTAAAGGTGCTATATTTGCCTTATTTCCCTTAAATGTACAGTGTGGTCTTTTTTTAATTTTTATTTTATTTTTATTTTCTTTCTTTCTTTTCCCTCTCATAATTACTTTGGGCAACACTTGCAGTTCCAAGAATGAAGCACATGCATTTGATTTCCTTTCTCTAACACATAGCGCTCCAGAATAGATATGTTAAAGAAAATCCAATCAAATCAGCACTCCAATTTACAAGCTTTTTCTCAGAGAAGAAGATTTTTCCCAGGGGAGAAGATAAGAAAGCGAAACACTATGAGAGACATTGTCTATGTTTTTTAATGCAAAGGAGTATGTTCAGAGCACTAAATACAATTGTACCTAGCGTGTTATATTATCTCTATATATGTAGCTAAAACTCAGATAACTTAAAGCAATACATTCTCCTGGGACACTGATATGGGATATGTTATTATTCCCACTTTCCATTTGGGGAAAATACAAACAAGAAGGCCACATATTGGAAGCAGTAATAAAGACAGGACTCGTGTCAAATTGCCTGAGCAATACCATACTGATTATTTTAGTTTTTGATTCTTTCTAACAAGTAACTAATCCTGCTTTTTCTGTGAGCAAAGTTATAGCCGTTGGTGGGCAAATCATTGGCTGATAATCCTGTTTCGTAATCTGCAAAATTAAAAACTTGATTATTAAATAATACCATTTATTTTGAAGACTGCAGACCCACTACTTTACTTCGGTGGTCTGTCAGATGAACCTCTGAACATAAGCAATGTTAATCCCAAGGTTCTATCGCAGATAATCCCTTAAGACGATTTCTGCATTGTGCTATTTAATTAACTGTGATGTCTAATATATTATTATTGTACTTCCTGTATTTTATTAATAATTAAAAACCTCTGAGACAAGGACAGGCCTGCATGGACAGTCAATGGCAGGAAGAAATACAGATCTTCAAAGCTTCTCACAGCACATTTCTTTTGGTAATAGTAGCTCTAAACTTTTTTCTTTTTTTTTTTTTTTTTTTGGTACAGTCTCTTTTCACCTTTCTGCACTTCTCAGATTCAACAGCTGTACAACCCCCTTGAAAATCCATCAGCCCAAAAGGTTAAATGGCTTGTTCTCAACAGCCAAAAAGGAAGAAGGAAAAAGTATGTTGCTAGAAATTCACTACCATTAGGAAGCAGACAATTAAGAGAACACAAGTGACAGGAAAAACAGGCATGTGGAGCAGGGTAGGAAACAAGCAAAGGTTAGGGAGCTTTCTAAGACATCCTAGAGATGAGGTTTTTGAACTACGGACACATCAGTGTGACCTTTGAGTATGTGCTGAGCCTACCTCGTTCCAGTCTACGGTGCTGATGCCCACAAAAGGGAAGGAGGAGGAGGTCTGAGCACTCATTTTTTTACATCAGCTTTTGCCGCTGGATGATCATGATTTGCTGCACCATTGAGGGAAAGGAAGGTCAAGCCACCAAGGCCTTGACACCTGTGAAGATTTGTGACAAGGTTGAGATTTTTGGAGCAGGTTTGATTCCTTGCAACACAGGTGAAATACAGAGGAGTATGTGGAAGACAAGGCTTCAGGCACTTTCTGTCCTTCTTTTAAACTTTTTTCCCAAGATGTAGAATGTCAACATAGCAATTTTACATCCCCACTTTGGAAAGAAAAGCTAATGCTACATAGCAGTGCAAGACTCCTTTCATCACCTCATCTCAGGCGAGAGTCAATAGCGCAAGAAGGTCAGATGAAATGTGCCCTGAAATTGCTTCTTTTCCTCTTGACCATAGAGCAAGTCTGGGATGATAGACTGAGATTGAAACCAGCCCTGAGGAGAAAGACTTGGGGGTCTTGGTGGATGAGAAGCTCAACATGAGCCGGTAATGTGCGCTGGCAGCCCATAAAGCCAACTGTATCCTGGGCTGCATCCCCAGCAGTGTGGCCAGCTGGTCAAGGGAGGTGATTCTGCCCCTCTGCTCTGCTCTGGTGAGACCCCACCTGGAACGTTGCATCCAGCTCTGGAACCCCCAACATAAGAAGGACATGGACCTGTTGGAGTGGGTCCAGAGGAGTGCCACAAAGATGATCAGAGGGTTGGAGCACCTCTCCTATGAGTTCAGGCTGAGAGAGTTCAACCTGGAGAAGAGAAGGCTCCAGGGAGACTTTAGAGCCCCTTCCAGTATCTGAAGGGCACCTGCAAGAAAGCTGGAGAGGGGTTTTTTACAACGGTATGTAGTGATAGGACGAGGGGAAATGGCTTCAAACAGGAAGAAGGGAGATTTAGATTAGATGATATTAGGAAGAAATTTTTCACTCTGAGGGTGATGAGATTCTGGAACAGGTTGCCCAAGGATATTGTGGAGGACTCATCCCTGGAAATGTTCAAGGCCAGGCTGGATGGGGTTTGAGCAACCTGGTCTGGCAGGGGGGTTGGAACTAGGTGATTTTTAAGGTCCCTGCCAACCTAAACCATTCTATGATTTGATGTAGGTATGTGCCCTCTAGGTAGGTGAAATAAATCCTGCCCTACAAGTCTGAGTGCTCTTGACCACAGTGAATCCCTCACCCTGTCTAGGGGCATTCAGTACTACAATATTTCAAGTAATAATGACTTGATTTGTGGTTTCCTTTTGCTAATGACAGATATTTCTGTTTTCCCTGGAAAGTCAGGATGAATTAACGTCTGTTAACCACCACAGGGTTGGGAAGAAGATAAGATGAAGAAGGAATCAGCAGCTAGGCAGGACTCAGTATTATGGGCAGAACTTAGTATAATGGGTTAGTGCTGGACTTGTGTCCCCCACAGCACTTTGTAAAGGCACAACAGCACACTGTCTCAGCTTTTTCTAGACTGGAGTTCTCACCAGGGCAGAAACATTCATACCATCTTCAGTACTTCCTAATTTCCGGAATAAAGCAGTCCTTATTTCATCTTAGTTCATGCAGTGCAAAGCTTGGGAAAAAAAAGCAAACTGTTTTCTGCTGGGTCTGGGTTAAATGGGTGAGGTTATGAATAAGTAGCACACCCACAGCCATGCTTAGCGGAGGATTCAGGCATGTGAGAAGTTATTTAATTAGAATTTACATATCTAAATCCAAAATGTTTGGATAATAATCCAACACTATCTGACAGCTGACGGCTCCACAGGCACCTCCCTTCTTTTTCTTAGCCGTGGGCCAGCAGCTCAGAGCTTCTGCACATGTCCCGAACTGGCCTGAGAGGAATTGTTGAGTGACAAAGAGCCAAACCCTTACTGGATTTCTCCTCCAAAGTCACTTGAGGAGCTGGTACAGCCTTTCTTCTCAGAAAAGTCTGATTCCCTCTGACAGACTGAGGGACCAAACAGTTTCACTCCTCAGTTTCTTCTGAATTCTGGCCAGAATAAATCATTCTATTGCACCTTGCCAGTGAAAATCTTTGCCAAGTCTTCTTTGACTCCAAATTCAAGACTCCATCATTCATACGATTGCTGGGATCAGTAAGGTAGAGCAAAAGAGTATTTGCCACCTTTCTTGTTCATACTGTGTTGTGATATAGAAAATAATTAGCTTCGGCCAGAAGAAAACATGGAACATGGCTTCGTGAGCAGATTACTTGGCTACTCACATCATAGGGAAGACCATGGGTTTTTCTTGTGCTCATTCCAGTTCAGCATGAAGTTAAACAGTCCGGGCAACACCAAAACACCCATGTGCCTGCAGGGATCATCACCAGGGATGTGAGAAAAGTAATCAGAAAAGTCATCTTCGTTGCCAGACATTATTTTTGAGCACTGAAGTTATGTTTTCTACACAGCTAAATTGTAAGAACAGTGATGATTTTGGTCTGTATCAGCATTCTCCAACAAATCTTAGGCATAGTTTAGGAATTTAAATGGGCTGGGGAACAACTCTGCAGGCAGCATGGACCCCAACCTGCTTTGGGAAGGAGAGTTGAATAGTATGGATAAGTCGGTTGTTTTCAGTGCCAGATGTTTTAATCTATTAACAAAGGCATACACTTAAGTGTTTAGAGAACAAATTCCTCCTGTCCATGTAATCCTGTCTTGGGCAAGACACATACTGGTATAGCAAGGAATGGGCTTTTCTGTTTCTGTCTGGCAGTGTCCTTTTGGAGAGGTGATACTGGTATGAGGCAGACCAAGAGCTTGCGTCATGGTCTTTCAGCATGCATGCACCTTGATGTATTAACCTCATTACACAGCTACACGTAGTTCAACTGCCGGCTTGTTAAGCACTGTACTCTGAGTCATGCTGTAGAGGAACAAGATCCTGTAAAATGATACTGTTGTCATCAGCTGAATGGCTTTTCTGAAGGTCTGCAGATCTTCTTGCTGTAGTATGGAGAGTGTAGGAACAGTTGGGGCTGGACTACAACTATCCAACATGTTAAGTTCTCTCCAGACTATTTTAAAGTAGCTAGCTCTGTCTTTTCCCGTATTTTAGGCCCATGTTTTCCCCACGACAGTTTAAAATCTTAAATATCTTCAGGACTGACTTCTTTAGCTTATATGAGAAATTACTTCACAAAAAAAAATAGGGTCCTGCCTATCTGACAATATGGTTATTCTGATTTTAAAACCAAAGCCACATGAAATTCTTACAAATGCTATGAAGAAAACAAAAGGGAAACAAAAAACAAAAAGGATTTTAAGAACAAATACCTTTATAGCCCTGAGCTAGTATATTTATATATTATGGAAAGGACAGGTCTCAAAAGGTTTTGATATTTATTTCCTTGCTCCTACAGGAGCAAAGGGAGGAAAGATATCTCCAGCTTGGTCCACACAGGGAGGAAAAGGAAAAAAGGTTATTTTCTGAATTTCTGATACTGAAAAGAGCTCAGGTGTCAGGGTCTGAAATTCTGCCGAAGGAGAGGGCTGATGTGGAGAACAAGCAGAGCAACACAAGGACGTAAAGCCATGAAGCACTCCAGAGATGTTTAAGGCAAAAAAGACCTGTTTGTAGACTGACAGAGAACAACTGCATGTATTGTGCATTTACCGCAATCATCTCTCTTAATTTTACGATGTATAAATGTGAGGTATTTTGTACTTTAGGAGGCTTGGCTTTCCATACAGCTTTCTCAACACATTCTGGTTCAGGAGAGATGTTTTTCTGAGCTGGCAGATGCTGATGGATCCCTCTGCCCCCCTCCCAGTCTTTTCCTCTAATGTGCTTGTTTTCCTGTTTACCTGAAATTTATCTCCACTGGAAGCATCACTCCTGAGATTTTATTAATCACCGCCAAGTAACACAACAGGCAGGAGTTCATCTGGTAACATCTTAGATGGAGGGAAATCTTTCTTTCTTGGTTATGTTCCTGGAAACATCTCCTTTTTCAATGAATGAGATTTGCACAATTTAAAAAAAAAAAACAAACAAAACAAACAAAACGAAACAAAACCACGGATATAAAATTTCCCAATTGGTCCCTGGGGGACAAATAACCCTATATCAATGGCATGATAGATGATGGTGCCACCAGGGAAACATTTTGGCAGTGTGTTCCCCCCCATCCTCCTGTGAGCCGGTTAGATTGTCCATTTATCTCTGCATGTACAGTGACTGACCTATATCAAGATACATAAAGCCTTTAACAACCTGATTTTTCCTTTAAAGTCAGCCCTGCTTTGAGAAGGAGATTGGACCAGAGGTCTCCTACCCACCCTATATCTACATGCAGTGGACATACCACAGATGCCTTCAGTTTCTGTTTGAGATCCGGATCCAAGCAGTACATTTTGGCCTTGAATTCGGCTCCAACCTCCAACACATCTTCTGCTGTGTCTCTTCCTTCCCTGGTTAATCTTCAAAAGCACTGGGAACCCATTCCTAGTTTACCTGGGAAGATGCTTCAGCCCTTCCACACTTGCTCTATCTCCCTTCCCTCCCCTTGTTGCAAGACTGACTTTTCCACCTGACTTTTCCTCAACTAAAGAACAGCTGGGAAGAGCTGTAGTGGGAACTTAATAGATCTGTTTCTTTACTACAGCACTTTATGAGACAAAACCCACCTGAAGACAAACTCCATGTTTTGTCCATTTCAAAGGGCGCTGGCTGTACTTGGGGTGTTATGTCCATCAGTAATTCCTTTGATGTTTTTCCTTCTGCTTCTATCGATGGCGAACGTTGAATTTCCTTCCTTTTTTTTTCTTTTTTTTTTTTTTTTCTATTTTTCAATGACTCATCCTCTGTAGGTGTGAAAAGGAGCATTATGCACTGCTGGGAGATATAATTTGTGACTCATGTAACCGTGGGCTCTATGCTTTTGGAGTGATAATTAAAAGGAGGGGGTTGGAGCTGCCCGGGGGCTAGGTAAGTATGAGGTTGGAATAAAGAGCCTTATCCTTCCGTTCAGCAACTGACTGATAGAGCGAAACAAGACTGAATATATAAGAAGGCCGGTTGAATTAAAGGTAAGCTTTGAACTTTTCAGCACTGCCTGCTTCTCGCTGGGTTTGCTGCATTCTACCAGAATGCCCAATTACACACACTAATTAACACGGCAAGTCCAGAAATCACTAGAGCTATAGGAAAAGAGTCCGAAGTAGGAGAAGGGCACCAGGTTTCCAGGAAAATTCTTTCAGCCCCTCTTCCAGACCTGAAACCCAGCAAAGGGTTGACTCAAATGCAGAGCACTCATTTTCAGCAAAAAAAACCCCCAACAAACAAACCCAAACTAGTAGATTGAATATCGGTCAGTTTGTTCTAGGCACTGTGTGCTCAAGGTCTCTCCTGACACAGGTTCCATACGTATGATTTGATCAGCTTCGCAATACAGGGAGGATTTTCTCCTTTTTTGGTGCTCCCTTTTCTTGGCAAAATCGTGATCTACTGAAATAATAGCAAATATTCACAGAGACTGAGATTCAGATCACACAGGGACTGCAGAAATGCCTCTAAGCCTCATTGGCTCCTGTTAATTGTATTTTCCATGGAAGAAAGACAGAAGTAAAGGGATGCATCTCAATCTCTTGCAGCTGAGTTCAATAATGCCCTTAAGATTACCCCCTTTTTTGCTACCTCTGCTTCCCAGTGGTGTATACTGGGGATTTTCACTAATTACTCATCTACAAGGAGACTTTCTTCAGTAAGGGAAGCATGGTCCAGGTGTTCGGATGCTGGGAAATCTGGGATCTCTTCCTTGAGGAAGAGAGCTCAATTTAGATGAGAGTCACATCACCTAATCTGATGATTATTTGGGATTACATCTGCAGTTAAGACATCTCATCTCAACTATTTCTTTAGGCTTTCTCTGTAGATAGATCATGGAAAGAGTTAGGCAGTTCTAGGATGTAATTCTTTTGTTATAAAGCATAACCTCATTAAGCACAATGTAGTGTCAACTATGCCAGGGACAGTGACAATGTATATATATCCATCTGCATACTCCAGCAGAAGATACCAGTTTAAGTCCAGAAACCAATAGACCATGCTTGCATAACACCTTCTGAAGTAGTTACATCTGTCTTTGACCGTAGTCACATCTGGCTTTGACCACAGTTTTTATCTCCAGATGACATGCTGATATTATTGTATTGTTTCAGGTCCAAGATCTTCTATGAGTTCAGATTCAGTTGATGTACACTCAACCTCATGCTCATCCATTGACCTGTAATGAAAGTGAAGGTAGTCTACTGTAATGAAAACAAGGGCATCCTACCACCAACTGTTTTCACATTTCAGGAAAGGAGGTGTCTCAGGGAGTACGTAAAGCCTACTGGGCACTTTGTCACTGATGTCACATGGAAGTTGCTCAGATATAGAACTGAGTCCAGAGAAGGGCAACAAAGCTGGTGAGGGGTCTGGAGAACAAGTCTTATGAGAAGCAGCTGAGGGAACTGGAGTTGTTCAGCCTGGAGAAAAGGAGGCGGAGGGGAGACCTTATCGCTCTCTACAACTGCCTGAAAGGAGGCTGGAGCGAGAGGGGGGTGGATGTCCCAAGTAACAAGCGATAGGACAAGAGCAAATGGCCTCAAGTTGTGCCTGGGGAGGTTTAGATTGGACATTAGGAAAAATTTCTTCTCCGAAAGTGTTATCGAGCATTGGAAGAGGCTGCCTAAGGAAGTGGTGGAATCACCATCCCTGGAGGTATTTAAAAGACGTGTAGATGTGGTGCTGAGGGACATGGTTTAGTGGTGGTTTTGACAGTGTTAGGTTGATGGTTGGATTCGATGATCTTAAGGGTCCCTTCCAACCTAGACAATTCCATAATTCTTTACAGGTTGAGGTTCAGGGTTCATGGTTAAAAACTCTAAGTTAGGGAGAAATATCTTTCCTGCTTCAGAGGACTCTGGAGAGTTAAAAGGACCTGAAGGAAGAACCTAAACAGGCAGACTTCTTTGCCCAGTTTCAGCCTTTCACTCCTTGTTGCAAACATTCAGATCATCAAAATATTGATTCTCTTCCCTTCAGCTCTGCATTGCTCAGCAATGGGAACAGAAGCGGAAAACTTTCAGCTCAAAATCACAAACATTTCCCGCCTGGATGTTGAATATTGCCTGACCAGAAGAGAGCCTTCGCTATTGGAAGAAAAACCTACCTCTAAAGCATACTTTAATGTTAAACCAGAAAAGCTGTATATTAGCCAGGGATTCTCTAGGTACAATGTGGTTTTGGGAATTTCAATCTTTTGTAAAAAAAGTTTTACACCTATTATGGAGTTTTGGGGTTTCTGGAATTGAAAGGATGTAACTTTTTCTGGAATAACATCTGTTATTACACCATTGCCTGCACTCTTGTGGGGAATATAGGTCTTGACATGCTCCCTTATAGTTCTTTGTTCATACTGTGTGGGAGAGATCTCTTCTCTCACCTTGTATGAGGCAAAGACTAAGTAAATCTGTGGAAATGAAGAACCATACCCGTCTGAATGGGAAGTTTCTTTTCATCAATATGAAAATTTCTGGCTCTTCAGTGATTCTGTATAAAAAATAACACAAAATACAATGACTTTCAGCCCAGGCAGATACACTCTAAGTCAGTAAGTATATCCCAATAAATACATACACTTCTCTGATCAGAGCACTCAGCAATTACATCAGCTCAGAAATACGTTTCAAGTTCATTTTAATGTTGCAGCATATTGAAAAAATGCATTAAAGCTTTGAAGTAATACTTGGCTTGGGCTTTGAAGCCAGCTTGAGATACTCAGCTCAGATACCATGGTGACAAGTGTGGTTTAAAATACCTAGAAAGAGGTGAGATGTCTGGGCAGAACTTTCTAATGTTGCTTGAAGTTGGATCCTCATCACCTTTGCTATGAAAAGCTCAAGAGGAAAGAATGGATTTTCTTTCTGCTCAGTAGACTGCACTCCAGTAGAACTTTCAGATGCTGTTGAGGTTATTGTATAGCCACCCAAGGTACAAATGGTATAGGTCAGTGTATGCACACCAAGGTGTGCAGTCCCTTCCACATATGATCTACTTCCTGGCATGCGGGTGTGCACACATGTATGCATACAAATACAGAAAATATGGGCTCAGCAGAGAATGGATCGAGAGCAGCCCGGAGAAGAAGGAGCTGGTTGACAAGAAGCTCATCATGAGCTGGCAGTGCACGATCACAGCTCAGAAGGTCAACTGTATCCTGGGCTGCATCAGAAGTGTGGCGAGCAGGGCAAGGGAGGGGATTCTGCCCCTCTACTCTGTGCTGGTGAGAATCCACCTGGAGTACTGTGCCCAGCTCTGGAGCCCCCAACATAGGAAAGACATGGACCTGTTGGATTGAGTCCAGAGGAGGGGCACAAATATGCTCCAAGGGCTGGAGCTCCTCTCCTATGAGGACAGGCTGAGAGAGTTGGGGTTGTTCAGCCTGGGAAAGAGAAGGCTCCGGGGAGATCTTATTAAGGGCAGGTAGTGATAGGACGAGGGGGAATGGCTTCGAACTGGAAGAGGGGAGATTTAGATTAGTTATTAGGAAGAAAATTTTTCACTATGGGGGTGGTGAGACACTGGCCCAGGTTGCGCAGAGAAGTTGTGGAGTCCCCATCCCTGGAGGTGTTCAAGGCCAGGTTGGATGGGGTTTTGAGAAACCTGGTCTAGTGGGAGGTGTCCCTGCCCATAGCAGGGGGCTTGAAACTTAATGATCTTCAAGGTCCTTTCCAACCTAAACCATTCTATGATTCAATGATACAAGTTAACACATATAATTTATATTTTAGCAATTCTTCCAGCTCTAAAACTCTTCGGCAAATTACAGTGTTGATAAAAGTGAACTGCGCTGGGAAAGCCTTTGTAGTTTTTTCTCTGCGTTTGGGGAGAAGAGGAGGGCATCTCACCATCCAAGAGTGGTGATTCATTATGGATTAATAAATTTGCTTGCCTGAAATGAAGGATTCTTCCCCCAAGCAAGCCAACCCATCTGGAGTTCCTGCTCCCTTTTTCATCAGTGGAGTTCAGGGCAGGAAAATTCTTACAGAAAACTGCCTAAAAGACTTTTTGCTGAAGCCAAGGGAGAAAGCCCAGGCACTATTACTCTACAGAGTGCAAGTGTGCGGTAGAGAAAGGAGGGGGATCAGACAGTTCTCA
>NW_009647760.1:1026780-1027544 GCF_000708025.1 Charadrius vociferus | reverse complement strand
AGTGAGGGCACTGGAGCTGAGGGACCCAGCCTATCTTAGAAAATGAAACTTGCTTAAGGAAAATTCCATGGGACATATGCCAGCCGGCACTTAGCAATACTTTTTTTCCTATTATTTAGCTCTTCTACTTTTCCAAAATGAGGTATTCTCATCAATACTGCTTGCTGGGGATGGTCTTTGACCTATACTATGTCCTGGCCCATGCCTGAGAAGTGCATGGGGGAATAAACTCTGGGCATGGGCTATTGATGGGATTTGACCCCACATCCAGCAAGGGCATCTGTACCCACCACGCCGAGCTGCAGGATACAGAGCAAGGGGTGAGTTGTCTCCATTTTGTGCGTTCCTCCTGCTTCATTTTATCTCCCCACACTGGGAGAGGGACCTCAGAGCTCTCCCATATGCTGGCTCCAGAGCAAACATGTCTGCATGTGGCAAATGAGAATATCTCTCCCTTTAAAGATCAGTGTCTTGAGAAATGAGGCTGAATAAAGCCACTGCGGAAAAAAACGAAGCAAAACTGAAAGATTTGCTTCTGCCTCTGTATCAAAGACTCAGCTTTAAAGCAACAGCAAAAAGTCCACTTTCCCACACTGACTACAATTATATTTTCATTTATCCTGACTCGGCTGTGATCTGCTCTTGCTTAATGTGAAGTTAGTGTGGTGAAAAATCGATAAAGCTGTATGAGAGTGGCTTTTGCCTGTTTTTTTCCTCTTTTCTTTTTTTTTTTTTTTTTTTCTGGGATTTCATTAATTCTTAAC
>NW_009647760.1:999378-1026532 GCF_000708025.1 Charadrius vociferus | reverse complement strand
TTTTTCCTCTTTTTTTTTTTTTTTTTTTTTTTCAGGGAATTCATTAACTCCTAACACTGCTGCCTTCCACCTGAAACACCTCTAACCCACCATCCTTCCTGATAGCTTTTCTCATAATAACTGTGTCCTGTTTGCTCTGTGGCTCTTTGATCAGCAGCTGTTTGGGAGGAGTCCTCTAATTCTTTGATCCTTTTCATTTCTAGCAATTTTTTTAATGGTAATTCTTTTTGGCAGGAAATCTCTCAAGTCCAGCATCCTCCTTCTAACTTGGTGATTTAGAGGAAGGTAGAAGGAACTTGGCTGAGCAATAAAACACCCTGTGACAAAGTTTTTTCTACGTACCTGTATTTACAATCTGCGTCATACCACAAACCCGGAGCCTCTTACAGAATGATTAGACACTTTCTAGCTCATCTGAAGTACTCCTGGCTGTCCTAGCAGACTGATCTAATGCCCAGATGTGTTTTTATTTAAGATCCTGATGCCAATCAAACCTGCTGCAGTGATTTCCACAATGATTTTTGTCGCGTCCATTACTGCAGAGAAGGTCTATCACCCCAGGAGAAGCTGTGGGAAAAGGTGGCCTGGGAGGAAAAGGAGGTAACAGATGCAAATCAAAAAGAGGCATAGATGCTTAGGAGGAGCGGAGAGTTTGCTGAGAAATTATCGCTAAACTCTTAGTTACCAAATTATTTATCTGTGCCTCATGTTCCCTGTCTGTAAAAGAAGATAATTGTGCAAGCTTTTAAAAAGTTTTGAGACTTGGATATGAAAATACCATTAAAAATCTAGACAGCACACTAATTATTACTACTATGAAGTAAGACGCACATCGTATACCAGCAATAAGCAGAACTTAAAATGGAACACTCAGAATTCTGATAAAATTTCCCAAAAAGAGAGTCTTCCTCAGAAACTCTGTTTTTAAGGCTTGTATTTGAAGATCTATTTCTGCTTTAATTTTTACAAAACCTGATTCTAAAACATTGACATTTCCCACAAAACACAATTTTAATGCCTCAATCCAGTCTAATAATAACACTTGCATTACTCTGAGCAGAGGCATGAGGATAAATATTCTAATAAATAGAAGGTACTGTGTCATTCCATCAACAGGGGCCAGAAAAATATTTAAAACAAACAGACTTTTATAATAGTGTGATGTTGCTGAATTTAGCTTTTCTCATGCTCCCAATGCACAGAGGGCCAGATTCAACCCACCTGGTTTTAAGCGCTGAAATGAAGTACCTACATAATGGGGTTATTCAGCTTCCATCAATGAATGATGAGTGCCTTCCAGGGACAATTCAGCTCATCGGTGGCCTGACTTGCCATCTGGAGGTCCCTGTTTCTCGTTACGCATTTCGGCAGGACTAGAGTAAATGCTAGTGGCAGGAGCCTACATTTGGACAGGATGGGTGTAAACTTCTGCTTCGTTAAAAACATCACTCAGACATCAATCGACTGCTCTCTAACTTACAAATAACAGTACAGCCGCATGTTGATAGCCACACAGACTTCTTATGGGCTGAAGTTGGTCTTGGTAATAGTTTGCCTTGGCTTCCTAGCAGATGGGTCATTAATGTGATTGATACTGATATCACATCATCAGAGCGAACTTAGCCGGGCTATTAAAACTAATTGCTTGTCAGGATGAGCCAGAAACAATTAGCAAGAGACACTGATTGTGTCAGAGGGGATTTATCCTTCTATCAGCTCAAAAGACATCACGGCTTTCAACTCTTCTGGCACCTTGGTTGAGTGGCAGCCAAACTGAAGGCTGGGCAAAGAACTTAGAAGCAATTCAGCATAAATAATAAAGTTAGATGAGCAATCTGGTTAAATCTGTCCATATTTATTTAGTTAATTTTCTCCTTCACTATGTTGGGCTGTGGAAAGCCTAAGAAGCCCCTGTTAAACAGAGGTGTGAGATGCAGATGGGACTGTTTAGGGATATTGCTGTAATGTCTCAGAAGAGTGACATGTCCATAATGACTCCACAGGGTGTTGTCTGATGAGCTTGCGGACAATAAATGGCAGGGGGAAGCATTTGTTCTTCCAGAAGAGTAATGTACTATGATCAAAAAGGGATTTTCTGGAGGGATTGTTCCAAACCAGTAGTAGGTCTGATGCTGCAGTATTGCAGATCCTGGTGATGGAATGACAATTATTTTTCTTTTTTTGTTGAACACAATATTGCAGCCCTGACCAATTGTGGGTATTACAGAACCACATTATACTTTCCCCACCACATTACATATTTTAGCCCCGAGGCAGCTGCTAAATTCAATCTGGGGCTATTACGTTTTGCCTGTATTTGAATTTTGCTGCACTTCACAGTAAAGCCAGGAAGAATTGCTGGTTTGACCTCTGGAGCACGTTCATCAGCCATTAGAGGTGGATGGTCTTTGATGCACGAAAGATGTCCCATCAAGGCATATGAGAACCTAGAAATAACATCGGTCTCCTGGTGCACTGCATCTGGTGCCCTCTTGGCAATGGCTACTATGCCTCCAAATTCCTTTTTAAATAAATGAGCTTCCTCTTTAACATAAATAGTGTTTGCCCCTGTTTCTCCAAATGGAAGGCTGTTCTAATCAGCTGCAACCTCCTTCTAATTTCTCTCCTGCATTTATGTACAGCTAATTTAGATCTATTTGTTCTTTTGCCAGTAATGTCCTTTAGTTCAAATAGTCTAATTCCTTGGCATTTCCCTCCCAAGTGTATTTATAGACAGCAGTCAATTCATGCCCAGCCATCACTTTGTTCAGCTGCATGAACTTAGCTCATATAGTCATCTCATTAGATCGGAGAGGTTCTCCTTCCCCGGAAAACCCTTGCAGTCTTTGTTGCATGAGGTGACATTTGTTGCAAGAGGTGGAATTTGTTCTTTGTGAACACAGGTGATTGGAGCTGCACATGATGTACCATATAAAGATGTACCTCAGACTAGAATAATCTAATTCATTCTTTATCTCCTTCCAAAATATCAATGACTGCTTCCCAGGGCTGCATTTGTCACATTAGTATGGTTAACCATGAGTAACTAGAGTGGAGGCATCTATCTTGGCACAAGTTACTTTAGACTCCCTTGACTTAACAGAAAGTGAGTCAATAAAATCAGGGCTGTTTAAGGCATTATTTATTCTTCTCAACTAGAAGAAAACACCAGCATTTGGTTAGATGATTCATGTTATTGACTCTGTCAATACAGGAAGTCAATCTTTATTGACTAAAAAAGGGATTTTGGGGTGATTAGCTTGTGATCACCCGTGTTGCAGACAGTGAATGTTAAATGAGAGAGATCTCACCCCACTGAGTTTGATTAACATGCTCAGAACTTTCTTCTCTATCTTTTCCAACTGACTAACTTCCTCGCTAGAGCACACGTTCTTGCCACTGGTTCTTGCAGCTCATGTTGTTAAATTTCATCTCATTTTGAATACTTTTATCCTCAAGGTCATTTATTTCTCTCTTTGTGATAGCTTGATCCTTCTTGCTAGGTAAAATGTCTTCTAAATTTGTGTATTGAAGTGAAGACTCTCCTGCCTTTTACATCATCATGATTAATGAAAAAAATAAGTAAATTCAATCCCAGGACTGATCTTTGGGTGAATTAGCTAATAACCCTTTTCCAGCCTGATGCTTCTCTGACAGTCCTATTTTTCTTTCATTCTTCCTTCCCCTCCCTACCTTTTCCACTGCTTGCATTAGTCCTAGGAAAATATGCGTAGGAGCAGCAAAGTGGAAGATCTCCCTTTCTTAGTGGCAATACTTGTTTACACAATCTTAAATAGGTCAGGGACCTACACTGAAAAATTCAGACAGAATTTACATTGCAGTTGTGACATTCCAGAACAAGTTTTGCTCTCTGTGTCTCTGATCCTTTTCCTTCTCCTTTATTTATTCACTTCCTCGTTGCCCCAGTGAAGTCCAGAAGGAACAATGCAATGTTCTGGCAATAGAGCACTTTGACCTGTAACGGGCTGGAGAACATGTGAAATGAGAATGATCACAAAATCACAGGTTATCTCACCCTGGAAGGGAACTCTGGAGGTCTACTCCAACAACCTGCTCAAAGCATGGCTGATCCTGAAGGTAGTTTCAGCTTCAAAGTCAGATAAGGTTGCCCATGAGTCCAATCAAGGCTTAAATATTCTACAGGTATAGAGACTGCATGACCTCTCTGGACACCTACTTCAATGTTTTCCCACCCTTATGTTGATTTTTTCCTCACTTAATATCAAATCAGAATTTTCCTTGTTAACGCTTGTGTCTGTGGCTGCTTATCCCTTCACTTTGCTCTGCCAAGATGATAGCTATAGCCAGTGAATGATTGTTTCTTCTAAGCCTGGCATGTATTAATACAGAATCACAGAATCACAGAATGGTTAGGGTTGGAAGGGACCTCTGGAGATCATCTAGTCCAACCCCCCCACCAGAGCAGGGTCACCTACAACAGATTGCACAGGACAGCGTCCAGGCGGGTTTTGAATGTCTCCAGAGTGGGAGACTCCACAACCTCTCTGAGCAGCCTGTTCACTTTATGTACTGGTGTGGAATGGTAGAGGCAGATCCTTTCAGAAGGTAGGATTTTATAGAGCAGTGGGCCAAGCACCTAGATTGAATGTTATTCATTAACTTACTCTGGATAAAAGGTTTCATGTTCGTGTCAAAGTCCTGATGCTGCTTAAATGCTTCACTTGTGTTGCTTTAGACCTAAAGCATTGCAATTCCTGGCTGCAGCTGGCCAGATCCGAAGTTGTCTTCACTCAATGGGAGACCTCTCTGTGGTCAGCAAATGGGGATTTAGTCATGTTTACTCACACCCTTCATTTTAAGGAAAGATATAACAAGAATGTCTAAAAAGAAGGTTGGTTCTGGGAGACACAATGATCACAGAGGGAAGATTCTTTTTATTAATGTGAATCAACAATATGTATCAGTTCTCCTTTTAAAACTCCTGAATTGAAAAACATTATTTTTTCTTCCTTCTGCTCTGGATTCCTGTCTTTTTTTTTTTTTTCCCCATTATTTTCTTCATTTTGTTCCTAGCTAAAAGGACGCAAAGGGAAAATAAAGAGGGGCGGGAAGCAAAAAAATGACTTTGAAAACCTATTTTTAACTGAAGTTGAGAAAAGGGAATTCTGTTTTACTTTTCATTTGCCAGAAAAGGAAACACAAATAGCTGTAGGACTTTCTCAGAAAAAAACATTTTCATCAACAGAGTCAATGCAGTTGTCTGCAAGACAGAGATCACCTCTTATATCTGGCTGCAGCCCCTTCCTGAAGTTTTCAGCCTATGGCCTTTAATGGCACTGTTTTGTGCTTGTACTTCCTTGATTTTTTGAGGTACTTTTGTTCTTCCAGCTCAAGGCCAGAGTCCAAACTAGGCAACTGGGAAAAAATTGAAAAAGGAGAGGAGATAGTTCAGACGGAGCAAACACAGGCTTCCATCTAATATATGGAAGACATTTATTTTTTATTGTTTTGTTTATTTCTCTGCTATTCCTTTTAATTAGAATACCAATTGATTTTCCATTGTCAAAAATAACTAGGTTCCAATCAGCAGAGTCTGGAATATTAAGTAGACTTAATTTTTTTATATGGAACCCATAACAATGTTAATATTAAAATGTCATCAGTCTCGCTGAGATACATAATGAGCATGAAATGAACATATTTTTTTTTTTTATCCCGCTCCTTTTGTAGATCCAATTTAAATTACAAATGTTCTTGATAAAAATTGCACAGACTAATTTGGATATCACAGACAATTATTTCCAGTTCGGTGAGGGGGGAAAAAAAAATCTCCAAAAGAAAAAAGAATTGGAGAGGACTTTCAAACTGAGAGCAATGGGTCCGAAGCATTCTTGATACTCCTGGGTCAAGAGTACCCAGAGGTACATCAACAGGGGTAGTTTCAAAAAGATAAAAACTTCTCCTTTTGAAATGTCTGCTCTCTCTGGGGAGAGAATCCAGATTGATTCATCTCTATCAATTTCTCCTCCGAATATGTATATTCTAGAGCAAGACAGCCTTGTTTCAAGTGAACTTAAACCCATTTCAGGGATTCGTTTGTCATATGACTGTGGAATAATAGCATCCACGAAGTGCATTAATTAAGAATGTTTTTTTCTGCTTTAAATTAACATCCTGACTCTATCTAAATGAACTGTGATGTGCAGACTCTGTACGATGTGAACGAACTTTGCTGTGTGTTTCCTGATGTAAAGCGAGGCATTTCAGACCAGCTTGATGAGTTTTCAAAAACCCCATACCAACGGGGTTACTTGAGGTCTGCTACACTGAAAATGGTCTTGTCACTACACAGAGATGAAATAGTACTACTTTTCATGTGCATATGGTGATACCTCTGGAGAAGTACTTATATCCACACAGATAATGCCTGAAAAGCAGGGAGAAAATCAGACCAAGTGGTTCATAAACCAGTCTAAATGCTTTCCTAGAGTCTCTCTGCAGTATGCGTTTTGCATTAAAGAATGCCCAACTATAGTAATTATACCTATAATTAAAGTGGGCCTTAGATGCTCATTTCTTCATGGCAGGGTCTATCTTTTTATTAGCTGATCATATAAACTTATTTATATATGCTTATTATGTAGCGCCCAGAACAATAAGGGCACTGAGTTACAGCTAGTTACTGCAATAAATATAAGCGACTAACAGACTTTGGTGTTGTAGTCCCAGATCATCCATGGGATGTAAAAATTAATGGAAAATGGGGAGAAGTGGGATAATTTTTTGCTGCTTCCTGTCCTTGCGTCGTTCTTCTTCCCTTGTAGGTTTCAGTTCGATTTTAAAGGAGGACTAGATCTCTGACTCAGGGTTACCTACGGTCGGATTTGTCTCATCTAACTGCAGTTGATTATAGTGTGGGGGTTTCTGTCTAAGAATCATTTTTTTATTATTATTATTGTTTGCCAGCAGAGAGTGATTTCGGGAAGCTAATGGAAATCAGGACATGTTTCAGCCAATTGACAGCAGACACCCATCTGAAATGCCAGCAGCTCTCCGGTCAGCAGTTGGTGTGGCTCCAGTCTGGTGTTGGGAGTTCAGACTGGACAGAGGCTCTCCAGTGCAAAAAAAAGTGCGTATTCACCATTCTCATTTTACTTTCCATGACACACACAGTGCAGGACTCTGTGGTTTGGACACAGAAAAGAATAGGAATAACCATAAAGATTTGATCCTTTACTGATCCAAGGGCATGAGTAAATCTTTTTTACACCAGTGTCCCAGCCACAGGGGAGCAGAATTGATGGCACTGGAGAAAAGGGAGCAGAAAAAGGCATAAAGATCTGACCAGGCAGAGAGGTAAGGCTGATAGATATCCCCTGAAAGCATCTGCCAGGTAGAGAGAGCTTTCCTGTCATTCACTGAGTAGGTTGCAGTCTTCAACCCACGCTACTGTGTCGTTATGTCTTGTTGTTGGAGGATGACGTCTTCGTGCATTTGAAGTTCTTATTTAATCAGCTTGCGTCTTTCTGGATTGGAGAGGAAAACACAGTCATCTTGTCCTTGTTTTGCCTTGGAGCTTCTCAGCAGAAAATAGATTTGGAGTTGTCTTCCACTGGAGATCAAGAAATGGGAAATCCTCTCGGCAACTGTTCTTCTGTAAGATAATGTAGGCTCTGTCAATCTAGTCCCAAATACTAATTTATAATGGACTTCTGAAAAGATCAGTTTTTGGCCCTTCACTCTCAAGCATCTTCCCCCGGTTAGTTGCCAGGAATAAAACATAACTATCAATTTTTATAGATGTCACTAAGCTTTGGGGAGACTAAATAAGAAGGATTGGATTGTCAGTATGGTGACACATGGATCATTTGGTAAAGTGTGTTCAGATAAATAGTGTATATTTCAGTGGGATCAAAATTCTACATACATCTAAGAGCAAATAAGGCAGATCAGTCATCCATCAGGGGCTGACTTCATCCTACAAATTAACATATAGAGTGGATTGATTCTTTATAGGGCTTATATCAAGCAGTAACTCTGAGAAAGACTTATGGCAGATAATCAGCCAAATATGAGCTCCTACTTCAGTGCAGGAGCCAAAAAGGGCTAATGTGATTCCTTGAGGCATAAACATGGATCATCAGTTTGGCTGAGGTTGTGTTAATTCTGTGTTTGCCACTGTTGAGATTATGGCCTGGGTTATAATGGAAAAAAAGTTGATAAGTTGGAGAGGGTTGAGAGAAAGGCTATGAGAATCATTAAAGGATTGGATTTGGCTTAAAATGAAAGGAACAGAGCCTACTTATTAGAAAGAAGGTCAAGAAATTGTTTGATCACAGTCTGTAAAAATTTACATCAGGACCAGTCTATTTAGCCTGGCCAACAAAGGTATGACAGCATCCATCTGGAAACTGAAGCTAGATAAATTCAAAGAAGAAATCTCGTTTAAGTTTCTTCTTAATATTAAATATAATCAATGGATAAAAATTTTGAAGGGCTACTGAGAAACATAATTCATCATTGTCAATTTCTAAATCAGGATGGGAAATATTTTAGAACCTAGTGAGAATACAAACAAGTATTAACTCCAGTAAATCTTCTGAATATCAGACTGGCAGCAAAAAAATATGCATTGGAACACAACAAACTTTGGCTACTCCTGTGGAGAGCTTATTCTGTGTTCTGGAAATGTAGGACTAGATGCACATCATAAATTTTTCAGACTTTTCTCTTCTGATCCCCAGAATAAAACAAGATGGACGATTTTATCCATGGGATCCAACAATTCCTGGATGAGCTGAAGAACGCTATTGGAAAGACAAAACAATATTAAAGGTAGAGAGTCCTACAGCGAAGAACGTTCTGGGGCTTCTCATAGACTACTGTCATGTCTAGTTTTCTAAACTGCGGAAATGATTTTTTTTTCCCCCAGTGTGAACAGGCTTTCACAACTTCTTGCCTTCACTGTCTTCGCAGTAGGTGTCCAATCAAGATCCGTATAAAATCATGCTGTGACTCCAACAGCAGCAAAGACTGGAGTTTTGAAGAAAAGTCCAAAGCATCTCTAATACTGGCCAGTCACTAAATAACCACCTCAATGTTCTTGAGGAACCTTACTTTGAGGGTAGCAGAGCACTGGAACGGGTTGCCCAGAGAGGTTCTGGAGTCTCCTACTCTGGAGCCATTCCAAACCGGCCCGGGTGCCATCCTGTGCAACTGTTGTAGGTGACCCTTCTGTGGCTGGGGGGTTGGACTGGATGATCTCCAGAGGGCCCTTCCAACCTTGGCCATTTTGTGATTCTGTGATTCAAATGTGAAGGAGACAGAAGGAAGGCAGGTGACACGTGTCATTGCGAAATGATCGCTGCCAAATCCTGGCCGTTGATGGTGATTTTGCTGTGCTACTGTAATGTAAAGATGGTGATGGGTATTCCCCACCTGGCTTGTGGGGGTAAGTGTGTTTATCTAAGAGGAGATACAGGAGTGTTGGAGGCACTTTTATTACATGAGGTGTGGCACAGTTACTTCTGTTCAGAGTGCTGAAAGGAAACCTGCAATACCAAAGGTCATAGCCTGGATCCTGAAGTGACAGGTCAGTCTACCAGTAAAGCCTGTATTTATGGAAAGTAAAAATTATTTGAATCCTTGCAATACATGAACTTATGTACCTTTTACAATCAGGCTTTTGTTCTTTAACTCTTCCTAATAATATTCCAGACGTCTTCCATTGTAATGTACAAATGATTTATTCTTAAATCTCTAATTAAATCGAGATTTCTTCCCAGTTTTCTTTCTATTCAGTTTCAAGGTGAAAAAATAGCTAACACATCCCCAAATTTTCAAGCGTGGTTCACTTGTGCCCTGGCAGCCAAGAGGGCAAACTGCATTCTAAGGTGCATCAAACAAGGCCTAACCAGCCGGTCAAAACAGGTGACTATCCAGCTATATTCAGTGCTGGTGCAGCCTCACCTTGAATACTGTATGCAGTTCTGGGCCCCACAAGTCAAAACGGACGAGGGGAAATGGCTTCAAACTGGACAAAGGTAGATCTAGATTAAATATTAGGAAGAAATTTTTCACTTTGAAGGTGGTAAAGCACTGGAACAGGTTGCTTAGGAAAGCTGTGAAAGCTCCATCCCTGGAAGTGTTCAAGGCCAGGGGCTTTGAGCAACCTGGTCTAGTGGGAGGTGTCCCTGCCCATGGCAGGGGGGTTGGAACCTGATGATCTTCAAGGCCCCTTCCAACCCAAACCATTCCATGATTCTATGATGTGAAGGTCCTTGAACGCATTCAGAGGAGGGCAATAAAGCTGGTGAAAGGGTTGGAAGGCATGTCTTATAAGGAGTGGCTGGGGACTTTAGGTTTGTCTAGTTTGGAGAAAAGGAGGCTGAGGGGCAACCACATGGCTCCCTACAGCTTCCTGAGGAGGGACATGGAGAGGAGGGTGCTGGTCTCTTCTTCCTGGGATCCAGTGATAGGATGCATGGGAATGGTTCAAAGCTGCACCAGGGGAGGTGTACACTGGACATGAGGAAGCATTTCTTTACTGAGAGGGTGGTCAAACACTGGAACAGGCTTCCGAGAGAGGTGGTCAAAGCCCCAAGCCTGTCAGTGTTTAAGAGGCATTTAGACAATGTCCTTAGTAACATGCTTTGACCTTTGGTCAGCCCTGAATTGGTCAGGCAGTTGGACTAGAGGTTCCTTCCTGTTGGACTGTAGGTCCTTTCCAACTAAAAATTCATTTTGTTTCATCTCATTTAATTTCATTTCACTTCATTTCTATTCTATTCTATTCTATTCTATTCTATTCTATTCTATTCTATTCTATTCTATTCTATTCTATTCTATTCTATTCTATTCTATTCTATTCTATTCTATTCTATTCTATTCTATTCTATTCTATTCTATTCTATTCTATTCTATTCTATTCTATTCTATTCTATTCCAGTCCATTCTAATCTAATCTAATCTATTCCAGTCCAGTCCAGTCCATTCTATCATTGTGGTTTAACCCCAGCCACCAACTAGGAACATGAGCTGCTCACTCACTCCCCCCCTACACCACTGTGAGATGGGGGAGAGAATTGGAAGAGTAAAAGTGAGAAAAAAACCTTGCGAGTTGAGATAAAGGCAGTTTAATAGGTAGATCAAAAGCTGCGCATGCAAGCAAAGAGAAACAAGGATTTCCTTCACTACTTCCCATCAACAGGTAGGTGTTCAGCCATCTCCAGGAAAGCATCTCCATCATGCATAAGGGTTTCTTGGGAAGACAAATGGCTTAACTCTGAATGTCTCCCCCCTTCCTTCTTCTTCCCCCAGCTTTATTGCTGATTATGACATCATATGTCATTGAATATCCCTTTGGTCAGCTGGGGTCAGCTGTACCAGCTGTGTCTCCTTCCAACTTTTTGTGCACTCCCAGCCTACTCGCTGGTGGGGCTGTGTGAGGAGAAGACAAGGCTTTGGGTGCTTAGCAATGGCCAAAACCACCAGTGCACTATTGACACAGCACTCATCCCGAATCCAAACCAATGCCTACCACCAGTGCACTATTGACACAGCACTTATCCCGAATCCAAACCAATGCCCCACACCAGCTGCTAGCAAGAAAGTTAACTTCATCCCAGCTGAAACCATGTCATTTATTCAGGCTAATTTAAAATATTTTGGGCCCTCAAATGTCAGCTGGAGGACATTTCATCCAAGGAAGGAGGGAAGAGAGAGAAAGAATTGGAAATCATTCTGCAGGCTTCTTGCCAAGAGCCTCCCAACCCTACCATGTTTGGCAGCTCAGAAGGAAAAACATGCCATCACTTCTGTTATTTTAAAGTGATACAGTAGAGTGGAAAGTGATTCAAAATGCTGAAGTGCCTCCAGCAGCATTAGAAATGCTCTATTTATAGAGCTATCAGTCAACGCGTTGCCAGCATGATGGCCACTGATACAGTGAGCCAATTAAAAATATATGCATTCAAACGCAGTCAGAAATTAAAATAGAAATTTTAAAAGGATGAGAGCCCAACTAGTAAAAAAAGAAAAAAAAAAGGAAGAGAAATCAAAAAGGTACCAAGCTATTTTTGAGCAGTAGAACCAGTCAAGCTGAGATGCTTTTACTAATTTCTCTTCTGGACTTTCTGATGGGTATGTTTAATAACCGTTGCTTCTTTGGGGATCAAAATGTGGATGTCCCTTTCATATTGTGAAATGTCCAGGGGCCAATATAGTTAAGATCTCTGGCACTGCCAAATTTGCTTGAAACTACTAACTGGGTTTCAAGGAATTTTTAGGAAGTGATAGGCAAACTCAGGCTCAGATAAATAGGAAAAAACCTCACTTCTTTAGGAAGCTGATCTGGGGACACATTTTTTAAAAATGTGAAGAAAAAAACCTTCTTGCTCAAATTAAAAATTATTTCATATCCCGATCAGGCAGGTATTTGCTGCAATATTTTTTTTTTTTGTGTGTGTGTGACTGGGTAAAAAAAAGTAAGAAGCAGAAAAAGCCAGATGTGATTCGGCTTTTGAGAATAATCTTTAATGCATGAGAACACAGAGGGCAAAAGGATGCTGAGGGACTGCATCCCATGCCAGGATTTCTGGAATGACATCCTTTTAACACTTCTCGTAGCATCAAGAGTCCCAAACCCAGTGATGGTGTCCCCATGTTCTCCTGTGGGACTGTTATTAATGCTGCTCGTATGTCTTATCAAGAATAGCATGGGACCAAAGAGCTGTTAGTCCATGAAATATAGCAGCAAATAATGGAACATAGAGATTGTACTGCAACTATGAGCAGAAAAGTGGCTGCTGACCTGCAGGTAATGAATGCACCTAAAAATAAATGAGGTGTAGCGTTATCCCAGTCCATTTCTGGAGATCCAGATCTTGGAGCCTACTCAGTATCATGTGCTATGTTAGTGCTGGGAAGAAAACTCAGATGTCTTGGCTGCTAGCCTGGTGCACTAGCCATCAGGTTACTGGAGCAAATCTTTCCAAGCCTGAGCTTAGCCACCGATTTTTGCGTGGTCCATGGCACAGCCCTCTGGCAGATGGAGCAGTCAGCTCCTTTCTGCTTCCAAAGACCCATATGGAGCTGCAACATCAACATTTCCAGCAGCCCAATGAGGCCAGTGGCTCAAAATTCAGCAAGAGCAAAGGGATAAGAAAAGGAGGTAATGGGGAAACAGATCATCTGGGGTGAGTACAAGGGATGTTCTCCCTTCTCAGGGAAATGAAACAGAAATCTCAATCTGAAGTTAACACTGGTCAGCTCAGCCAATAGCACGCTGCCCTTGCAGCTGAGCTCATTGCCTGTCATGTGTCCCAGCCCCAGGAGCAGTGTGGTCTCCACATATTGACTCCAGTGCATGGGCCAGTGCCACTATGGACAGAAATGCTGCAGGTGCCCATGCTAAAGACTCCCTGACAATGAGATAATCCAGGGTGGATGGATGTGGACAAGAACACGTAACTTAAAATTTTAATAATTTTGTTATTTTTCAGTTCTCTCTCTTCTTGGGAAGTGATAACAAATGCATTGGCCAGCAAAGGATTTCCACTCCAGGTTGATGGCAGGTGTCTGCAGCGTGGGAGAAATATGGAATGTCAGGAACAGTCTGGCTGAGCTGTTCACCTTCACGCACTTGGGAGAAAGGTTGCCTACTCCATGTGATTCTTGTGACACCTGATGAACTCCTGAGCAGTCCCCCATGCTGTAGTGTGTCCTATGTATCGCTTTTCTGCAGGACCATTGCTAGCAGTCAGTGGACATCATCTTCCTTTTATTTTCAGAAGCTAAATTGTAACTGGTCTAAAGAGAACCTTAAATGGCTGAACTGAGGTGGCCCTTCCCATTGCCAGGGGTGCCCTGACACAGTGAAAAACTTGTCACGAAGAGCTCACGATTCAGATAGGAGGATTAATGGAGAAGATAAAGCATAGAGATGTGGAGGAAAAAAAAGGGCTTGTACACAGTTATTGAGAACATTAAACCTGGGGGTGGGAGGAAAAGGCCGGTCTTCTGACTGCTAGGTCAATGTTTCACCAGCTAGATCGCTGTCTCTCAAACAGTAGATGTTTGGGGAGCATGTGGCTCTCTGGGTGTCCTGTACATTGTGTAACTCCTACTAGCACAGCGATATGCTCAAAGAGGACCTCCAAGAGACAGCTATTTTCTCCAGGCCTGTGAATAGCAGACCCAGCATCGCAGGTAGAGGTACATCAGGAGGCAGGTAAAGGGAAAAATGAGCTGTCGTTCAGGATCTCAGCATCTTCTTCTCAGGCACCAGTGATATGCTGGCGTGGCTGGTGACCTGGAACCAGTTGAATAGTCAGACATACTATGGATAGTGAAGGGTCAGAATGAAACATATGGGCTATAACAACCGCCTAGGAAATTTTCCAACCTATCTGACTCCTGTTCAGATGGGTCCCTGAGTTTCGTGTTTGTACTGATGATTTCTCTACTCACCTTCTTCAGTAGTCTTTCTCTTCTTCACCCCAGTTCTCCCCTGTCACATAATTTATGTGTAACTTTATCTCCCTTACCCGCCAAAAAAAAAAGCAGAAAACCAGCCATACTTTGTCAGCTAAAAACCCATCTAGACACTATTGTGTCTCTGATTAACCAAAAGCATCCTCTATACATGGGAAGAGCATAAGTAGAAAGTAAGCGCAGAAGGATCTTTTTTTTTTTTCTCTCTCTAGTCTCCCACTGTACAGACATTTTTATTCCCGAGACTTCCAGAGACAGTGATGCTTTCTGTGTCCTAGCAGCCTTTGATGGATTTATCTTCCAGGAGCTATCCATTTGTTCCATGAACTCAGCTAAGCTTTTAGCATTCATCATATCCTAGGACAGCTTAACTACACTTTGAATGAAGAGCCACCTGCTTTTGTTTCCTCTGACTCTTCCTCCTGATGACCTCTCATCACCGCACTGGAGGAAACAGAACAATTAACCCTTAGCTATTGTCTCCAAGCCACTCATGATATACTCCATCAAACACAATAACTTCCAAGTTGGTAGATCATTTGCTTAGTGAACCCTGCAGGCCTGGCAAGTATATTTGATCTTTCTTTGTGAAACCTTTTCCTACGGCTCTCAGAAAATGCTGCTGTCAGAATTTGGTAGCATGTAGAGAGAAGAAACTTGCAAGGAAAAACAGAGTTTGGGGAAACACAATCCAGACTGCCATTAAAAAGTAATATATCTGTGCTTAAATTATATCATGGTGACAACCAAGCACCCATTTACCTGCCAGAATATGTTTTTTGGGATCTCTGATGTAAAGAATTGGCATTTGGAAAGTTGTAGTTGTTAAAAAATAACATACTTGTCAGCAGCTCTGAGTCAACTTGACGGAGCTGATCGAACAGCTTACCAGGAAAACACGCAAACTCAGATTAAAACCTCAGGAAAGTAAATCATGGAGATGCTGGCAAGTTGCAAGGGACTCAGGGCATGTCAAAGAGCTGTAGCCCTATGGGAACATTTTTGGGTTCTAGTGTGAGCAGAAACCGTGAGCTAATATGATAACACAGCCCACTGAGCCGTAAGTGTCCCACACCCCAACTTGGAGGTGAGTGATAAAAAATTGGCCTCTCTTTAGACACAGATGTGATGCTACTACTGCTTTTTACTTTTGTTTTAAACTCTGAGTGTCAGAGCTCTCAGACATTTGAAGGCTTGGATTTTGGTGATTTTGCAGCCTGAAAAAAAAAAAAAAAAAGAAGTTTAAATCTTCTGTTTTGACATGAGGAAGAGAAAAACACCTTCTTATTGTCTCAGGGCAAGAGTTTCAGGATCAAGCGGAGGGTGTAGATCTTTGTGGGCTGACATTCAGGAGGTCAGAGAGGTGTCTTGGGCCCTGCTCCTCTTCCCAGGCTCATTATTGCTGGCCATCAGATCTCAGGCACTCAAACTTTCTCGTGAAGTGGCGAATCCTTGAGCAACCTTCATCAGCCTTCGAAGCAGAGGGCCTTAATTACATGGTGTCTTGGGCTGCCTGTCAGCTGTTGACAAAAGGTGGGTGCAGAATGCGCTGTTTATTGATGGAAGGAACACGCCTGTCTCTGGCAGGACGTAACTGGATGATTGCTTTCCAAACAAGGGTGACTATAAAAGCACAGCTGCCTCCCCCAGCCAGGGCAGAGCGGCTGCACCTTGTCAGAACCGGCATTAAGAGGATGCAGCAGGACACTGTCAACTGCACTGATTTATCTGCCCGCCTGGAGGGCTTGGAGAGTAAGGGCTGAAGCAAAATCAATATCCTGAAAGAATGAGCACAATTGATTTGGGCAAACGTTGAGTTGATGGGGGTGGTTTCCTCCCCCAGGACAACCCATTTGGGTTGCTAAACTGCAATTACAGGGTTTTGGCCAAATGAAAATTGTGCTGTCTGAAATCACGAGCCCAGAGTCATAGAACCAAAGAAACACAGAATAGTTTGGGTTGGAAGGGACCTTTAAAGGTCACCTAGTCAATACTGCCTGCAATGGGCAGGGACAACTTCAGCTAGACCAGGTTGCTCAGAGCCCCATCCAACAAGGCCTGGAATGTTTCCAGGGATGGGGCAGCCACCACCTCTCTGGGCAACCTGGGCCAGTGCTTCACCACCCTCAGCATAAAAAATTTCTTCCTTATGTCTCTTACGAATCTACTGTCTTTTAGTTTAAAGCCATTGCCCCTTGTCCTATCGCAACAGGCCCTGCTAAAATGTCTGTCCCCATCTTTCTTATAATCCCCCTTTAAGTACTGAAAGGCCTGGCGTCAAAACAGCCTTCCAGCCTTTCCTGTTGCTAACTGTAAAATGATCACTTGCAAAAACACGTGTTCCTCCTCCATGCACACAAACACAAACAAATATGCTTCATATCAAATATTTCATCATCAAAATCACTTTGTTTTAAAACTCTCCCTCATGAGGTTCCCCATGTCCTAGCACCTATACAGGTCACTTAATGACCATTTGGAGTCTTCTGCCTTCATAAATAGTGTTCTTTTTCAGGCCTTGCAGGTGATTGCACTGATTGACAGGTTTGTTTTTGGCCATCCTTGTGTATCCCAGCTTCTTAAAGGGTAGCTGAAATGCACCGAAACGAAAAGCAACAAAGGAGTTTGAAAGAACAGCCAAAGTAAGAAGCAGGTAAGAAAATTGTTCCATTGTTCCATGTCCCACAAAAGTGGAGCTAATTTGCAGCCCTTCGCCATCACTATTTTAAAGCCTTCCTGCTCTGCTATTGATCCTGTCAATCTGATGTCTTCTGTGGAAGACTGCCAATCAATTCTTTTTGCCGGATACTTCTTCCTTGCAGATGGGACTGCATCTCTCTCATGTGTGGGACAGTGATAACAAGCTGAAGATGTTTGCTGGTGTCCCCGTCCCGATATTCTGCATGCAATATTGGGGAAACGACTCCTCCCTTTCTGGACCGTGGGGATGTACCAAACCCCAGACAGAGCACTACACCACACATGCCACATGTGTGGGCATTACTCAGTGAACCAAACCATGAGATCTTTGACAGTGGGGATGAAGAACATGAAGAAGTCTGTGGTCTAGCCGTCAAGACCATAGTTGTACAGGGAGGCAGATGGAAGAGGAGGTATTTAAGTGTCATGGTAGGAGGTGTGCAAAATCTAGAGAATTCATGGGGGAAAATAAATTAATTAATACAGAACAAAGGCTGCTTTTTATGAAGAGGAAACTAGTTTGGCTTCAGAAGACTTGTTTATTGCTTTTATAAGGGAAACTCTGAGATACAATGTGATCATTGTGGGAGTGCAGAATTCAAAGACAGGAGCTGAACACCCTTCTCCTGACATTGATTATGCAGGCTAGTGATAAATGACAACTTTTTATGATACCAGGCACCATCACAGGGCTGTTGAAGCCCCACCTGGGTATCATGCCAGAGTGTTTACTGGGAAATTTCCAGGCAAATAGCAGCTCGCTGTTTCCACGCTTCAAACCTGCCCACCACACCACCAGAAGGCACTCCAACTCTGCATGCAAAGCTTGAAACGCTGCCTAGCACGATGAAAACGCTTCATTACACTAATTCAGGCTCATCTCTAGATAAGTTCAACTCATATCTGCCTATTGAAGCAAAGCTAAATGTCCAGAAGACTGGAGGGGGCACAGAAAAACATGCCTAGAGCAAGATCTTGAAGAGGGTTACAAGGGGGCGAGAAATTAGGTGTTTCTACTTCTTCTGGTTCTGCACCCTCGAACCTGCTAAACTCATGTTGCTATTATTGCTATGTTCTCCACCCTCCCCTTACCTTCTTTTCTTGTCCAGTTTTTCCTGCGTAGAATGAGATTTCAAACTGTGGGAAGAACTTCTATGTGTAAACTCTGCTAGCCACCGTGCGACCCTGTGTCCATCTTCTTGAGCCTGTCACGCTGAAGGAGGAAGTAGATAATAATTAATGCAGTGTCTGAATGCAGTCATGAAAGAATCAGAGGAAGACAAATAGAAAAAGGATGAACTGTGTACATCCTGGCAGAGAAGAGCTCAAGTTTTATCATGACATGCCAGGTCATAGCTGGAATGCAGCCCAAGAAGAAAGGGTATTCAAAGGCAGGGAATGCTTGCAGGGATCTCAACACGCTGCCCAAAGTCAGCTGTCTTGGACACCTTAGCTAATGGAGCCACCTTAAACTTCTTGAGAAGGCTTAGCATGCATGATTCTCTAGCCAGGTTGCCTGCGTCCAAATGTCATAAACGGAGCTGCTTTATATCTGCCTTTCTCAACACTCCACGGGAGGGGACAGGGCTTCTGCTTAACCATTCCCTTTCAATGCCTGCAGATCAAACACAAGGAATGGCAAAGGCTGGAACAGACTCAATATTTGTTTGCACATCTCAGACTTGAGAATAAACAGTAACTCACTCCATCCATCCATCCATCCATCCATCCATCCATCCACCCATCCATCATAACACACAAAGTCTACCCAAAGTGTCCACCTCTCCAAAAATTGATGGATTGGTCCTTACAATGCTACCTTTCATCACTCTGCCACCCTGTCATACATACAAACAAAGCTTTTAACACTGGTATTTTCTATTACAGAACCAGGGATCTTCAGAAAGCAAGGCCAATCTCTGGGGACAGCTCCCATGTTACAGACTGGTCTCCCTGGCGTGTTCCACTGAGTTAGTGCTGATTCAATCCGGCATAGCTCTTCCCCGACCCAAAACCTCTGGAGTACCCTGTGACATGGGAATAAGAGTTATCTAATTCTGCAGGAGAATGATTGATGGTGAGTGAATGCTTTGCTGGGAACTGCCAGGGCCTGCTGAGTGAACCTCCAGCTCAAAAGAAGCAATAAAAAAGAGAAAGAGGGTGAGCGAATAATTAAGGAGAAAGATTTAGAGAGAGAGAGATTGAATAGACAGCCTTGGAGTGATAAAAGAATTATCTAGCTGTAACAAGCAGACTATGCCCCCTGAGGAACACAATGAAATGTAATAATATAAGGGAGAGAAGGGAAAGGTGAAGGTTATTATAGCTGAAATATGTTGACTATCTTATTACATGTCAGTTCTCTTATAATCTTCAGAATATATGTTAGAGACCTCCATCATCCCATAACGTACCTGGATAACGAGGGACAGATTCAAAACACTGAATATGGTCCCTATGGATCCTTTTTCAAGTACCTGTGAACCAAAGGGGTAGGCAGAGGAAATGCAGGTGCAGGGTGTGTGTTTCAGATGCCAGCAGCCTCTGCCTGACCTTTCCTGAGCCTTTCTGCCTGGCCAGACAGCTGGAAGAAAGTAGCTGATGTACGTGGCCAGGTAGGACAAGAGAGGCAAGAGTCCATGTGGACAGGTCCACAGGTACCTGCCAGCTTGGGACAAGCCAGTTGGCTTCAGGGCTGCTGAATGATGGAATAACTGAAGATCAAATTATTTTACTGCAGATATGAAGATGGCTTTCTAAGCCTGAAAAACACCCTGGCAACTCTCTTAGAAGCTTGTGACCATCTTCTACCCTACTTTGGCAAAGGTCAAGGTAGAGGAAAGATGGTGCAATACTTAAGAATAAATGAAACTTGATGATTATTTCCTAGGGGTGTTTTGTCTTCACTGCTGAGGCCACAATTTGCTAGTGGATGCTTTAATATATGTAAGACTTTTTCAGTTACAAAAAGGAAAAAAAAAAAGGAAAACAATCTTTTTCAGAAAAGTTATGAGATGTGCTTGCTGCAAGTGTCCAGCAGCTAAGAGTGTATTTTCATACCATGCTGCCTGTCAGAAGAAATCTGGGGTTTAGAAGGCTGCTGTCTCTCTGTTTACAAGAACGGTTTGATTCCTTAGCTGGAATATATTACCCGCAATGCAATACAGCCTGTGAGCATCCCACAATGCCATGATGTCATGAGAATTTCTTCAAATTCTTGGTTTCTGTGGTGTCCATGATGCAACAAGAAAATGGGATAATCTCATTTCCCTTTTTCACAGTGATATGGAGGAAAGTAGAGCAGGAACCATTTCATTAAATACTTGCTCAGTAGGAATGCTTTGCTAAGGTAGAATCTATAAATTTCACTTCTATTTTGAAAACGCCTATGTTTTCCAAGAAAATTAATATGAGTTTGTTTCCAATGGTGTTTTCAAAGTGGAAAAACTTCATCCTGAACATTTAGAAAGCTCAGGAAAAGTTGAATTTTGAAATTCTAACTGGAAAAAAAAAAAAAAAAAGAAAAATCCCTAAACTGCTTCACGATGTCTTTTAAAAAATATTGAGATACACAGTTGTTGTGGTAACTGGAACTGGAGCTGGAGCTGTGAAAGATGCAGTTTGGGAAGACTGACCATGGAAATCAGGCAGTTCTTACATTGTCTTTGGGAATTTTTCCCTGCCTGTGAGCTGCTCATCTCCTGGGAACAGCTCCAGCCGTGTACAAATCAGTGAGAAAACATGCTTCTCCTTTTCCCTTCTGTACTCCACCAGATGTGGTAACCTCACCCTGGCACCCACCTCCAGTCATGGTTCTCCCTCCATGCCTCCTGTCATGGTCCTCCTCTCACAGCCCATGGATCAACCTCTCTAGCTGGTTGTAACTGGTTTGTTATCAAGCTCGTGACAGCAGTTGTTATACTGGGATGCTGAAGCTATACAAAAGACATTTTGGTGAGAGTAAAAAAAAAAAAAAGAAAAGGAGCAGCCAAAAAACTAATATCACACTGGTAAAGGTTTTTGTCAATATTTTTCCTTATTTCTCATTGCAATCCATTTTCAGGGATTGCAACTTCCTTTAAGAAGAGTGGTAGAAATGCATCCCACCAATATTCAGATCCTTCCAGAATGCCATATATTTATTCACGATGCCTTAGAGCACACAAAACAAATGGAAAAGTTCATGTTGTCTACAGCTGAACTCCCAAAGCTGGGAGAAAGCTACCTTGTTTTGAGGTTGCTATTCCTGTTTATTTCTGTGTTTATGCAGAGTGCGTTCCATCTGTTTATCTGATCAAAATGAGTTCGAGTGATTTGATTAGGCAAATAAAGTATTTCAAAAGGAGAAAAAAATCAACACAATTGCTAACAGCTCTTTAATCCAGCAGAGAGAAGTGTAACAAGAGCCAAAGGTTAGAAAAATTCCAACACCAAAGAAGGGAAGCATTTAAAATACGTGTAGAGATGAGTAATTATAATTATATATTAAAAAAAAAAGATTCTCTGGAGAAGTTATGAATTTTTCTTTTCTTCACACTTTTAAATCAAGACAGGTGCCTTTATAGATCCACTTCAGTCAAACTCCCAGACTGGACTGATGATGGGCAAATGAGGTGACAGTACCTTACCCTATCATGCTATCATGCAGGTAAGAAAACATAGTCCTAAACTCTAAGAGCTGGGTCCACCTTAATTAACTTACCATCTGTAAATTAGGTGACTCACGCTAGATAAGTGTCTAGGCTCCTTCTGTAGTCGGTTGAGAGAAAGAGGCTCTTGCAGAGAGTGATTTATCTTATACTAACTAGGGTAAGCTAAGGTATCTGAGGTGAATCCTCCTCTGAAGACCTTTATATCTGTCCTTAAAGCACCAAGACCTCACAAATAAATGAAATTAAATGTCTTATTTGAGAGGCTAAAGCTTCATCAGATGGGTCCTTTCAAGAGACAAAGAATTTGCTCTGATCTTCTAATATGATTATTGCCTTCCTGTCCAAGTCGGATCATGGCTTCATAGTTCATTAAGACAGAGTAATGAAAGGGAGACGACTAAAGGGAAACCCAATATTTTGGATGCCGTTGTTCAGAACTGTAAAAAATATAGAGCACTTTGGGATCATTCTGGGAACAGGAACTTCAAGGATATTAAATCACTGCATTTCATTATCTAGATGTCAGTCAGAGCACTCTAGTTAAAACTTCAAACAGGCTTTTAGTATAAACACTCATTAAACCGAGAGAAGAATAATGGATAATTGTGATCAGTGTTAGAGAGAGAGTTAGATCTTTTCTGTGTCTTTAATTACTTATGCAGTCAGCAAATGATGTTACATTTCCACACGCTCCCTTTATGAAATGTTCAAAGATGATCTCAGTTGCTTCTGTTTTTCTACTTGGAAATATCACAAGGAGTTTACGCTGTCTGCACATTTGCCCATAAAGACTGATTCACAGGAGAACATAAAGTCAACAACCAAACAGAGTTTGAAGGGTTTAACAACTTTTATGCTTAGTCAATAATTTGATGTTTCTCAAGGAAGGCTGGATTTCGGAGTCTGCCAAGATTTCCAGATGAAGGTGGCTCTGCAAACGTTCTTAAAATTAGATAACCCAGTGGCTATACTGCAAATTTCCGGCTCAGACAAAGCATGCCCTGCAGAGCCGAGGGTGATGTTGTGTGCTCAAGAAAGCTGCTATGTTAATGCTTTGCCAAACGGTCTCAGCTCAGTTGCCGGTGAGGCATTGTGCAAACAGAGGATAAGCACAGGATGGAGCGCACCCTGGTATGGCTGCTAGAAATGCAGCAGAGGAGCTGAGCAGGGCGAGCAAGATCTTTCAAGGGGTGCATACAAAAAGCTGACATGGGCTTTTATTTCACCATGGTAGAAAACATTTTGCAATGGACACAGCCTCAGCCATCTTTGGTTTTGTCGTTGCTATCTGCAGACACCGACAGGAGCAGATCTCCACCAATGCTAAAGGTTCTTCAGGCCTGAGTGACATTTTTAACTTCACATGGCTGATGGGACTATTCTGTCTGACCACCACCTCCACCCATGCAAGGTTTGCTGGTGTTATGAGCGTGACATGAGGATCATTTTTACTCTATAGTTGACATCGTGCAGTGATGGCCCTCACCAGGGAAATGCTGGTGGCACTGGTATGTGTGCTTTAGCACTACCTTTGAGTTGTCAGGGCAAGACATGCTCAGCCCATGTGAGATGGACTGTGCTTGGTCACAGGCTGTAAATTAAATTGTGTTGCCTGAATGCAAGGAATAGGGAAAAAGTAAAACTGGATTGTTTTCCTTCCTCTAGAGTGGTCTTCCCCATCTCAAACTCTAACAACAGTGTGGGGTTTGAGATGGGGGATGCATATTCCACCTTGCAGCCTCTCCCAGTGGCTTCAGAGCAGCTCAGTTAGCTCTAAATGCTTAAAAGTGGCTCACAGTGGGACACACTTGTTAGCCAAAGGGGTTACAGCATCTCCTTACCCTGAGTGGCAGAGTTATTGGACTGAGACTTGATGGTCTCCTTGCCAAATCCTATCTCCCTTATCTCACTAATTACAGATGGAAAATAGTGGAAACAGCCCAGACTAATTTTCAATAAAAGAAGCTGTAATCTTTGTTTAAACTTTCTTTATTTCTCTGAACTGCAGGGCAGGAAGCAGAATCATAGCTCAGCATCATAGCCTTTAAATCACAAAAAATAAATATGGTTCTCACTTGGAAAGGGGTTCCCAGAACGGTTTAAAGCACTGAAACCCTGAGGGGAAATATTCCCTCCTGTTTTGGGTGCACACCGGAATATCTTCTTACGGTACCTTGGGTGCTCTAAAAGGTCAATGAACTCTGGAAAATTTGAACTGATTATGGACTTCTCATTAAAATGGCATCTAATGTATATTTTAACTTTGAGATCATTCCATTCCTGGAATGAGCCAGGGAGATTATTAAACAAAGCCATAACACATTTTAAAAATCCTGTCATTTTTAATCTTATCTCATGATTTTTCAGTGTTTGTGGCTGCCCTAACTGTAAGTACCTGGCTTTGCAAGCAGATGGATGAACCTTTTCCTACGTGGCAATACACATTTAGTATTTAATGTCATTTTTACATGAAGATTGTTGAAAGATGCATACTGCTTATAATACTGAGCAGTTTTCTTCCAAGCAGACACACTCAATGCTGTTCTCTTATTTTAAAATCTCTTCTAGAGTTTCTTCCCCCATCATCTATGACTGATTTCACCTTTCTGTACTTTTGAAGAAACTCTAAGATAGAGTTAATGATTCTAGCTGGATGTGGGCAGGGTGAATGACAGAGGATGACAGAGCAGTTTAGCTGATTGTTAGTTACAGCTGATTATTAGTTATGAAAGAGGGTAAAATAGCTTGACTCCATTGCACAGAAAACAGTTTTCTCAGAAATCAGCTGCAGAAAATGACCTCTTAACATAATGCATGGAAGAGATCTTGTGTTTTATTTTTGCCTTTCTTTATGTCATTTTGTTTTCTTGAAAATTTTCCCGGTAGCCAGGCTTCCCTGGACAGAGCACTCTCATTCTCTGCTACCAAATGTGTTTTGATGTATGTTCAGCTGGGTATAGATGGGTTTTAAACTTGTTTATTGCAAGCCCCAGGGGAGTAACCTGGCTCTTTTGTAAACTCTAAAATGTTGGAGACACTGGATTACTCAGAAATCTGAGTTGGGTCTTTTAAAGAATGTTTCTTACACATGTGCTTGGAGAAAATAGCTTGAAAATGTGAATCTTGAAAACAGAATCAAGTGAAGAGACTGTCTGGTTTATTAGTCTCAGTAGCAGCAGCAGTAGCATCCCCTGGGTTTCAAAGCAGTCTCATGACTGAGATAGAAGCAGCTGTGGTCAGGGACTCCAGAGCTGGAAAACCTAATGCAAGTGTCAGAACAAGAAAGGTAAAGAACCCATTAGCCCTCAAAAACAAACAGAAAAATGATTTTTTACTTGTAGCAGAAGAGGGGGGCAGAACAACAGACTTCTATTCCTGCTTCTTCCATGTATCACTTTTGAAGTTTTTTTTAACCTCCCTCTGCCTCAGTTTCCTCATTTACATGTATCAAAATGTGGGACCATGAACAGTAATTCACTAGTGCACCTCAAGAGTTTGGGACATGCCTAGCGATGTTCATCGGACAATGAATGCCCAGAGAAGTTGTTGAGGCCCCATCCCTGGAGGTGTTCAAAGCCAGGCTGGACGTGGCCTTGGGCAACCTGGTCTAGTGGGAGGTGTCCCTACCCATGGCAGGGGGCTGGAACTCAATGATCTTCAAGGTCCTTTCCAACCTAAACCATTCTGTGATTCTATGATTCTGTGAATAACCAGCATGCATCAGCTCTTCAATCTGTCATTCATGATGGTCCAGCTGAGTCTTCCAACATGATTGCTCACCTGCCATCAGGAAAACAATGCCCATTAATACAGAAATATTGTATTTTTTCCCCTAGGATGAGTAGGCAGCTCCAACTCACACTTCCTAGCTTCCTCAGGCAGCTGCTGGGAATGGCGATGTGTGTGACCGCTCTAACGACTCCAAGTAGAACGGTTCCACTTTGGTGGTGGATGATCCTCTGCTTATTCTGCATGGCACTATAGCGTTCTTATTGAAAACCATTTGAGAGATAATAGGGACTTGCCAGCTGCAAATAACCGTATAAACATATAAATCACAAAGAGTAAACTGTGGAGAGCAAACAAGAATACAGAGTAACTGACAAAACTTGAAAGTTGAAAGGTGGTTGAGCCTACAGAAAAAGACATGTTTTAAAGCATAAGCAGAATCATAGTGGAGTTGTATAGCACAAAGTGTCCCCAACCAGTCAGGCTGACTGAAATGAGACACTGAGGTGTGAGCAGAAGGGTTTTATTAGTTTCTGATACACAATCAGATGAGCACTTTGTTGGGTGAATCTTGGGGCTCAAGAGCTTATTGTACAAACACCTTTGAAGTGCAAGATGCTTTTCATTATATTTTATGCCTAGGGAGGCACCATAAATCTGAATAGGAATTGTGTGTTATGTTCCAGGATGCTGTTAATGCTTCTGTACATTTTTAAGCCCTTGAAAGTCCAGTGTAATAATTTCTAGAGAAAACAGTCCGGACAGCCTCGGCTCTGCTGCCAAACTGATAATTTCTGCTTAACGTAGAAAATATCTATGCCCAATGGTAGGACAGAGCTAATGTCTCTTGGCTTGGTTTGGCTTGGCTCCTGTTACAGTCACAGATCTAGACAATATAGTAAATGAAGCAAATGGCACAAATCATCTGAGGAAACACTAACAATTATTGTAGAATGAGTGGATTGTGCCTTAAACTTCATTGCTGTTAATATCCAGGGACTACAAAGAGTGATTTTCTCATATATAGATGTCTACAGTGGAGAAATCCACATTCAGGACAAAGAAACCTGACCTTAGTCTGCCTTCATCATCTACAGAGAGACAAATCATTGGGGCCCTCTCCAGAAGAAGGACACTGAGGCATTGGAGCATGTCCAAAGAATAGCAACGAAACTGGTGAGGGGTCTGGAGCGTGTCTTATGAGGAGCAGCTGAGGGAACTGGTGTTGTTTAGCCTGGAGAAAAGGAGGCTGAGGGGAGACCTTCTCGCTCTCTACAACTATCTGAAAGGAGGTTGCAGAGAGGTGGAGGTCAACCTGTTTTGTCAAGTAACAGGTGATAGAACAAGAGGAAATGGCTTCAAGTTGTACCAAGGGAAGAGAGCTGGAGAGCTGAGCTGGAGAGGAACCTAATGTGGTTCAACATAAGCAAATGTAGGGTCCTGCACCTGCGGAGGAAGAATGCTAGGCAGCAGTACAGGTTAGGGGTGGACCTGCTGGGAAGTCGCTATGAGGAGAAGGATCTGAAGGTCCTGGTAGACAGTAAATTGTCCATGAGCCAGCAATGTGCCCTTGCTGCCAAAAAGGCCAATGGAATCCT
>NW_009647760.1:916515-999165 GCF_000708025.1 Charadrius vociferus | reverse complement strand
GGACGAGGGGCAATGGGCGCAAGTTGGAACATAGGAAGTTCCGTTCCAACACACGAAAAAACTTCTTTACGGTTCGGGTGACAGAGCACTGGCACAGGCTGCCCAGGGAGGTTGTGGAGTCCCCTTCTCTGGAGATTTTCAAAACCCGCCTGGATGCAGTCCTGAGTAACGTGCTCTAGGCAATCCTGCTTTAGCAGGGGAGTTGGACTAGATGATCTCTAGAGGTCCCTTCCAAATCTGAAAATTCTGTGAAATTCTGTGAAGTTTAGATTGGTTATTAGGACGATTGCATATTAGCCTGGAGAAGAGAAGGATCCAGGGAGATCTTATTGCGTCCTTCCAGTACCTAAAGGGGGCCTCCAGGAGAGATGGGGAAGGACTTTTTCGAGGGCATGTAGCAATAGGATGAGGGGGAATGGCTTTAAACTGGAAGAGGGCAGGTTTAGATTAAACATTAGGAAGAAGTTTTTCACTTTAAGGGTGGTAAGGCACTGCAACAGGTTGCTCAGAGAGGTTGTTGAGGCCCCTGGAGGTGTTCAAGGCCAGGCTGGACGTGGCCTTGGTCAACCTGTTCTAGTGGGAGGTGTCCTTGTCTATGGCAGGGGGGGTTGGAACTTGATGATCTTCAAGGTCCTTTCCAATCTAAACTATTCTATGATTCTATGATTCTGTGATTCTATGAATTTCTTTACTGAAAGGGTCATCAGTCATTGGAACGCATTACCCAGGGCAGTGGTGGAGTCCCCATCCCTGGAGCTATTTAAGGGTCATGTAGCTATAGTGTTTAGGAACATGGTTTAGTGGTGGGCTTGTCAATGTTAGGTTAAGGATTGGACTAGATGATCTTACAGGTCTGTTCCAGTTTAGAAATTCTGTGTTTCTGTGATTCTGTAAAAGTCAGCTTCTACAATAAATGAGATGAACTGTCAGTCAAAACATCTGTTTTTCTCCATTGGCTACACAGAGGTGACAGGTTGGTTGAAGACATCCATCAGCATAAGCTGAGGTGCCAGATATGTTACTCCTCCCCCAGCCTTCACTGTAAGGCTCCTCAATCCACTATTCCCTTAAATTAGTTTTCCATCAAATGAAATTTCTCTCATTGGTAAGAATCTGGACTTTCAACCCGAGGTGCATGTATTTGACTTCACCTTGCACCCACCATGCTTGTTTACTTCTTTGTCAACTTTTTGTCCTTGGTGGGGGGATGGGGATAGAGGTTATATGAGTTGATAAGAGAACAATGAGGTTATAATACAATGGACCCCGATAGACAGAAGACAAGTACTCAGAAGATGGGGGTTTGGTCCTCAATTGTTGTTGTGCAGTTTGAATTTGGGAACATCACTACACCCTTCTACTATTCCATTTCCTCTCTCTGCTTAGATGATACTGAGCAGTAATGGGGTAATCTAATCTGCTGAGGAAGAGAAACAGTTTAATCTTCTGCCCTTTGTTTCTATTTTTCTTCAGAATCAAATGAAGACTTTCCAATGTTTGTTGTGATTCTTCATAAAACCAGTCAAAATAGCTTCTCTAGAGTAGTCAACCTTGGCTGCTACTCTGAAAGCCTTAAGTACGTGGGTGATCAGTCCCCCTGTGGAAGCTACTCTGACTTTGTCTCCATGCAGTAAGCTCGTTGTTGGGAGCTGTCTTGGCTCATGTTGTCCCTGGAACTCTGCCCAGGTACCAGCTAGGCAAGTTCCTGGCAGGCTGGACCGAAAGCTCTGCTTTGGAGCACTATTATTAGTTTAAAAATCTGGAAAATTGCAGGACTGACTCTGTTCAGTGTGCTAATGCAGGAGTACCCCAAGGAGGTGGTGCAGAAGGCCTGGCCTGGAAAATGTTGTGGAGCCTCAGTCCTTGAAGATATTCACAGTGGACACAGCCCTGGGCAGTCCACTCCACCTGTGTTGAGCAGGTCACCTGAACTAGATAATTCCCGTAGGTCGCAGCCAATGCCACCCATTCTGCAACTCTATGATTCCTCCAAATCCTAGCCCCATTTCAAAATACTTTGCCTTCATGGTGCTGAAGCACTCAAAACACTCCTAGTTCTCAGTCAGGCCCTGAGATAAAGAATGGCCAAAATGGAGCAAACCCAAGAGCCATTAGGGAGTCCTGAGCAGTTCTTAAGACTACAGCCATGCAAATCCTGTCATAACCTCTTAAGTACTACAGAGGTGCGTGGTCAGGAAACGTCCACAGCAAATTTATAAAGCATCGAGCTACAGAGCTGCAGTTAAGCTATGGGAAGGAAGAAGGACATTACCCAGATAACAAGAGCTGTGTTAGGTGGCTATGGGTAGGACTTATTCTTCTGATGTGGATGATCTCTAAGCAGATTGCAAGAAAAGATATTGTCCTCAGTTTGCACTTCTGCTGAAAGCTTGGGGCATCACACACTTCCACTGTGACCTCAGTCTCATTGCTTTCGGTTCTGTTGGGGTGAGATGAGAAGGGTCTTGCCATGAGGAGAAACCCCTGCAGAAGTAGCCATGTAGCTGGAGGATCCCAGGATGAGCTGGTGGCGCCTGTGTGATGCACCAGCCTAAACAGTGGTTGCTCACTTCCATTTTGTACAGCTCTGCCTGGTTCTGTGGACCCAATTTTGCCTGGAGCACCGAGATCAGGTTCAGGAGTGTCAGAAATGACTGGAATTTACCCTGGCAGTAATACACCAGCTTTCCTTCTGCTGGTAAGAACAAATCTCGCCAGCCAGGCTCCTCTAGGACACCAGTGGCAGAAACATCCAGACATTAGGGCTGGGCAAGCTGTTCTAGATTCCACGTGTGTGAAAGTCAGTGTTGGCTAATTTACCTTGTTCCTTGAGTGCATAAAAAAAAAGAGAGTAGATTTAAATTGAACATAAGGAAGAAACTTTTTACAATGAGAGTGGTGAGGCACTGGCCCAGGTCGCCCAGAGACGTTGTGGATGTCCCATCCCTGGAGGTGTTCAAGGCCAGGTTGGATGGGGTTTTGAGAAACCTGGTCTAGTGGGAGGTATCCCTGACCATAGCAAGGGGGTTGGAACTAGATGATCTTTATGGTCCCTTCCAACCCAAACCATTCTATGATTCTATGAAATTAGTTCATTTTGCCATAGTTGGATGACTTTAGTATCTGACTAATTCATTTCGTACAGTTCATGTACATCTGTCCTGTGAGTGGAGGTACCTTCCAAGAGCATGGCTTATGGAGTTCAACAAAGATTCAGCCATGTAGATGTCATATTGCTTGATGGTGCTTTCAAGATCAGGCTGAGTTGGCAAAGCCAGAGGGGATTCAGGATAGTAGAAAGGAGGAATCTGACAGGTAGATCTCGAGGTCTGTGTCTACTGATTTTGACGTGGCAAGCTCCCTTTAGCATGCCATGGCACCCATGCCTGTCACCGCTGGCTGAAGACTGCACCATGGGACAGGTACCCACAATGCAGCACTTGCTAAGTGAGCGGAATGAATGCTGTAATCCCAAAAAATCATCTTTAGCTCACATAAATAATTTCATCCAATAAATCTGTACACTTCTTGGAAATACCCAGAAGCGCCAAACATGGACCAAGTCCACATTGTGCAGGTGCTGTACAGACATACAGAGAAAAGAGAGCTTCTATCCCAGACCAGATAATAATCATATAAAGACCAGAGGGGACACAATATTGCTAACAAACTTCTGTTATAGGCTTCATAACGATATGTAGGAATATAAATTTTGTGTTGTACAAATGACATATTACAGGCTACTGTAAGTATATTTTGTGCTACATAAATTAAGGCTTTGAGTCTAAGGCCAAAATAAGCATCAAAGGGAGAACAAGCAAAAATCTGTGGGATGTTTCAGATGTTGGGAAATCCTAGATGATACAGATGTTACAGGGCATGCTGGGTTCCCCATTGAAGAGGTTCTCAAACACATTGAGGACCAAAGCTGAACAACTGCCCTGGCACCAATATGTCTTCATTCCCTTAGCCTGTGGGAGCTGATCTTCAGGCATGGCTCCCCCGGAGCTCATAGGGCAGAAAGACATGGATGTTAGGGCTGAGAAAGCTGTTCTGGGAAGGCTAATATTGATGTGAAATTCATTGCCGCTTCCTCACTGGCATGAATGAATCTGTTTTGTCATGTTTCTGTTACCTGGCTGAATCATATCATGTAATTTGAGTGCAGTGGACAGAGGTATCCTCCAAAAGCAAATGCTGAATAAGAATGTCCTCCAGGGAGAGCCCAAGGGTTAAACACACAGGAAAGAAAAAAATAGTGTAAAAGGAAAAGATGGAGCAGGAAAAATGTATAAATGTGGCATGAATTCATTTATGCTTTAAATGAGAAGGTCTCTTGGTCATGAGCAACATCCTTTGGAGAATGATCCAGAGTCCTTGGCCCTGCCTGGTGCACCTCCTGGCCTTGCTTTGACATTGAGCCAGGCTACAGCCAAAATTGCAGGATTTGAGCTCTGGGGAACACTTTTACATCCCATATCTAGAAATAACTTTGCTGTTTGAACACCACTCCTTTTCCACAGGTCTTCTGTTCACCAGCTCATCAGCTCACTCTTGCCTGCCTACCTGTTTAATCACTTTGTTCTGCTTTTTCATTTTCTTGTCATTTTGAGAGGTGAAATGCTCTCTACAGATTCCCCTCTGCTCCTTCAGAGATTGCCTGACTGCTTCCCAAGAGCCAGCCCTGCCTTCCAGCAGACCTTTGTCTTTCTTTCTCCCACAGATAATTTGCTGTGGGAGTTTTTATCTCCTCAGCTTACTATTCTTATTCTTCTTTTTAAAAAAAAAAAAAAATCTCCAAGTTTTAACGATTCTCCACAGACAATATGCCATCTGTATATCTTACCTACATGGCTTCTTCTCATTTAAATGGGGATAAATGCCACTAATGAGTTTTGAAAGGAAGCGACTCCAGATGAATCTGGAATGAGCAGGAGAAGGAGTCGCTGAGAATCTCAATTAGCGATCGCTTGGGAAATCTGTGCTGAGGGGGTGAAGGAGCTGGGGCAGCCCAGGAGCTACAAAAGCGGGAAAGTGGGCTGGACTAGACTGGGGAGTGGGATTGTCCTGTTCTTGTCTCTGCTGCTAAAGGACTGGGCAACTCTGAAAAGGGCCCAAATACACACATCCTGGAAACATGTTGAAGATGTTATCTTCAACATGCTGAAGATGTATTTGCTTGCATGAATGCTTCTGCACCCGAAGTTGATGGATTACAGTAAATATGTCCTCCACCTCCAGCACCCAAAGCAGCTTGCACCACTTCGATTAAATTACACCAGCTGAGCACTGAAGCATTTTTGGAGTCCTTATGTGTCCTTTTCCATTGTCTCAGCTGCAGGGAGGTAACTAGGGGGGTTTACAGTGAATCTACTGACTTTACTAGCCATTTATTCTTTTTTTTTATTTTTTTAAACATGTAAGTCATGGCAGTTTTAAGCCCTGAACCTTTTTCTTTCTGTATGATATACAGAATTTTAATAAAATAGCAAGAAATATCCATATTAAGAATTCATGGATTGGATGGAGGAATTTAACCTTCATAGCTAGGTCTCAGAGCATGGTCTATCCTTATGCGGACACAAAATTCATCAAGTTAGCAGAAGCAACTACACTTTGTACTGGATATGTCATGTATGGGAGGAGACATACTGGTACTGTGAACACTCATCACAGGTACCTCATGGTCAAATCACCTCCCCAAGCTTTTGCATACAGAAAAGGAAAATTTCAGTTTCTAGTACTTATTCCCTACTCAGACACTGGTTTCTCAACCTATCCAAGGGATCAGGTCAGGATGTGTGCAGTCATCACATGGTCTTTATTGGCTTGAACCGCTGACTGTGAAGAAAGTTAATGATGTGTACGACTCTACAGTTCTGGAGCATCATTTTTAGCCCAGGCCGAAGACAGCTGCTGGACCTCAGTGCTTTCCTGGGCAGGAAAGCCCAGTTGCTCCTCAGTCGAGGTGGGAATCACAGGGGTACTCTCTGGAATCGCTTTCTGCTCTCCTTGAAGCCCACAACAGGATGGAAATATTGTTTAAACCAAAAGAGCTAAATTAGAGTGTTAATGAGTATTTAAGTAGAAACACCTGCAATGAGTGTCATTACTGCTATTAACTGAGTGCCATCATGGCTATTACCTTGGCAAGTATCATAAATATGAATACCAGGAAAACATTTTGCAGCCTGCAGATTCTGCTTTCTGCAGCTCCAAGTAGATTATTTGGCCTCACGTGAATGATACCATTAGCTGGAAATGCTTTTCCTGTTGTTAGCACAACCAAAAAATAACAACAGCTTCTGCAGCCTTTAAACACTTGATTCATTGGGAGAATATTGCTGATACGGACAGATGTTTCATTAATGCTGTTCGCTTGTGGCTGTTAACACATTCAGGCTCACTTATTCTGTCCTCTGCAGCAAAATGAGATTCTCGTTTCTGCACCAAAATAACTTCCACTCAGCTCACAGAGGAGTCAGACCATTGCAGACCAGATCCCTGATTAACAGAACTGGATCATGCTCTGTTTGAAGATCACGAGAGTTTTGTTACTGTTTTCTATGGGACACAGATCAAAGCTATAAAAATGGTTTTATCCTGCTGGGTTGGTGAGAGATTATGCAATTGTGTCTGGAGCAATCATGGCACTAAGGTACCCTGGATGATTGCTGGGGTTCATTGTATAGCAAAAAAAAACCCAAAAAAAACCAGAAAAGTAAATAAATAAAAGAATAAGAATGCATTGTGTCTCTTCAGAAGTGGTATAAATACGTTTTTGTATACTATGCATCGACCTATAATTGGTGGATATGCCCACCAATAATATATGTGTATATATCTGTACCTACCACTGTCATTTCTACACACTTTTCTACATATTAACAATTCTAACCTGTGCTCTTAATGAGATTAAAAACTAAGTTTGAATTTATGACCTTACTAAAACTGTTGAGATTTTTGCCACTCACCTCAATACCTTCAGGATTTCCCTTTTGAAGAGCAAAACACCTCCCTCATCATTAACTCATTCCTCTCCTTTTGGGACTTGCTGCCTCTCTTTCAACACTTTCGAGTTGCGTTGGTGCGTCCAGGTCAGACAGACAAGTGCTCTGTCCTGTGCTTGTGCCAGAGGGAGATGTGTTTGAAACAGGGAATGCAAAAAAAAGAGCAGCAGAAATGCTGCAGCACGCTTGAGGCTTTGCCCTGCCTTAGAATCTTCTACTCTCCTGAAATAGCCACAAAGATCTGCCACAAGTAGGCAGCTGAGAGAGAACGGCAGCCCAGAATATTAATGCCTTTGTTTGGCTCTTTTTCTCTGCACTTGACATTTCGTCTTACTAGGACCCAGCAAAGGGAATTTTCCTAGCCCCTAATTACTGCGAGGGCTTTTTTTTTTTTTCTCACTGGATAGCAGAGCTGGCATCGTTCTGTGTTGCTTATTATTATTATTATTATTATTATTATTCAGCAACTTTCCTTTCCCGTTAAGGATGAGTGGGCCTGCAAACTCTACCTAACTGATTTTACAAACTCAAAGTCCTTGAAGTTTGAACATAACCTGCTGCTATACACAATCTGAAAAACACTCTTAAATCCTGGGTGAGGTTGGAAAATCATGGTGTAGAATAAATAAAAAAAAACTATAACAATAGAATACCCTTTGAGTGTTTTTTATCTGCCACCCATCTTTGGAGGTCTTGTGTTTTCAAATTTCCTTCCACAGCTAGGAAATGTCACAACGTGTATTAAACAAATGTTAGACTGGAACTCTATAGCTAGAACTTTAAGAAAAAAATAATAAATAATGCAAGACTCATAATAAAATCATGAAATGTAATAAAAATCATGAGAGATGGCAATGTTCTTATGGCATTAGTATAAAGTTTCAAATTAAGTCACCTTTTTCTAACGCCAAGCAAGGAACTCTACTACACAAAAGACAAACTACCTTATCTCTAAGTGTACCTTACCCTTATGCTTGATGCAAAGCATCTCCTTGAAAGATGGTTGTTCCTGGGCTGTGGTCTGCTGGTGGTCCAGAAAATTATGGAAACTGATCCATATATTTTGTGAGCTCTACTGGACACAATAAATGACCAAGTTTAGACCTTTAGAGCTGATATCCACATCTGAGCTAGTAGTTATTGAGCATGATGTTCATGTTACCCAGCATAAAGTTATGTGCACTGCAGGCATCTTTGCATGATTTGGTTTCTCCAAAGCTTCCTTTACAATGATTGAAAGCATCCTGAGAGCTGGAATATGGAGTGCTAAAAACATCAGTTAAAATAATGTCAATTTGGGAAGCTCCTGCTTCACTGTATCCGGGATTTGAACCAACTGATGTGAGACCAGAGTGCGGACTTTCATCCTTTCTGAAACATTTGCAAGGGTGAAGTGAATGAAAAGAGGTTTGAAGGTCAAACATTGGATTTCTTTTCACCAGCTGGGTTTCCACTGTGTCTTATGTTATTGGTCACAGCAGCCAGCACTGCTTTTAACTCTTTTTCAAACCTCTTATGCTGAGAATGGCAACAAATTTCCAAAAAAGTTGCCCGTCTGCCATTTTAGATCTGTCCCAATGCCTCTGCTTTTATTTTTAAAGGACTTCACAGCAGCGTCTTGATGAAATTTTGAGATTAAAAAAAAAGAACCTATTTTCTTCAAATCTCCGAGAGTTAGAAAGATACAAATTCTGCGATGAAAATTGCTCTGTGGATGTTGTTTCCTATCAGACACAGCAGTGTGTTGCTGTGAGAGGTGATTCAGCATCCAGAAATGGGAGCCCACAGCTGAGATGATCCATGAACCTTGCTGGATAACCTGAGAACATTTCTTTTTTTGACTCAAAGATTTTTATTAGTGCCATTGGGCTGTGGAAGGAGAGCCAAGGCAGGGAAGGTCAATGAGGAATGATTCATTGAGAGTGCTGAAGACATCTGAAAAAAAAAAACCAAACAACCACCCAACAAATGACCCTGAGGCTTGCTGTCTCCCTGAATTTCAGAGGTTGACATGCTAGGAGGTGAGAGAACTGCACATCCTGCAAATCCTTTATTGGGTGCCAAGTTGCATCAGGTCTTATTTTTCTGCTGCCTGCAAATGCAGGATGGTATTAAGACCACATAGCAATTCTGTCCAGTGACCAGTCAGCCTGCCATCTAAAAAAAGAGCGTGGTCGATGCGCCTACCCTCATCTGACATGCTTGTCACCTTGTGGCTGTGCCAAAATTTTACTCTGCAGACTTTTGGTGACGCAGGCTTCAAATGGAAGCAACCAATGGGTTACTTGCTTCAGCCTGGTGTCAGATGGGTCTCTTCTTCTATTTGAATTTGCTCACTGAAAGGGAGCTCAGATTAGCCTGCTGGGAAACAGCTGCTGGCAGAAAAGCCAAAAATTTCTCTGCATCAGCAAAAGGATCAACAAAACCCAAGGGATTTGTTGGAAGCAGAGGGAGCCTCATGACCTACGTGTTTTCTGCCTCTGTTGTGGGCTGCCAGCCTGGCTGTGGAATGGATACCAATGGTGGGACTCATCTGACTGAATATGTGTGTCCACAAACATAAGAGGTAATAGACAATAGATAATTCTATCGGTGTTTCTTTGGGTGCTGTGTACCGGCCCAACATAGCTGAGATAAATCAGGCCCAGAAAGGACCTGTTTCTCTCTACTGATTGTAAAATAGCCCCTGGGACCACCAGCCCAGTTGGAGACACCTATCATGAAGATTTCATCCTTTTGGTGTTTGCAGTGGAGGTATCTCCATACGACAGTGCTCAAAACAGCCAACAGCCTTTAGAGGCACAATTTGTCAGATCTAATGGAGGTGTATTTTTTAGGATGAGAAGCAGCACCTCTTAAGGTCCACTCCCATATGAAGGAATCCCAAGGTGACTGGATCACATGGTGATGATAGCATCATTTTAGATAGGCAGTTGAGTAAGAAGGCCTGATCCTGCCCCTAAGAACACAAGCTTTGGAGGGCATGGCTGAGTGGAAACATGGGATATGGGAAAAGTCTGGACTTCTAAGTCAGATTGAATCTGTCCTGAAAATCATGTAGACCTACTCCTCCAGACCATTCCCTAATTCACCTGTGCTTGTAACTGAGTAGATGGTGACAGATGCTGACTCCTTCAGCATGTAAGAAATATCTCAAATGGAAATTACCCTGGCATCAGCAAGTGATCAGGTAGTCAGAGCACCCTATGCAGTGGGCATTTCTAGGACCCCCTGCAGCCATGCTGGTGCACAGCTCTGTGGGCTCACTGCCATAAGCTTGTTAACAGCCATGCACCCTGTGAGGGAAGAAGCAGTTCAAAAGCTGTCAAGCTCAGATGGGGAGGAAATTTCCCCATGCTCTACTCCTTGATTAACAACCTTCTCCTCGTGTTTATTTTGGAGTCATGTTTGAGCAACCAACACCTGCCCTGCTGCTTACGTGGAGGTGGGACAGCTCCGATTTTGCTCTGTGCTCTCAAGAAGAAGGAGAAGCGGATTTCCAGACTCCTGTGGCATAGTGTCACCCTTCATACCCTGGCAGTAGGGAGCTGATGGTCTCTCATTTAGCATGTCGTGGACTCCCCAGTTGTCACTGAACACACCTGTGTGAATAACAGCAGCCCTGCTGCCTCTGTCTGCAATGGCTCATTCAATGCCTGCTCATGATCAACCCATCATTGCGATCTGTATGGTAAATGTCCCCATATGGCCCAAAGGGATCATTATCCTTTAAGTGAAGCAGCCGTCTTCCCTTGTTAAAAAAAAAACAAAAAACCAACAAACAATATTGCTCAATTTCACCTATAAATCCCCACTTCATTACTACGCATGACTCCCTCTCCACCCAGGCCAGCACAGGGTTCATCCTTCTCACTCCTGGAAGTGATAAAGGCATTAATTTATGAGGAAAGGACTATAAATGAACTGCAGCCATGCGTGACTTGAGAATCAAGTCACCGCAATAATTGATTTTTCTTCTTTTCCTCCTGTCTGACACCCATCTCTCAGGCTGGGCCTTTTGATTTATAACATTATTATTAAAAACAAATAAGTTCCTCCAATTACAATTTCAATAACCTATTGATTTTTCTCAACTCTTGTTCCACACGCTGTTCATCCACTGCTACACAGCTTGCACTTTGTTTTGATATATGTACTTTCAAACTGGTGCCTTCCTTTGGGATGAATCATCCTGCCTGACAAAGCCATTAATAAACTATGAAGCATGGACAGGACATAGAATAGAATCACAGGATCGTCTAGGTTGGAAGGGACCTTTAAGATCATCGAATCCAACCATTAACCTAACACTGTCAAAATCACCACTAAACCATGCCACTCAGCTCCACGTATACACATCTTTTAAACACCTCCAGGGATGGTGACTCCACGACTTCCCTGGGCAGCCTCTTCCAACGCTTGCCAATCCTTTTAGTGAAGAAATTTTTCCTCATATCCATCCTAAACAACCCCTGGCGCAATTTGAGGCCATTTCCTTTTGTCCTGTCACTTGTTACTTGGGAGAAGAGATCCATGCCCACCTCGCCACACCCTCCTTTCAGGTAGTTGTAGAGAGCGATAAGGTCTCCCCTCAGCCTCCTTTTCTCCAGGCTGAACAACCCAAGTTCCCTCAGCCGCTCCTCATAAGACTTCTGCTCTAGATCCTTCACCAGCTTTGTTACCCTTCTATGGATACGCTCCAGCACCTCAATGTCTTTCTTGTAGTGTGGGGCCCAAAACTGAACACAGTACTTGAGGCGGGGCCTCACCAGTGCTAAGTACAGGGGGACAATCACTGCCCCAGTCCTGCTGGACACACTATTTCTGATACAAGCCAGGATGCCATTGGCCTTCTTGGCCACTTGGGCACACTGCCGACTCATATTCAGCTGGTTGTCAGCTGGCTGACATGGAGGTGAGGATCAAGGAAAAGCAGGTTTAGGGTAGAAATCAATTACAGGTTGAGAGGGAGCTGCTGTCACCTGTAAGGAATTCATTCAGTGTCTGCATGGCAGTAGGTTGTTGGAGACTGTGATGGGATGCCCGTGTTCACAAGGATGTTGCCAGACTACATGATCTTTCTTGAAGGTCCGTTGTTTCTTTTCCAGGAAAGTCTCCATTTCTCTATCTCCAGATTGCTCTTCTCAGGACAATAGGATTACATCCATTGTCAGTTCAATAAGATGGACCTTTTGTTATACTTTAGATGACTGACATTATTAACCCAGGAATGGGAGAAATCTCCATTTTCTATGTACTTGGTTTAGACAAGAGATGAGTTCAACCTCCACAGGTAGTTCTGTTTTAGACAAAACAACAGCAATAAAATCCAACATTTTGCCTGTACTTTTGGACATAAGCCAGGAGGTTTTTTTAATAAAATATGACAGTTAATTCTGTTACCTTTCTGGCACCATGTAGCATACTACAAAAAAAAAAAAAAAAAAAAGGTACTTTACGACAATGTAGGAGAAAGTTTTATTGGCAACTTTCTCTGAGAATATGTCAGCCATGCATGAAATACTCATTTAAAGTCCTGAATGTGCTACTGAATGAAGACATATGTGCATAAGGGAATATGGCCAAAGCAAGCAACATCCAGAATATCCCATTCACCACATTCTCGTGCCGTTAAATCATCTTGCAAATCTTGAGTTCAGATTTCAATTCTCTAGCTTAAGGAAGAAGCCCGTTCTACAGCATTTCTGGCAATAAATCAAAGTATTAACGAGAGAAGCACAGAAAACACCTACTATTTTCTGGAAGCAGAATTTTTTAAAGCTGCTACATATCTTGCCCAGTAACGAAAGCCACATTTTGATTATCCCCAATTATAGCCGCTATGATTCAGGGCTTGGATCAAAGCACTCTGAAGCCAAACAGAGTCATTTCAATCACTTTGCTATTCTTTGTATGAGGCCATATATGAACACTTTCCATCCTCAGATAGCATTACAAACCTGAAATAATGTTCCCTATTCATCACATGAAAACATTCTGTTAAGGGAATGATAAGGTTGCCAAGAACATTCAAAAGGGAAATGCCAGCCTTTGAGATGCCTGAACAACATTAATAGACAGCCCTGGTGTGAATTCATTTTTATGAGAGGTTCAAACAAAATCTTGTCTGCAGGAAGTTCTTAGCAGAGGCTGGAGTAAGGCCCAATTACAGTTCCTGTGTCATAAATGCAAAAATCAAGTCTTTTCACTTCTCAGAAAAGTCTTACATTTTTAATAACTTGCATTGGGGGTTTTCCATTTGTTGACATTTCTGTAGTAAAGATGGAAGCTGGAGAGATTAGTCCTTAATCTCTGACGAATTTAGATGGTCCCTTGAGGAGCTGGGAGCTAAGTGAAGCACTGGGACTGGGGGCCTTGTGAAAGCTCCAGTTTTTAAGCTTAGGTTTGAAAATGCATGGGGGAAGAGTAGGCTGGTGCAGCATATGGCATTCTCCCTTCTGACAGCAGCTCCAAAAAATTCTACTTTTCACTCTGAAACGAATTTTCCTCCCTAAGAAAACTGGAATTTCCTGTGGATCCAAACTGAATTTCAGCTTTGGTTTTGTATGTTCTCCTTCAGTGGGAAGGGGTGTTGCAACCTCTCTTTACTGAAGTTTGAACTTGTGAGAGAGCTCATCTTTATCGTGTCACCTTATGGACACCAGTTAACCCGTCCCTGTGATGCTGGGGATATCACTGACATGTTACACTGGATACTTGCCAAGCTGTTCTGCCTTGCATTGCCTTGTGTTATTTTTGTCCAGTCCGTTCATCTACTGCCCTTTACTCTTGGGTTTTGGGGGTAGTTCTGCGTTTGCACAGCAACCCAGTTGGGTGCTCAGATCCATGTCATGAACCCATTGCTGCCTAAGTGCAAATATTTAAGTTATACCAGCAGCAAAATCCTATCAGCAACTTACATTTTAGAGAACTAAAACCAGAGACATAAAGCACAATCAGCTTGTACAGGATGAGCAAAGATGTTTTTGAGTGAGCATGAAAAAAATGTGGAAAGGCAGTCCAGTAGGCTGAGTACAAGCCAGTGAACAGGAGACAGTAATTTCCCTTTGGTTCTGTACTTTCACAATCCTTTTCTGAAATATTTAGCAAGGCATTCTTGCCTAGAGCTCTCAAGGGTCCAGGGGCATCACCTTACAGCTCTTGGGATGCCTACAGTGACCGCTTCTCACAGCCATGAGGTTTCTTCTCCCACTGTAGAGAACTCACCCTGTAGTATCTGCCATGGTTTGTAGCCCAGTTGACTAAGTAAAACTGGCTCCTAGTTTATTTCCTTTACATCACAGGCTGATATTTAGGGTGGCACAGCAGCTGCTTCACACACACAACTGGGAATAGATGTTACAGGGGGGTGACAGAGAGGACTGCTCCAGCTGTACCAAGGCAAGCCATGCCTACTGAGAAAGCAGAGCTCTGAAGTGCTTGAATCCCACAACTAAATACTACAGAGTTCCTCAGCAATCCTGCTCTAAAGACACCAAACTTCTTGTCAGGGCCACGTGCAAACCAATGGGAGTTAAGCCCACACTTTACAAGTCTGTCTCTGCTATGGTGATCATTGCATGATTGACACCAGTACGCTTACAGACCTCCTGGTGCGGAAGGATGTGAACTTTGGCAGTTGCTACTTGCAGTATATCTTGTCTCATTCAGGTATGGCAGTAACTATGCAGTAAGAGGGGAAAAAAAAATAATCTGTTGATGCATGTTGTGTTTATGAGTGAGAACAAGTCACCATCATGTTAACAACAGAAACCACAGTGTAGCCTGTTCCCAGTGCTTTGGATAAGATTCCTCTTCCCTACATCAGGTATCTACAGAGTAGGGTCTCCATTGTAGCTCGATATCTTCTTTGGTTTTCCTGTTTTTACTGTCTATACTCTTGCAGTCTGTACGTCATAGAATAGAATCATAGAATTTTTTAGGTTGGAAAAGACCTTTAAGATCATTGAGTCCAGCCATCAACCTTTTTTTCTGATATCCAATCTAAACCTCCCCTGGTGAAACTCGAGGCCATTTCCTGTTGTCCTATTGGTTGTTACTTCGGAGAAGAGACCAACCCTCACCTTGCTACAACTTCCTTTCACGTAGTTGTAGAGAGTGATAAGGTCTCCCCTCAGCATCCTTTTCTCCAGGCTGAACACCCCCAGTTCCCTCAGCCGCTCCTCAGAAGACTTCTTCTCCAGACCCCTCACCACCTTTGTAGCCCTTCTCTGGACACACTCCAGCACCTCACTGTCTTTCTTGTAGTGAGAGGCCCAAAAATGAACACCGTATTCCAGGGCCGGACTCACCAGTGCTGGGTACAGGGGGATGATCACTGCCCTAGTCCTGCTTACCACACTATTTCTGATACAAGCCAGGATGCTGTTGGCCTTCTTGGCCACCTGAGCGCACTGCTGGCTCATATGCAGTTGGCTGTTGACCAACACCTCCAGGTCCTTTTCTGCTGAGCAGCTTTCCAGCCACTCTTCCCCAAGCCTGTAGCACTGCATGGGGTTGTTGTGACGCAAGTGCAGGACCCGGCACTTGGCCTTTTTGAACTTCATACCATTGGCCTTGGCCCATCAATGCAGTCTGTCCAGATCCCTCTGTAGAGCCTTCCTACCCTCCAGCAGATCAACACTCCTGCCCAACTTGGTGTCATCTGCAATCTTACTGTGGGTGCACTCAATCTCCTCATCCAGATCATTGATAAAGTTATTAAACAGAAGCAGCCCCAGCACTCAGCTCTGGGGAACATCACTTGTGACCGGCCACCAGTTGGATTTAACTCCATTCACCACCATTCTTTGGGCCCAGTCATCCAGCCAGTTTTTCACCCAGCAAGGAGTATGCCTGTCCAAGCCATGATAAGTCAGTTTCTCCAGGAGAATGCTGTGGGAAATGGTGTCAAAGGCTTTCCTAAAGTCTAAGTAGACAACATCCACAACCTTTCCCTCATCCACTTGTCATTGAAGGAGTTCAGGTTTGTCAAGCAGGACCTGCCCTTCATAAAACCATGCTGACTGGGCCTGATCACTTTGTTGTCCTGTATGTGCTGTGTGATGGCACTCAAGATGATCTGCTCCATAACCCTCCCCAGAATTGAGGTCAGCCTGACAGGCCTGTAGTTCCCCAGAACTCAGTAGAGTTTGGTGATGAACCATCTAACCAAAAATGGGGACCTACTCTGCTCTTTCAACCTAGTTGATTTCTAGCCAGCTTTCCTGTTCTCCTTCACCCCAAACATTAGGTGACTAAATCACTCTGGGTGATGATGTATAACTTCTCTCTACTTGCCATGTGGAATGAAGATCCTGGTTTTATGCATCAAACACCCTGTGTGCAGCTTTCAGGCAGCCATGGACTCTAATCTGCCAGTGTCTCAGGGATGGGGAAGGATAGGGAAAGGAGGCATTGCAATATTGTGCACCCAAGTTCATAGGTGAACAGAGCCTATATTGAGTTCTCCAGCTGTAAATCAGTGTCGCTGGTAACCATCTGTTCCTGTGAACCACCACACACGACTCAAAAGGAATTGTATTAAGCAGGACAGGAGGGGTTACCATCACAAACAATCATTATGAAAACTTAGTTAAACTCAGACTCACCAAGACCTTCTTTGCTCCGTGTCCTGTTGTCTCCTTTATTAGTCTGTGAACAAGGAAAGGTTTGAACTAGTGCCTGTCCCGGCAAAGTCAGCCCTGACAATGCTTTCCCTTTTCAGGCACTTTCTGAAGTTGAAGATTTCCAGCCATAGTTTTAATTCTTAAAAAAAAAAAAAAAAAAAAAAAAAAAAAAGTTAAATTCCTGCCTTTCCTTCTTTCTTTCCCTTGACCCACTTCTCATTTTCCATCCATTTATTTTGATAGACTTTAACATTAACATGGTCTATATCATGAGGAATATAGTAGCCCATATGAAGCTGTCTTAAGGTCTAAGCAGGCAACACCTGCATACAGTGAAGCTAAATGGCAGCCTAATAGTTTATTGTTGCAGCTGTGTAAGAATGTTATTAACTCCTCCTTATAGTTTTTATTTCCAAGCCATTATTGTATACATTTCAGCTAAGCCAAGAAAACGATAGGCCCCTTTCTAACTTGTCCTTGGAAACCTGCCAGTGAATGTGAAACCTGTGATAAGGGCAGTAACATCTTTCAGAAGAGCATCTGCTTCTGAGAGGGAAGAAGTGAAGCTTGCAGACACACTGATAGAAGGGAAGGGAAGATGAAAGCATGGGGAGTCATCTGCCTTGCTATTTGCGTGATGGGAAACATGGCTTTAAAGGGTACCTGGAGGAAAGACTTCAGGGAGGAGAATTAGAAAAGGTGGGAAAGATTGATCTGGGATGAAATAATCACAGTTGCAGTTGGCATAGCCATGCAAGGTGATGAGAGGTTGATACGGGGCCCTCAGTGCTTCATCTTCTCTCTTGCAGTTCCATAATCTTGTAGCCATAGAGAAAAAGTGTTTTCGCATTGCTAGGTGGTGTAAGGACAGGTGGATCACATTAGGTTGCAATCCTGTCGTCCTTGATTCACTCTTCTGCTGTCATGAGGCCAAATATCACCTCATACGTAGGTATTGGACTTCCTGTAGAAGAAAAATTTTGTCCTTTATTTGCATTGCAGTTGGTCCATCAGTGCCCCTTTTCCTCTTCCATATTTGTGATACCTCCTTGCCCAGAGAAACCTTCACAGATTCAATGACTAGTGGCAGAAACATCTGGACACCTAACAGGGAACAGACCTTCTTGTTCTGGATCTTGTCCCTCTCAAAGATCTTACCACCCAAAGACACTCAGGTAGATGAGATGAGCAAGACACTGTGATGGGGCAGACCAGTAGAAGAATGATAGAGATGGAAAAGCATTTGTTCAGTGACATGAAGATAAATCCGTACCTCTATTTCAAGTCCAGTTTCACCCTAAGGGACTTCATGCACCCATCTAGGACAGCTAAATGAGATCTGGCTACTTCTACAGCCAATGAGGAGCTGAATAGCTTCAGAGAATGATTTGGACCTTAGGAGATTGAGCAGCCCCTTAGGTAGCCATTTCTCTCAACTGTGCAGAGAGGGAGTTTATGGTGAGCACAGTCCTGACCCAGGTGCTTGGAGGTAGATAAATGAATGCCCAGGTCCACTTTACTTTCCAAAGTCCATATATGGTAGTTTATACATTAAATTATACTATTTCTTTCAGAAGAAGTCTGCTCTTCCTGTTGCATCGTGGACTTCAGACTCTGTAAGGAGTTTGTGGAGGTTTTTATGGGCATCTGTTTTCCCCACATCACTTCCCTCACCCGTCCTACCATACCTCTCTATTGAACAGCATTCTCTCCAATTAAGATATAAAGTTAAGGCTTAGTGGCAGAATTATTATTATTACCAGCACAGTTTGCGACTCATAAAATTGCAACAACTGCTCTGCTTCATGTCAAGGAGGGGTAATTAACCAAGATCATCTATAGCACCAGGTGGTGATTCATTCAAAACAGGAGCTGGTATAGTAGAACTCAAGTGCTCACTGGACAGTGCTGTATATTTCACAGGCCATGAAATATATCCAATGTTGGTTTTTATCCCCAGGAATCTACTAAGTTGTTTTTAATAGGGCTCTAAATATTTTTTAATTGGCATTTTATTTTTCTCCAGGAAATGCGCTAAGAGGCCACGGCAAAATGGGACAGGATCACTTTACTGCTATCATCCTTCTCATGGGATCACAGGGAGAATACCAAATCCACCCTCGTGCGCAGAACGAAGGGAGTGGGAAGAACTGGATGGCAGATAATCTGCACTAGCTTTTAGGAAGCTGAGGTCCTGTGCTGAACATGTGAGCATGCTTTGCCCATGATTTGGACATGAATGAATGGAAGGTGAAAACCAAGTAATTGAGTTGGTGTGGGGTTGGATCTAGGTTAATGCACCTTGTAGTTTTCCCAGGCTGATTAGCAGAAGCCCAGCACTTGTAAGTGTCGTGATATTGCAACCTGCTTAGGGCTGGTCTTCTGGTTAAGGGCTGAGTGTTAGTACACTATGAAAAGCTTTGGGGATAACTTTATTCTGAGGTGATTACCTAAACCTACCCGACATCTGCTTTTGTCAGAGCAGAACCTGTTTTCACTGTATTGAAACCTGCCCTGATAATTCTTTACTGTGAGCGTGGTGAGCCCCTGGCCCAGGTTGCCCAGAGAAGCTTTGGCTACCCCATCCCTGGAGGTGTTCAAGGCCAGGTTGGACAGGGCTTTGAGCAACCTGGGCTGGTGGGAGGTGTCCTTGGCAGGGGGGGTTGGAACTAGATGATCTTCAAGGTCCCTTTCAACCGAAACTATTCTATGATTCTACTCGAACCTCATATGACTCTGAAGCCTGTTTTTGTGTTATTGAAATAATTTGTTGCAGTACATGAACTCATTTTCTAGCCAGATGTTCAGGGTTTTGCCATCTTCCTTGAAAATTAGCCATGGTTATTATTACCCAAAGCCAGATGCACAACAAACCTGTCAACTACTTGATTTCTGAAGTTTTATTTCCAAACAATTCAGAGACATTCTCTCTCTTTTTTGACCATGAAATGGGCCTTCACAGTTTTCAGATTCAACCCACGTTCCTGCCACTCAGGACCTCTGTCGATGAGCACAGCATTGAGGAATGATTCATTTTCCACCCACTGATCGGACTTTCATCTGCCCCAATCATTCATTTATACCTAAGACTAACAGCCAGCTCAGCTGTCTGCTCTGAAACGTGTCATGGGAAATGCAGTGGTTGACTTAGTACATGCTTAGGAAATCCACTCTTCTGTTAGGACCACAAGAGAAAAGGGACTTAATATTTAATAGACAGAGTGTGAGACACCAGCAGAGCAATTTCCATGACCTTCCCTTTCTCTTATTTTCTGAGTGCAAAGGATACTAATGTAAACTTTGTAGGCATGTTGTAGAAAGACCAGCATATCCGAGGTTAAAGGATATATGGGCAGAATAAAATATTGCTGTTACAGGCTAGAGATTTTTCCTGGGTAAAATTACACCCCAGAAAACTCTTATTCCATATGGATTCCCGCCTTCTATATTGGCCAACGACGTAAAGTACGGATGTACTCCATGATGCTTATGAGTAATATGGAGTGATTTGTTTGAAATTTAGTTACTGTGGGTGGTGGGATTCAGGTATCTCAGCATAGCTGGCAAGCTTGGGCACCCAAGAGCATGTGAGACAGGTGAAGCTGATATGAGTCAAGACCGTGCTCCTCTGGTTTGGTGCCTGGAGGACAGGAGATAACCCCAGCAAGTCTTGTTTGTCTGTGGGTGCCCTGAATCATGCCCACACTAAATCATGCCCAGACTACTTAATTAGACTGACTTTAAGAACCAACACATCAACAACATCAGAGTACTTTGATGGTGCCAGTGGCCTTTTAATGATTTTAAATCCAAGCTAGGCTAAATTTAGAACACATAAAGGGTCCAAAATAGACACTAAACTTATGAAGGTTTATAAAACCACAGGTTTTCAGAAATGAAGAACATACCCACGCATGTACTTTATATTATCAAGCTGCATCCCTCATTCTCCCCCCAAATGAATGAGCTGATGAACCAGGAGACTACAGCCTTTCTGGAGGGGCGTCAGCTCCTTTGCTATTCTCAGGATGTGGCATAAGGGAACTTCCTTCCATTCTTCTCTCTGGGGATTATTCTGGTTTAAAACTTCCTATCTTGGAGATTTTAAATTTGAATGACCTTCCTGTGACCAGTTCTCTGTTTTCCCTTCCAGTTGTAGAAATGCTTATGTCCTTTGGTGGTGGTGAAAGACAGTTACCCCCTGCCTGTGGTTTTAGCAGAGTCTCCTCAGGAATTTAGCTAAAGCAGTGGTAAAATCTTCCCCCAAAGTGAAGGCAAACACCATTTCCCACCTGTTACAGCAATGTTCAAACTTCTGGGAAGTTTATCCATACAGTGAAGCTTCTGTTTTACGTGCACGTGAAGACAGGAATAGTGTCCTGTAAGAACGTACACATCAAAGTAATGCTTATAGATCATTGCTGCCCTGAACCGACCCTGGGCTGTTTTGTAGAGCTTGGCTTTATGGTTGGTTAGGGCAAGTGAAGAAATTGCAACAGATCCATGACACGAGTCAGAAAAGGTGGCTGCCACTTCTGCCTCTGCTCCTGAACTGAGCTGGGACTCCTGCACAACCATTTCGCCCCTCCTGGGCTTTGACTTTGCTGTTCACTTACCATGCTTTGTTAATTGCTTTGAAAGCTATGATGAAAGGAGCTACCTGGCTGCAGGCTGTCACTGATGATTTATGTCATGTGTTAAATGCATTGGCTTTTAACTCTGTGCAGCAGTTTCCCCTCCACACATCTTCACCTCCATTCAATAACCTGGCATCTGGGAGAGTGGCTTTAAAAAAGTACTGTTGGTATTATAACAATTTCATCAACTCTCAGGGATAATAAACAAGTAATTGAGTTTTGGCTGCTATCTCCTGTCCTCATGTTGCCTCTACGCTCCTCTCACCTTGACATTTCTCTCTTAGAAGAGTGTCAGCTGGAAATAGAGGTCAAGGGCTTATGAGGATAACTGCTTCCATGAGCACCACTGATCATGACCATCACACAGGAGGTGGTGTTATCTCACCCATCATACTAATCTCCTGGTCTCCCAGGGCATTTTCTATAGGGTATACTTCTTGGGCTAAGCCAGAGCTGTCTCTTATTATATGACACAGAAGAATAGGCGCATCAGGGGTCTGATGATCTTCTACGACTAGGAAACCCAGCACACATGGTTTCATGCACTGGGAATCAGAAGAGTCTAAACGAGTAGGACTCAGACAGAGCCCTGCAGAGGACTGATGGGCAAGAAATGACTTTGTTGAAGCATATTTCATGTCCCATTAACAAAAATGAGACACAGCTCTACTGTGTAATCATTTGTACCTCCCTGGTACGTCCAATTTGATGGGTATCTCAATGATCAGTTTAGCTAGTGAGCAATTAAAGTCTAATTTGCATCTGCACATGAGATTAAAATGTTGGATGGATTAATTTTTAAAAGCTGCTACCTTTCATAGAAGACAGCACTGACTGATTGGATGTGTACATAGTATTGGATAGCATTTTTCCCCACAAGGAGAGAGACGCTTCCAAGCTCAAGAAAATCTCTGCTTTGCTCAGCACACTTATTGCAGGTGATAAATGGTTTCACCAGCTCTTCTAGGTAAAGATAAGGCTTGTTGCATGGCTTCATTCCAGTGAAATGCTAACTACCGCAATATAGAGAGTTTATCATCCACATAAATTGCAATGAAGCAATTTTCGTGCCGACCTGTGTGAAATATATTGACCTGAGTATATGTTGCAGCACAAGGAATAGGGCTTCTCTTCCAGTAACATGCACATCTATATTTGTGATAAAGAGTCAGGAAAATGCTACTGGCAACCCTGGGAGTCAGCTGGGTGGAGTATCCCAAAGCAAGACCTGTTTGTGCAGGAAAGCATGTTGATCTGTCAGCAGTGAAATGGCAAGTGGGAAAAAGGCAGTTTTTTCATTGCAAAAAATATTGGGCAAGATTATTTTTATAGGCTGCAACACCCAGTGGAGCCGTGCCCAGAGAAAACATAAAAACTCCATTTGCAGGGCTGAAATAACTATGTGTTTTGTCAATGGAGCAAGAAGAAGAGAAAGAAGAAAAATATACATGTAAACAGACTAAAAAGATTTTGTTACAAGTTGAGATGGAAAAAAATTTTTTTTTTTTCAAAATGACTGACATTCAGTTTGATCCCACCCACTTCTGGAGCTCTGGAGGATTCGTGGTCCACAATAATTTTCACTATTTTGTGTTTTTGACCCCATTTGGGATAAGAAAAATGTAAAGTCCTGAAATTCTTTTTCTGGTAGGGAGCCAGTGGTTTCCAAGCAGTGATTGGGATGTGTATATGTTTACATGCAAACACACACAACCACACAATGAAGAGACCCAGCACGCTCGCTTTCTCAAAAGTTCTGTATATAAACCAGTATATTAAACATACTGTACTTTAAATGTATATTTTTCTGAGCCTGCCAACTTGTCACAACCTCCACTCCAAAACGAGGAGCTATATCATTTTTTCCTCTAGAGGTTAAGCAGTTTGAGGCCACACAGGTGCCTAGATGAAAGATGTTCCCTCTGAGTCTGAGTCAGCAGCGTGCTGCTACAGCATTTTGCAAGGGGTTTTCTCCTGCTGGCAAAGCCAGGTAAAATGTGATCCTGGCTGTCTGGAGCTGTCTGAGCGCTGAGGAGAGGCAGTTGTCTTTGCTTGATGGGTCTGGGAATGATGCCTCTGAATGTCAAACTCTGGGTGTTTTTAACACTAACTTGGCATGTGGAAGTAAGGGACTTTTGCAAAAAAAGGATGCACCTACTGTTCTTGGGTTCATCTCAATTAAACCTGCCTGTCAAGCTGAACAAAGCTGAACGCTGGTAAACTGAAGCCGCTCCTGGCTTGTCTCCATCTGAACTTTGAATCTTAGGGGACTGTATCATGTCTGAACATTGGAGATGGGATTATCACTTGGGTCCTTAGTGAGAAGAATGGACCATTGAACACCTCCAGACTTGGGATTTAGGTCTGTCGTGGTTTGGCCTCAGCCAGAAACAAAGACCCACGCAGCCGCTCACACAACTCCCACAGTCGTGGAAAAAGAAAATGACAGGGCCAAAGTCGTGGGTTAAAAGAGTGCAATTTAACAGAACAGCAAAAGGAAAAAGACAAAAACGCGATTACAGTACCGCCGCGAAGCGCACCGACCGGACCCGCACCGCCGCAGCCCACCCCCGAGTGGCGACTCCTCTCCTCGCCCCGGCTAGCTCTTCTTATAGCTCGGGCATGGGTCACGTGGTATGGAATACCTGCCCCCTGCCGGCTCCTGGGGAGATTAACCCCATCCCTGCCGGAACCAGGACAAGGTCTCAGATGAGCACTCCGTTCCAAGTGGATGAGATAAATCATTTAATCACAGCGATTAAATGATTTTACACAGATCACACAGATTAAATACTCCCTTTATTTGTACGCAGGGTTAGCTTAGAAACAGTAATACTCTCTATAATGGGGGTGCACTCTGTTGAAGAACCTAACACCATGATGATGTAGAAAATAAACTATTTGCTTTCGGTGTTAGTATTAAGGGTATGTTTCTTTCTGTTCATATATGTAGATGTTTATGCAAAAAAGTCAAGGCCAGCCAGTATGAGCCCTTGAGTATGAAACTTGTGTAGCAGCTTGATCTCCTTCTTTCTTTCCAGGGTATTCACAATGGGCGGATAGCAGGAGGAAAGTGAAAAAAAAACACAACCAAACAAAAAAACCAACCAAGCCTGAAATTCACAATGTGCTTTAATTATGATATAACAAAGTTAATGACTTCCTGGTAATAGCTTGGGAAATTAATTAGCGTTTCGTTTGCAAAACGGAGCACCACTTTTCTTCCATTTTCACTTTTCTGGTGTTGTTAGGGTCTGTGATGCTATCAACACTCACGTCCAATCTCGTTAAAATTGCAATAACTCTTGAGAAACAATGACTTTAAAAAAACCCCAAAACTGCAAGTAGATTAAAAGAGGCTCATACCTCTCAAGGTCATGCAGTTCTTCTGCTGGCTATTTCTAATTTGCCAATTTAGAAAGTGTATGTGTGTATGAGACTTTCCCCACCCCAGGACTCCTTCTTCCTGACTTCTGATCATGAAAGGTGTTTTCCAGATACATTCATGAATCATCACGATTTTTAAAGGGACAACACTTCAGTCTACAATGGAAATTTCCTTCCAGACCACCTTAGTCAGTGCTGGTAATAGGAAATTTGATGTCCTTCCTTCTAGATTTTGGGTTGCTCCTGCATAATATTAGGAAAAATCAGTCCCCAGGAGAAAAACGGACTGTTTGGTTTGCTTGAAATAAATCTGGTAAGCTAAAGTCATGCCTATCCATGCAGCAAAAGTAATCTCAGATTCTGGTATTGTTTCTTTGAGTGGTGACCTTAGGAGAGAAGTGAAGAAAAATTGCGTAGAAATAGACTTTTTATTTTTGTATGGAACAGCGAATATTGAACAACCCAGTTCCTAGGAAGCTTAGAATAAAATGTATTAAGAGCTGTGGGAATAGGATCCCAAACCCATAATCTCCCTAAGTAGAAAATGCTTAATTGGTGTATCACAGAATCAGGAAAGAGAGAAGGTCTTATCACATTTTACTATTTTTGTTTTGCGATATAGGGAGCGGTCAGCCGGTTCCTTTCTCAAAGCATTCTAAAAACACATACAGAACAAACACATCTCCACTTTTACTTTACTGACCAGGAAATGAGAAAAATAACACCAAATTCAGATCCCTCTCTAAAGGAACTTTCAGCCTAAATCTTCTCTCCTCAGCAACTGTTCTCACCTGTTTTCTATCCAGGCGTCATAAATTAGGGATACACAGAGAACTTCTAACTGGGTAGAGCTGGGAGCAGAGCAGGGCACGTCCCTGTGCTGAGGAGTTTGCATCTTTATTGGCACAGACATTAAAGCAAATGCAAGTCAGGTCCTCAAGGTTGAAAAGCACGTGGCACCAAACCAAGTTCCTAGAGCTCATCTCTCAGCCCCTGTCTTCTGCTCCATCCATGGTGCTCACAGCCAGATTGGTGACCAGCGATGCCTATGCTTAAGTAGCTGTGCTGAGCCTGAGACGTGTCTCTCAAGATGAAGGATAATCAGCTCGTAGGAGATACACCATATTGGAGACTCCCAAATCCCAGCCCTCGAGGATGTTCTGATATAAGTCAGCTTCTTACAGCTGTTCGCATTCCCTCATGCCCCTCAAATGCTCTGTACAGGGAGATTTAATAAGGGTAAGTCTTGTGGTAGGAAAGATAAGGGCAGCACACCCTGTCCTCAGGCACTTCTGCTGACTCGAGATAGAGTTCAGAGAGTCATGGAAGTGAAGTGCCTCCGGGTGCATTTCTTGAGGAGCGGATGGGAGAAGTTGCAGCTTTGCACCTGCAGTTATTTGTTCTAAGTACATTTCAATTTCCATTTAATGAAGAAGGAAACATCTTGCTATCACTCAAATTTGCCTTTGATTGCCTTTTTTTTTTTCCTTTAAAAGATAAGTAGCAAATGAAAATACAAGATATCCAATAGGAATGAAATTATATGACATCCTGAGAAGTTAAATGAACCAAAATCTCAGCCCTGCACATCTCTTGCCATGGACACCGGCTCTGATCTTAGCTTTGCAGGAGTGTTACACTGCTGGGTTGAGACACTCCAGACATTTATTTTCAGGCTTTAATTATCTATACTCATATCAGTCAGATGTTGCTAAAAGCTTGCAAAAAGTGGGAACAAAATTGGATTTGCACCCAAAGCGTTAGGATGACTTTGGGGCTAGGTGTTCCTGCAACGGGGAAAGGAGGGGAAAAGCCAGGGAAAGCTGTGGAGCCATTGGGAGAGCCCAGCACAGCAGGGGTGGGAAAGGTGCTGGGGTTCCCTCCACAGGGAACTGTGTCTGAACTAATTAACACTACTGTTAGGGAGGGCTTTTTAAGGTTTCTGTAATGTTTTTAGATCCCAAAGTAGGATGTCTGTCATATTGCCCTATGCCCTTTGGATCACTCTCAGCATCTCTGGTCTTTATCAATCTTTCCTTGAGCATCTGCCACTGATCGCTGTCAGGGGTGGGATACAGAGCCAGAAGGACCTTTGATTTGTCCAACCTGTCTGCCCCAGTCTCCATTGTGCCTTGTGCACTGAGTCAGAACGATGTACACAGCCATTCCCGTGCTTTGCAGCCTTGTACCTTGGCCTGAATGCCATTCCTGCAGCCTTGTTGGGGAAAGCCCTTTGCAGTTCCATTGGAGTCCTCCTGCTGTGGAGGGGAAAGGAACAAAAAAGGCCCTTTGTGGCTTTCAGGGATCTGTAGTGTCTAGATCGGTGTAACAAAAGCCTTTCTGACTTTTGCAATAAAAGCCAAGAGATGTATTTTTGGAAGGCAGAAGCTCCTCTGAGCGCATCCAGCAGAACGAATTTTAACAATCACTTGACAAAATCTCCTAAATTAAATTTCAGATTAAAAACCTCATGGAAATTAAACTGATAATCCATGCATTAAAACCAAAGAAAATCAGACTACTTGAGAAGCACTTTCTAAAGTGGCAATCACAGCCCCAGATCTCCAATCTATGAGTTATTGACATGCTGCTGCAGTGGAGCTGCAAGACCTTCAGATCACAAAACAATTCTCTGTTCTCCAACTCCCTGTCTGTAACAGCAGTTTTGCCCCCAGCTTGCCTACACAGAGATATTCAGAAAAAGAAACCCAGGCCAACAGAGATCAGAATAGACTTGCTACCTCCTGTCACAAGGTTTGCAGCCCGCCCTGAGCTTGCCATGGCTGTAGTTATGCATCTCTGTAGATCGCTGTGCTTTATGCATCCCCTCCAGTCTAAAAGTTTTTCTGTTAAGCCCACTGGAATTGGATTCACCGTAGAAAACTTGCCTTGTGGTATAAGACCCCTCCCACAAGAGTCTCTGAGTGCCTGCAGGGCACAAGTTAGTATTTTCTTCCGTTTAAATATGCTCTGGTTGAGGCAACAACAGGCTGCGGCGGTGATCCAGTCTCTGTAATAGTTCCAAATGAATTTACTTGAAAGTTGAGTAGGGCAGAGGAAGATCAATCTGTTCAAAGTGGATTTGGCAGTTTTAAGACTCATTCGAGTTCAGATTGAACCAGAAAAGGCTCTAATGTTGGTGTAACTTTGCCAGAAGTTATAGGGACCCTGACAAGCTGCCCGCAGTCTCTGGACTGGAAAACCTGGAAATATCTACCCATTGCATAATTCCGGGAGATGGCTGTCCAAAAAAACCATGGGACATGGAAGAGCTGGCGCAGAGTTTGAAGGCAAGGACAGTGAGTGGCTGTGCCAGGCTGTGCTAATAAACTCTACTCTGCTTTATCTTACCGGGTACTTTGCTCAGACTAAAGACATAGGCAGCTTCTTCCCACTTCTTCCCAACACCATATTCTGGACCAGTCCAATTCAGGACAAACTGCAGCTAAATCTGAGTTAGTAAATAAGGGTGGCCACATGTCCCAGATTTACCAGCACAATCCCAGACTTGTAGCCTCACGTCATCCTTTTCGCTTATGACATTATTTTGTCTGGACTGTTCAACCAGGACAAAGTATTTTCTCCGTCTTCTCCAAGCCCTGGAAATTTTGCTGCTCCCTCTTACGTGGTGGAAATATGAGGTGGGAACATGAAGAATCTGCCTTTGCTAATTTCTGAGTTTGTAAAAACATGTGCTTGCAAAGACATCTTCTGCTCTCTCAGGGACTCTGCTTTCCCCTCTAGCCTGTCCAGGACTGCTGTCTTCTAACAACTAAGGTGCTTCACGTGCTTCCTCGTTTCAGAATTTCCTGGTGAGAGATGGCAGAGAAGTGGCCTTGCCAATTGAGCTGGTCACATCATGCTCCGCATTGCTCACTAAATATGGTTCAGTGGTCTGTTAAAATTAATTTCATATTAATTGTTTTAAGACCAACAGCATCCTGTGCTGCTTTGGGTGAGCAATTGCCTCTCTCTGCTGGGAAATAATTTTGGCATTTCATTTGGAAAAAAGTAATTAACTGCATGGGTATGCTTAGTTGAGTAAGTCATTACAATCTCTGACTTATGCAAATGAGATCGTTGAAGTATAATTCCAACTGAGATAACTCCACACATACATAAACTTTTAATTTGCACAGTCCAGAAGAATATTTGTGTGCAAATAAAAGCCGTTCATGGGTTAATTTATAAATCTCAATTGCATAATCAATTTTCAAGGAGCAGAGCACTTGTGATGCAGCAGAGCTGCCCTGTGCGTTCCCAAGGATCTTTCTTGGGACATCATTTTATGGGTAACATGATGTATCCACTGGTTCAGACATCCCCGTGCTCATTTTACAGCTGCTGTAGCATGAAACATGCTTTCAGGGTCACCCTCCACATATTCTGCCTGCCTTAATTATGATGTTTATTATGGATATTATGAAGACAGGTGGCCATGCTCATGGATTTTAGCAGCTTATTACTGGGCTCTAAGTAACTGTCCTGGATTTCTTTGTTCCAACAAGTTTAAACTTTTAAGTATGTCTTAATAATTTCTTTTTTCCATCTTCGTCATCTTCCTACAGAATGTAGCTTTTTCTCTCCTGGAACATAACATTATTATGCAATTTGTTTGGCCAGTTTAAGATAAAGAGATGGATGCAAAAGCTAAATATGCACAAAGAAAGAGCTAGGAAATTATTTTCCCCTAGCAAACTAGTTACTTGCCCCAAATATTCTCATTTATCCTGAAACTACTTGGAAACTTGGAGAAAATAATATTTTTGGGACAGATGACTAAAAGAAGAGAACAGATGTTTCTTCTTTGTCCTCCACAATTGATGCTTTACAGACTTAGTGTTAAGTCAGATGGTTCCATTTCCTATTTTATGATAAGGGCCTGATGTTTCTGGAGAATTCCCGGAGTCTGGAAAACCTTCTCCTAGTAGGACAAAAGAGTGTTTCTGTAGGATTTGATATATTATCCTCTGGGGTGGTGATTTGATGGGACTATAGTGTAATCAGGAGCTTGCATCCGTCTTATCCTCTTGATTGATGAACATAATTCTGAATATGAGAAGGGATGAGCCCTTGGATGGAAGAGGTGGAAAGATGGGCAGTGAGGGAATTGTGGCCGGCAGCGACTGAAGCTCAGATATCTCCCCGGGAGAGCCAGTCTCCTTTGACAAGCCTGATTAAAGGAGAAATGGGTTTGGAAGCACAGGATCAGTGGCTCTGACCAAGCTGCTACTTCACTTAGAGAGCCAGCTGATCTGTGCCTTGCACCGAGGCTTTTGTAACAGTGGAGAGCTGTTAACAAGAGATGCTTAATCGTCTCTGGCTGACGGGGAGCTGCCAAGTGGCTTGGCAGCTTGGAAAGCCTTTCTGCGCTCCCAGAAAGACAGGTCTTTGCAGATGCTGAGGTTTCAAAGGGAGTAGTCGTTTCCAGCAGTGTCAACGGACTCAATTTTCAATTTATGCTTCTTTGGAATGCGGCAGGCCATCTACCTTGTGCGTATAGACCAGGTCCACAAATTAATGGATCCGAATTAATACACGGGGTCATTCAAATCTGTAACAGCTCTGAATTGCTTAGGTTTAGGGAAATGAAAGAGGGAAAAATAAACATTAACAGTAAAACCATCCTTTGACACTGACTGTGACTACTGAGTTGAGGGGTCCAACTTCTGCAGAAGGACTTAGTGGTTAGAGCCCATGTCTGGAGCTGGGTGCAAGGCTTTCTCTGCAGTTGGGAGCTATACCCTAATTACTGAACTGTCATATGGAATCCCTTTTTATTTTTTTTTTTTTTTAATTTTTTTGGGGAAAACATTCACCTAAAGAGGGAGATATCTGAAGTCTGTGTCTTTGCTCCCAGGAGCACTGTATATTTCTCCTGGCAAAACTGTCCTACCTTAATTAGCTCATTTTCAGTACCAGAGAGTCAACCATGTCTTACTGGCAGTTGCAAACGATTTAGCAAGGAAGAAGAAAAAGAACAGCATTTCTATGTGACCTTGGTCTTACCACCTCTTTTCTCCTGTCTCTCTGAGTTTATGAGGTTTGGGGAGGGAATCCGGCACAATGAGGCCCTTTCTCAGATCAGGAAAGGCCTGGGCAGGTAATTCCTGCAAGGTTTGTGTGTTCTTCTCTCAAACAAAGAAAAAGAAAGAGAGACAAAATGTCAGGTCTGTTAAGCAGAATTTGTCACTGGCAATTCCTTGAAGCGCAGCAGCTGGTTTCACCTTCGTTAGTTCCCTAATGAAAATTTTTCAATTCCGTGTCAGGCAAAAAAAAAAAAAAAAGAAAAAAAGAAAAGAAAAGAAAAGAAAAGTTGTTTCTTTGAAACAGAAATCTTGTTGCAAGGTCAAGCTGAGATTGTTGCTGCTTTAATAAACACCTCAAATTGTCTCTGATTAATTCTAAATAAATTTCGTGGGTGATAAGTGATTTCGAGCAAGTGCTGTTGACACATTGAGCTGATTGAGATTAAGGGGAGAAAGAGATGAACAATGGGGTGAGATTAGAAACTCTTTGTCACACAGATCAGGACCCTGGAGTAGAAGGATGACACGATCATTTGTCATGTACCAGAGGTGAGAAGAATGAACAAGGGTTTGCAAGAAGATGGCCAAAGACTTGAATAGTAGCTGAGCTGCTCAGTAGGCAAAATCAGTATAAGCCACAGGAAAAACGTACAGTGGGGCAGCATGAAGCTTATTTGTGCTTGTGGGAATAGGAAAAGTGGAAACTTGTGGTTCAAGTGAGTCATGGGATGTCTGCAATTGTGTGGTAGGAAGGGACACTCAGCTTCAGGTGTGGGGCTGATTTGTGGGACCCACTGGTGTACATTCTCCTTAGTTTAGTATGAGGACTCTAGTGTTTCTCAGTCAGACAGATGTTTTGACTCCAAGGAGAGCCATGGGAATACAAGACAAATAGCAGCGACATCCAAACATGTTCTAGTTTCTTGCCTGGCGTGTGGTAACAAGGATTGCAAAAAGACCAACCATGGCAACTTACCGTGAGAAACAAGAGACCTCTCTAACGCCCCTGATAGTCCAGGCGAGGACCACGGTGGGGGTACTGTCTCTCTCTCCATCATGCAATGTTAAATTAAGCCCTTATTTGATGTCTCATTTGAGTTAAGAAAGCATAGTTATTACCTGGCAGAATACGTAGAATACAATGGAGACCCACGTCATCAAAACCCACTGATATCCTTTAGACATACTCATCAGAGCCAAAGACATTATAGAGGATGATGGAACTGGGAAGCAGCTATTAAGTGGCGTAAAAAGAAAGGAGACAGATGAAGTCAGAGTGGAAATACCCACAAGGCTGAGGAAAGGGAGGGAAAGGGGTGCTGTTGCTTAGAATATTTAAAATAGTCCAGATATATACTGGGAAATGGCTGCAGGGAATGAGTCTTTGCTGCCTCTCTGGTCTCAGTGTCCTAGAATTTCTTTCCAGCTCAGATAACAAGGGTTTTTGCATATTCAGGAGCACTCCTTTCTGTGAGGCAACAGAAACAGGGCTTTTTTCAAAGTCTATAAATTTATTTTAGTCTAATAAAATTATATAACAATGTATTCCCCTCCCCCATTAAAGAAAATTAATTACAACAGCTTATTTTTTATGAATGTCTTAATTGGACCTTTGCCTACTAACAGAAACACTACAGAAATTCAAATCATCCCCATAAACAGGTGAGAGATGTTTACTAATGACCCCCACACTGGGTCTTATATGAAAATTTCTTATGAAAATTTATTACTCCCTATAAAAGCAATGACTTATTCAAAAGAAGAAGATGATATTGTGTGCAGGCAGAGAGGGGGGGGCCTGGATGGAGTTGCTGGGACTGGTACATTTGCAAATCGGCTCTTCAGGGCAACATAAATAAATACAGCAGAACGCTGAAGAAAATAAAATAGCATGAATCATAAATCAAAGCAATGTAGTGGAGCTGCAGAGGACACTGCAAATAGATAGGATAACAGAAGGAAATATTGGCTCAGGCATAAATAGCTCTTAATAAATCATCAGCCAACTGGAGCAGGGCAGCAGCATCCTAACTGAAGATAATGACAACTGGAAACATCTTGCTGGTGCTTGTGCATTCACTGCATTCGCAGTCTGTAGATCCAGGAACATGCTGGAAAGGTCTCTGAACTCTTCTGCATTCAACAGGAACATCGCTGGCCTGAGAGGAAAGCAAGCTCCAGCTGAATTGAAGTCCATCTCTGGGGTGACCGATGACGACTTGCTCTTGAGAAGACATTTAAGGACTTCTCCCATCCACTATGTCAACTCACTAAGATGACGCTCCAGCTATGGTATTTTAGGGCTTTGTTTCTCAAGCCAGGACCTCTCACCACAGTACTTGCTATGTGGGTGTTTTTTTTTATTTGGTGGACCATAAGTTTTCACACCAACTCAGTAGCTATCAGAGGTAATCTGAATATAGAACTTAAACCCTGAAGCCATTTCTGTGTTTCTTTGATTCTGCTGAAGGTTATATGGTTGCCAGACACAGCCACAGATCAGATTCGGTGCAGACACCAAAACAGTGCTGCTAACTAAAATACAGGATTACATGCTTCTTTTTTGAGGATGTTTCAGCTGTCTGGAGAATTGACACCAAAGGAGTCGGTGGGAGCTTCCTGCTGGTCCTCCATCAGGAAACACTGTCCTGCTTTCTGAGGAAAATCAATTTAAGCCCAAAAGGGGAAAGTCACAAAGACGCCATAAATCAGGTAGCTTTTACAAAGCTATCTTAGTCATCCCAATTTTCCCACCACGTATGTTTCCCCAGAGGTGGGGAACAGTTTGTAAAGACATAGCCCATATTATCTTGGAGCGGGCTAAGAGAAGGAGAACATATCCCTAGACTGCAATGTTTGCTGACATCAAAGAGATTGGGAATAACAGTGGATCTCAGCTCTCAGTTCCAGTTTCCTCAGGGGAATCCGACCATGAAATACCCAAGGTAGTAAACAGGAGTGAGAAAAAAAAAGGTGACATCTGGAATAAGACATGAAATTTTGCATTGTGGCTCTTTCTTACAGGGACTTGCCAGTGGATATCCGCGTCCTGGATGAGGCAGGTGGTCAGAGTACTTGACTATATGGTGTCCTCTGCTCCAAAAGTCAATGATGTGGTGTTGTTGCTATTGTGAAGATAAAAAACGTGAGATGGAAGGAAGGGAGGAAAAGAAGATGCATGTCATTTTGCAATCAGTTTAGTAGAAAAAAGAGAAATAGAGATTAAAACTCCTATACTCTGAACTTTATCTGCCTTTGATAGAGCTGTCAGTTCTAACACGGCTTTTTTTTGTTTAGCAAAAATGATAAGGTAGGGCGTGAATTTTAATAAAACAAACAACAGCACTAGGACTGATTGGATTGCTTCGATGTTTCATTTTGTCTGCTAACCTTGAGAAAAACAGAATCGGGATTAATATGTAAATGCATTTTCAACTCTGGCTGTGAACATAGTGACATTGTAACAGAAAGCAATGCCAAAGTTCCTGCCGATGAATAGCTCCAATCGTTCAGCTGGTTAGCCTGTTTAGAAAAACATTAGCCTGTGAACAGGCTACTTACTACCGTGTTCACTCTGTTTTATGACCCCAAACGCAAAAGTACGTTTAAGCGTCTATAAGCCATTCATCACTCAGGGCAAATCCCAATGTTTCGCTTGAGAATAACAAAGTTCCCAAAGAGAGTAAATAAAGCCGGGCAGTCAAGGTAAGAAGTGATTGGGTCTGACAATGTCAAAGAGGGTGTTAGGTCACCGCTGGTCTGCCTGGGAGATGCATTTGTAGGCTGATTGGCGCTAACTAACATTGATAGGGGTACCTTGAACCTTGCAAATTGGAGTTGATGCCTTTTTCTGAAGCCATTCCTGAATATTCGGCTCAAAGCTTTCTAGTGACCATAAGGATGTATGTGAGCGGGGTGGTGCAATCCACAGGACACTGAAACAGCCACAGCAATGCACTCTGCCAATGTCAACACCTAGGAATGACCTGCTGGTCACCATGGGGCAGATGGTATGTGGCCATCAGTGTGGGTAAGAGGGACTTTCCCACTGTAAACCCTTCTGCTGCCCTGGCAGTGTAAGGAACTGACCACTCATAGCCATGCCCTTGTAATGTGTGTGTTATACCAGACTTTAATAACAACATATCTACACTCCTGGTCCATGAGGTTAGAAGTTATTTTGGCTTGAGGTACAAGACCAACACACCACATAATCACTCGTCTGACCCTTGAAAGCATCATCTTTGTCTGTGAACGAAGATTATGGCTGATCTTGCATTACCTGGGGGTAGTAGGTCAACTTCTGGTGATTTTGCAGTGGCTAATTTCTGGATCTCACTGATAGTTAGGGAGACAGTAGGAACTGGATGTCCTGGAAGGACACACTCACTGTGTGTACCAGCCATATCAGAACCTCATGACTGTGACTCCTGCACTTACAGCAATAACCAGTTGTCACATCTCTACAGGGTGTCCACATTTTTGATTTATACATCCCAAACGATAGCACATCTGTCATTTCCTAGGTGTCAGCTCTTCCGCAGTGATGGATTGCTCTTACTTTAAAAAATACATATTTCCCAGTGTGAACATTTTATTAGAATGCTTGTACCTTAAATTCTCTTTGGCAGGGCTTGTCTCTTCTTGTCCTGAACTGCAGGGTTCTGTGAAAGAGCTGCTGTGATCCACCTCAGGTGTGCTCACAAAGAGTATAACAGCCTTGAAATACAAAGCCTGAATAAGCCTGGAAGACTGGAGGAATTGTATATAGCAAGGTAATTCTCATCATTATCATAATGGGAATCAGCATTAGAAAAAAGTGTCAAAATGTTACCGTGAAAACAGAAGATCACTGCCAGGCGGGGAGAGACGGTGCACCCCAGAACCGTGTTTGTTAGGTAATAGCAGCTGAGGGATGTGACAGGCTCACAGCAGGAGTGTGGGAGACTCCAACGCAGCTGGAGGTTGGGGCAGGCTGTATGCCAGCTTGTGGCACTAAGCCACTGAGCAAACGCCTCCTGAGCAAAGTGCCATTGCTTGGGGTGCTGTAACGATAACACCGTTCTGCAGCAAGCCAGGTGGCTGGCCACCAGTTGGTCATCCTGACAGCAGCATGGATAAACTTGGCCTTTTAAAGACCACAAAGTGGCTTAATTGCACTGCTCTTTCTCTTTTGGTCAGTCATTGGGATTGCTTTGGAACTGATGGATTTCCAGGAAGAATTTCTGCTTTTCAGACGAGTATATTAATTTCAGGATAGGGATAGGCTGATGAAAGCCTTATCATGAGGTTGAGATAGGAGCTCAGAGATCAGGATAGGTTGGAGATCAGGCTTATGTGAACCAACATCCACTTAGGTCTAGTGAGGGTTTCTGTACTTGACTTATCCCGATGGACTGAATAGAGTTGGTGAAAGAAAGAAATGGGTAATGACCCAGGCTTGGTCTAAGACAAGCAGGAGGCAATGCTGTAGTGATTAAAGTTCAAAATGTGATATAAATGGCCCAGCTTCAGGGCTACACACAGCTTGTGAAAAGAAGGTCGTGACAGGAGCTAGCAGACAGTGGTATTACAAGTGTGTGTAGGCACCTTCCAGGTAAACTCTGAACTCTTTACTCACTTGAACTGAGTTTGCAGATACACAGTAAGACAAGAGAAAAGACAACATCTGTTGCTGTGGGTTTTTTGGGGTTTTTGGGTTTTTTTTTTGGTTTTATTTTTAGATTAGAGACTAAGCCATGGGGTTATGGAAATGGCTTCAGCCCCTCACATAATGTAAAACTGTAGCAGAGCTCGGAGTACAAATTTCCTGAGTTCCCATGCAACTGTTATCATCGCTGAAGGCAGTATCTCCCAGGCTGAGGAGGCTGTGTGAAGGGTGAGTGCAGAGACTGTCTCCCACATAGCCATTTTCCCCTTGCTAAAACTAGCAGCAAGACATTGCTTTGTGTTACTCTGGGTGGTGGGGGGGGGGAATTTTATACACTGAAGGCAAGTCAAATAACTTATTGTACCAGGACCCCACCAAGTAAATGTGCCAAATTTTACCCCAAGCAGCTACGGTGTGGAAATCTGGGTCCCATTTCAGGCCACCAAAGCCCTTGTATGGGAAATACATGCCAGCCCTCCTTTCAGTCTGTTTGCTAGGACAAGTGGGAACGCTTGCTACTTCTTCCCCTACCTACTATAAAAAAAAGGGAGATCAAGGTGTGCTGTGCTTGCTGATTTTAACCAGAGAGAACAAACATGAATACTAAATTTTTTAGATCTGCAAATTTGCTTTTTTGCCTCCCACTACCTTTTCAGCAGTGCAGACAGCTGTCTCCATCACCTGCCATTACAGACCCTGAAAAAAGAAAAAACAAACACCTTCTTGTCAAGCAGAGGTGATGGACAGAGGACTCCTTTCAGTGCCTCCCATGTTGCAGGAGTCTTCAGCTCAGGAGTCTTCAGCTGCATGAAATAAGACAATTAAGAAAGGGTATGAAAGAAGTCTATAAAACTATTTACGGGCCTAGAGAAAATGCACAAGGAAAAACTGTCCACAGAGTCTCCCAGAACAATAAATGAGGGCTTGAATGTGGCAAATTTGGGACAAAGAAAGTAGATTGGTTCTTCACAAAGCCTTATCAAGCTGTGGAGCTCTTTGCTGCTACATACTTAGAAGAGTTCACAAAGCAATGGGCCAAACCTGTGGAAGAAAAATCATTTATATCTTTAAAGTTCAAAGATAAGATGCCTAGCTCTGGAGGATGCCACGCAGAGATCATTAGAAGCTGGAAGAACATCCTGATAAGGAGGAGCTATGGGGTTGCACGGACCTGTGGGCCTACCTGGTGTGGCTGCTCTTAAGATTCTGTGTCACATCACTGAATGAAGGATCACTTCCAACGTAGTTTTGGTGGACTTGGCACTTAGTGTTCGGATCATAACAGCAGGTCCAAAGCAACATTTTGTTTCTCAACAGATATTCGCTACAGATAATGATTCTTCCCAGGCCCATACCTGAACGCAGAGTCTAGTTTGTTTTGCTCTGGGTTGTAGATTTTAATTCTGAGTATTAGTTTCACTTTGGATGTCTCATTAGCAGGGTGACATTTTCCTATTAGATGAAAATGTTCAACACAGATTTCCTTGTCTCCACATTGCTGTCATCTTGTCTTTTGTCATCCTGGCTGATGGATCAGCGTGTTCTGATCTGTTACCCTTTTATGTAATGACATTATTATTGTTTTCTCTCGCTCTTCCTCTTTCTTTTTTTAGGCAGTAATAAAAAAATAAATAAAAATGAAATATACAAAGTATAAACTGCCTTTATGACTGAATGATTTCCTTGCTGCATTAAGCAATTTCTTTTGTGCCAGCACCTCTCGTGAATGCTCAGGATGTTCTTCTGATGTATTCATGAGAGCTACTTTGCTGCGATCATTGCATGCATGGCTGCCTTTTTTGAAACAAGCTCATGATTATTGATACGCAGGATTCTTCTTTTCAGCTTAGTAGCCAGGAGGGGGTGTCCATGCCTTACAAATGAGCTCGCTTTTCAAGGCTGGTGGTGAAACAACTTCAAGCAGTTCCTGCACTGTAAAATGTCTTGTCACTGCAAACTGTGCAGAGAGGAGGGAGCGGTGGGGGGGAGCAGCACCAGCATGACAGTGGAGGTGGGAACTGCTCCAGTGCTGCAGCAGGGAGTTTTACCTTGCAAGTGTCCTGGGCTGTTATGAGCAGCACCAGAGAGGCAAGAGGAGAAAGGGCGGAGGAAAGGGATTACCAGGATGCAACAGAGCATGTCAGGTAGATCTTAGTCTTTGTGCTGCCCTTGATCCTCACTTCATGTTTGGCCCAAAGATCACAGAACCATAGAATGGTTTGGGTTGGAAGGGACCTTTCAAGGCCATCTAGTCCAACCCCCTGCCATGAGCAAGGACATAGAATCTCAGAATCATAGAATAACTTAGATTGGAAGGGACCTTAAAGATCATGTAGTTCCAACCCCCCTGCCATGGGCAGGGACATCTCCCACCAGACCAGGTGGCTCAAAGCTCTGTCCAACCGGGCCCTGAACCCCTCCAGGGATGAGGCAGCCACAGCTTCTCTGGGCAACCGGTTCCAGTGTCTCGCCGCCGTCAGAGTGAAAAATTTCTTTCTGATATCTAATCTATATCTCCCCTCTTTCATTTTGAAGCTGTTACCCCTTGTCGTATCACTACATGCCCTTGCAAAAAGTCCCTCTCCAGCTTTCTTGTAGGTGCCCTTCAGATACTGGAAAACTGCTATAAGGTCTCCCCAGAGCCTTCTCTTCTTCAACTAGATCAGGTTGCTCAGAGCCCCATCCAACCTGACCTGGAATGTTTCCAGGGATGGGGCTTTCACAACCTCCCTGGGCTGTTCAACTGTGATGCCTCACCTTGGTTTGCATGCATGTGAGTTTTTGGGGTGAATGTTTTTGCTTGAACTTTGTACTGTATACAGTTGCTTTCAGCAGAAGAGTCAAGAAATGCCTATGATCTCAGTTACAATTACAGATGAGCACTCTCTAACTTTGTGCCTACAGTGTCAGTGTCTCTATCTGACATGGACATCCAGAATCCGATTATAATCAGTGGAGGTCCAGCCATGGAGCTCAAAGTGTGACTTGTCTGACCAGTATAAGCATCTCTGTTAGATGATATGAGCTGCTTACTAAAATCCCTTGACTCTAAAGGAGATTTGCCCAGATGAAGATGACTCCTGTGAGTACTGCCTCATTCCTTTGAGGCTTCCCACCTCGAGATGAAAGTCTCAGCTCAAAGCTCTTTGACCTTGCCATCTAAACTGCATACATTGCCCTTGAAAAGTTTGTCTTGTGGACATCAAAGCTCCTAGTGCTGGTGCTGTCCTTGAAGAAAGCAGAGTCTGTTGGTTCACACACAGTTCCTGGACTATACAAACAGCACTCTTCAGAGACATGTCATGTAGATCCTTGCGCCTCCTGTTTATGATTAAAGTCTGCAGAAGTTGTTCAGGCCTTAGAAAAATGAGTTCCAGTTTTCAAAATGGAATATCTACATCCTCCAAGTTATTGGACCTTAAACTGTTAATTCTGCAATAAGAATTATGTCTCTAACTACTTTGTGTGCACCGAGTCTTTAGAAGCTATGTCTTGGTCATGGCCAGACTCCTAAATCCAGTCAAGTTCCCTGAAAATACCCTTCATTTCTGTATGCCTCAATTTACTACCTGCAAAATGGGCTTAACATCCCACAGAAAAACTGGCTAATAGCTGCACCAAGAATCTTCCTTGGGTTAATCCACAGAGAAAATCTGTCTCCCTCTCTCCTCATTTCTATCAGAGCAGGAACTCCAAGACTGCCTGATGAATAGCTCTGCCAAACATTCAATGCATACTCATAAGGAAAGTGGATTTTGAACTTGAGGCAAGTGTGGCAATCAGGAGCGCCCAAGGCAGTGGCAGAGGTCCTGCATGCTCTTTTCCAGCCCCCTGCCTCAAGGGAGTATGTTTTTCCGAAAATGAAAAAGGGCCCATTCTCCTTGGAGATGGTGTCCCTGGCAGATGCAAGATGTGCTGAGTCTTCCATCATGTTATGTGTTTTTCAAGGTAACTATAAAGGATATGGGTGTGATACCACAGTGCCCTTAGGAATCCTTACTCAAAGCGACACAACTTTCTTCTCTTGTGACACTGGCTGTCTGCAAGGAAAACTATCATACCAGTAAGAATGGTGGATGCTGGTTGAGTTGGTAGCTTTTCCACCCTATTTAAACACAAGTTTTCTGTTGACTTCACAGTAGTGTCCATGCCTTTCTCATGGGAGATAAATCGACAGTGCTTCTAATCTTCTGTTTTCACTGAAGATCCCTTGGAAACTTTTCCTGACACAGAAATGTTTCCTACTGTCCTCTCTGGTGTAGCTAAATTGGTATGAAAACATCACCCAGAGGCATCAATTCAATCAAGGCTGCAATGTGTTAGGCACTGAATATTCACCTGGGGAAAGATGGTCTTTGCTCTGAAGATCTGACAATTTAGCGAGAGAGGACAGTTATAAGATGCGTCATTAGGCTCTTCATTTTTTTAGATAAGGAACAGAGGGATTTAGCCACAGAGGCAGTCTTCTGTGCCGAAGTTGGGAAATGTCAGTTCAGAAAGGGATGAAAATATCACACCAGAAGAGTAATGCCACCTTGGAAAACACAGTCATCAACGTGAGATGGAAGGTAACAGGGCTGAGAGTGGACTGATGCATTTGGGAAAATAGTAAAAATAACTTGTCTTCTAATATCAGGGATCATCCATTGTAACCATCAGAGGAAATGTGATCTGAACACAGTCCTAGATAGGGTTTGGTAAGGTGTTTTCAGAAGAAATCAGGAGATATTCCTGCTTTTATACTGATAAGAGTCCACCTGCCCTAATTGTGTGCAATACTCCTACTCAGGAAGACAAGCTGAACACTTCAGAGAGCAGAGCAAAACCATAAGGGGAATGTCCTTCATGAGAAGAGATCTTGGGCAGATTACAAAATGTAGGCTAAGAAGATTTTTTTTTTTTTTTAAATACAGTTTAAAAATAATTTTAAAATTCATGGCAGCACAATTTTTCATCATCTGGCTTTTCTTAGGTACCACCTACAGAATCCCTAGGTAAAGAAGGCAGACTATGGGTTGAAAGACATCAATCTAATAGACAGCCAGTGTCGGCATAGAGGAAATTTCAGTAAAAAAAAGGAAAAAAAAAAGATTAGAAATAATTTTAAGAAATATTAAGAACATAAAGATCATGGAAAAACCTCCCAACTGGACACAAGAGAACCAGAACAACTACAGGAAACAAGACCAGGTCATGAGAGGGATACCATGCTAACTCACAAACCAGTCATCTACCTCCTGGTAATCATGAGACAAATGATTAAAAATGCAGTCAGCACTCAGTGGAGAGGAGCAAAGGTGGAAAACCTGGCTATTGCACAAGGATTTTCTGATCGTACCATAACTGGGGTTTTTTGTTTGTTTGTTTTGCTTTTTTCTCTACAGCCTAGTACAAAGCACTTTTACGGTCCCTGGTGTTTGTTAGCTTATGGTCTGTTAGAGGCTGTTAAATCCGGTAACCCAATATGTGAGAGGCTGCATGTCCCCAGGCACAGCCAGTGGTAAAACTGAGCACATATTGCAGTTGGGTGCCCCCAGTATGTTTTACCTATAAATATATGTATGCATATATGTATATACATGGCCAGCCACACAAATCAATACAGACAGAATCACAGAATCACAGAATGGTCAGGGTTGGAAGGGACCTCTGGAGATCATCTAGTCCAACCCCCCTGTCAGAGCAGGGGCACCTACAGCAGTTGCACAGGACGGCATCCAGGCGGGTTTGGAATATCTCCAGAGTGGGAGACTCCCCCACCTCTCTGGGCAGCCTGTGCCAGTGCTCTGCCACCCTCACAGGAAAGAAGTTCCTCCTCATGTTAAGATGGAACTTCCTATATTCAAGTTTGTGCCCGTTCCCTCTTGTCCTATCACTGGGCACCGCTGAAACGATACTGTTCCCATCCCCCTGGTACCCTCCCTTTAAGGATTTATAAGCATTAATAAGATCACCCCTCAGTCTTCTCTACTCCAGACTAAAAAGCCCCAAGTCCCTCAGCCTTTCAAAACAGAAAGCAATGCCCTACCAGGATCCATTTCAATACACAACACTCCCAGAAACATCAACGGCACTAATGGACTGATTCTGTTCCTCTTCCCCAGCTGACCAGGACTGAAGTTACTACAGTAATACGCACACATACAACATGCGTTTCTCCAGTAATTTGTCTTAGATGTCCTACCCAGTAGCTGACTCTCAAATCCCCACTTCTCCCCATTTGCTGCCACTTGGACGTTTGAGCCATGAAGTTTCATGGGTCCACTCCAGTTGCTGGTACGCAGAGCTCTCCTCCTAATCGTGAGCTGTTTCAACTTGCAGTGCGCTACTATTCACATATGCTCATCCAGACCAGAGAGTGTACTCACCCAGAAGACAGAAACAGGATTTACAGAGTGTATAACATAGTCTGCAGAGATCAGGGCAGAAGCTGACCAGATCAACCCACACTGCCCAGTAGCCTGGTTACACCAGAGCAGCCCCTTTTGTCCCCTTTCTCTTCTCGTTTCCCTTGCTTACTTCTGCTCAATTCATGTTGATCTCTCCCTTTTCCTGTTTTTGGCCCTTCTTCTAAACAACCCTTAGAGAACCTCACATGTTCTCACAATCCCATTAAAAATATCCCAGAATAAGCTTACACAGCCCCCAGTTTACACAGTCCCAAAAGTTCTTCTGCCTGTATTCCATAATGAGTACTATAGCCCTTTACGTAATGACCCTATTTAGTCTGCAAGTTGCTGTGTTTCCCACCTGGGACCATGGTCTAGTTGTTCTCCTTCAGTAGCCTTAGACGTAGCCAGATCAGAATGCTCCCTTCATGCTGTTTAGGCTACTGGGATTCCTCCATCTATCGTCATTCCTCTGACCTTTCTTAGGCCTTTGTGTATATGGTGATCAATCTTCAGTCACAAAATCCAATACAGTCATCCAGCAATTCACCAGTGGACCGTTGTTCATGGCTCATGGAATCATAGAATCATAGAATGGTTAGAGTTGAAAGGGACCTTAAAAATCACCTAGTTCCAATCCCCCTGCCATAGGCAGGCACCTCCCACTAGACCAGGCTGCCCAAAGCCCCATCCAGCCTGGTCTTAAACACCTCCAGGGATGGGGCAGCCACACCTTCTCTGGGCAACCTGTTCCAGTGTCTCACCGCCCTCACAGTAAAGAATTTCTTCCAAACATCTAATATAAATCTCCCCTCTTTCAGGTTAAAACTGTTACCCCTCATCTTATTGCTACACTCCATCAAGAGTCCCTCCCTTCCTTTCCTGTAGGCCCCCTTTAGGGACTGGAAGGCCACAACAAGATCTCCCCAGAGCCTTCTCTTCTCCAGGCTGAAGAACCCCAACTCTCTCAGCCTCTCCTCATAGGATCATCCTCATGGCACTCCTCTGGACCTGCTCCAACAAGTCCATGTCCTTCTTATGTTGGAGCCTCTAGAGATGGACACAGTACTCCAGGTGGGGTCTCACGAGAGCGGAGTAGAGGGCAGAATCCCCTCCCTTGACCTGCCAGCCATGCTTCTTTTGATGCAGCCCAGGATGCGGGTGGCTTTCTGGGCTCCAAGTGCACATTGCTGGCTCATGTTGAGCTTCTCATCCACCAACACTCTCAAGTCCTTCTCCTCAGGACTGCTCTCTATCCATTCTCTGCCCAGCCTGGATTTGTGCATGGGATTGTTCCAACCCAGGTGCAGGGCCTTGCACTTGGCCTTGTTGAACTTCAAGAGGCTTGCACAGGCCCACCTCTCAAGCCTGTCCAGGTCCCTCTGGATTGCATCCCTTCCCTCCAGTATGTCGACCGCTCCACATAGCTTGGTGTCATCAGCAAACTTGCTGAGGGTGCACTCAATCCCACTTTCCATGTTGCCGACAAAAATGTTAAACAGCACTGGTCCTAGTACTGACCCCTGAGGAGCGCCACTCATCACTGGTGGCCACTTGGACATTGAGCTGTTGACCACAACTCTTTCAGTGCGGCCATCCAGCCAATTCTTTATCCACTGAAAGGTCCATCCGTCAAATCTGTGTCTCTCCAATTTAGAGACTAGGATATCGCGTGGGGCGATGTCAAATGCCTTGCATAAGTCCAGGAATATGATGTCAGTTGCTCTTCCCTTATCCACCAATACTGTAACACCATTGTAGAAAGCCATCAAATTTGTCAGGCACAATTTGCCCCTAGTGAAGCCATGTTGGCTGTCACCAATCACAACCTGGAAGAAAGATTATGTCTGTTATAGAACAGTCCCAAACATGTAGAAGATCCAGCGCTCTCCCTATTGAAATGTTCCTTGACTTCATACATCTGTATAGTGGCACTTGTGTCCTTGCAAACTTATCTTGGGATGAGTAGGTCATGAGAAAACACCAAGAAGAGTAGAACCACCAATGATGGCAGGGGATAGACTTAAAAGTTTCAGGTAAGCTCATTACCTGGATGTCATGAAGCTGCTAGAAGCTGATATCTCCAGGTGTAATGAAGGATGGAGCTGGGAAATGCTGAAAACTTGTTTCTCACAAGGGATCTTTAGGACCCATTTTATATGTATTACAGAGACGGCTTTATCCTTGGAAGGAGGACGATAAAAGGTCACTGAATTACTGCATCTCATGCCAGAGTAAGTGAAGAAATCCCATATAGGCTTGGAGGTCATTGACACACAAGGCAAAGGAAAAGTTAGGGTTATGGGAAGAGCAAAAACTGGAGCTGGAGCCAAAGAGTAACGGAGAATAATAGTCCTGTGCAAAGAGTCAGCTCGTGTCCTCTGCTCCGTTAGAGAGCAAAAGCCCTTAGGTGATTTTTCACCTCTGGTAAGTAATCACCTTTTCTCCAAGGCTACGGTCTAAAAAGGCTGTAACTAACCAAGCTTCCTGCAGTTAGTAGGCTTTACTTAGGAGTCATCTAGGGACAAAGGCACAGGGGCTGGAAAACGTAATTATTAGAGATATTTTTATTCAGGAGACTATGCAAAGTTAAATGTGCCTTGCTGGGGAAAAGGGAGAAAACGAACTTAAAGGTCATTTAACAACCTGTCTGATAACAGTGAAATGTTCTTACTGCACATAGCGTGTGGCCAGACAAACTTTCCTGATTATATTTTTAATGCCAGCAGCTGTAACAATCTAAATTTTTCCATACTTAGGTGCCTCCATTTCTCCTTTCACAAGTAATCATGCTGAAACAATGCACATTTTCACATTAAAAAAATGCAACAGATGATGCAACGTGAAGGTAACTGTTCACGTAATGAAACTGTAGCAGTTGGCTTGCAGAATGTTTCACATAGCCAAAACTGCTCTGAAAAGGTTATTATTTTGTAAGGATGTAGATGTCAAAATTAAGGGAGGAACAAGGCCAGGATAAATAGGATTCAGCTTACCTAGTTTTAGCTGTCTGAACAAAAGGCACCCAGTCAAAGTGAGCAATCTAGGGAGGGGCTGATGTGATTAGATGTATGGGCTTGATGCAGTTGCCTGCATGTAGCCAGCTGGAGCCTTTGGAGATGCTCTAGGGAACCCCACACAGCTTCTAGCTGTGGCTCAAGAAGGGCACAGGATCCTGTGAGTCCTGTGTTCTACCAGTCAGCCCTGTGTGTATGTCTTGTGAATACCCTTAAACATCACTGGTGAGGCCTCACCTGTGTTCAATTTTGGGTGCCGCAGTATAAGAAGGACATTGAGGTGATGGAGAGGGTCCAGAGAAGGGCAACGAAGCTGGTGAAGGGTCGTGAGAATAAGTCTTATGAGGGGCAGCTGAGGGAACTGGGGTTGTTTAGTCTGAAGAAAAGGAGGCTGAGGGGAGACCTTCTCGCTCTCTACAGCTACCTGAAAGGAGGTTGTAAAGATGTGGGTGTTGGTCTCCCCTCACAAGTTACAACTAATATGACAAGAGGAAATGGCCTCAAGTTGCACCAGAGGAGGTTTAGTTTAGATATTAGGAAAAACTTTGACACTGAAAGGGTTTTCAAAGACTGGAACAGACTGCCCAGGGAAGTGGTTGAATCGCCATCCTTGGATGCATTTAAAAGCCATCTAGATATGGTGCTCAGGGACATGGTTTAGAAATGAGCCTGGTAGAGATAAATAACGGTTGGACTTGATGATCTTAAAGGTCTTTTCTAGCCATAACAATGCTGTGAGTTGATGATCACATAATACCTAAGTGTAGGAAAGAGATTCAAGGCCTAAATTCATACCACAGAAATGTGTCAATCTTGCCAACTCATGCTGGGCTCCTTTCTATAGGAAATGGAGCTCTGACCCTCTGTGAGGAAGGGATCATGTTGTTCAAAGTATTAGTCATCTTATCCTACAGTAAACATGTGCATTTCGTTGGATGGAGCTTTAAATTTCCATTACCCCTCATTCTGTTAATGATCTCCCTTTCAGTCTTAAATTCAAGACATAAATGTGTCCTTTCAGATGTCCTGGTATTTCCAAATTGGTCTCTAGCTGCTGCTCTGGCAGAGTGTGAGTAACTCTTCATTACCAGCCCCATGTGGATGTTTCCAATACCCCAGAGCATCCCAAATGGCATGATACACCTTGTGTGAGCAACTGAGTGGAGCTCTCAGCATGACTTCATTGTCCACACAATATGTTAAATGTACGCATCATGTTACAGAAAGTAATTTTAGAGTTTGGGATTCCCGGCTAAGCTCACAAAAGTGTGTTGTTGGAAAAGTATTACAGAGGAAAAACTCGCCTCAAATACAATATACATATTTTTTTATACATTGACAAGAAGCTCAACATGAGCCAGCAATATGCAAACGCAACCCTGAAGGCCAACTGTATCCTGGGCTCCATCTGCAGAAGTGTGGCCAGCAGGTCAAAGGAGGTGATTCTGCCCCTCTACTCCGCTCTCGTGAGACCCTACCTGGAATAGTGCATCCAGCTCTGGAGTCCCCAACTTAAGAAGGACATGGACCTGTTGGAGCAAGTCCAGAGGAGAGCCACGAGGATGATGCGAGGGCTGGAGCACCTCTCCTATGAGGAGAGGCTGAGAGAGTTGGGGCTGTTCAGCCTGGAGAAGAGAAGGCTCTGGGGAGATCTTATTGCAGCCTTCCAGTACCTAAAGGGGGCCTACAGGAGAGCTGGGAAAGCGCTTTTTACTAGGGCATCTAGTGATAGGACAAGGGGGAATGGGTTTAAATGGGAAGAGGGCAGGTTTAGATTAAACATTAGGAAGACATTTTTTACTTTGAGGGTGGTGAGGCACTGGAACAGGTTGCCCAGAGAGGTTGTTGAGGCCCCATCCCTGGAGGTGTTGAAGGCCAGGCTGGACATGGCCTTGGGCAACCTGGTCTACTGGGAGGTGTCCCATCAGAGAGGTTGGAACTCAATTATCTTCAAGGTCCTTTCTAACCTAAACCATTCTATGATTCCATTTTTTTTAAAAAAAACAATGCCTATTTTAATGGATTTTTCTTTTTTTTTTTCTCCAACTATTTATAATTCAGCTGTCAAAAAAAAAGTATATTTTTTCAACAGAAACTGCAAAATCTTGAAAATTATTATTTTTTTTTTAAATCCATACTATCCACAGAAAATAAACATTTCCTGTGTAAGTTCACATTCAAATTGTTTGTTTGCTCGTTCTCAAGCTTTATGCGTTCTAATTTATTACCATAGGGTCACATGAATGTCTTCTTTTTTTCTTTTTTTCCTTTCAAACAAGTGATGGAAAGGCAGCATATAAGGTACTGTATATAAGCCACTCACTAATATCATTAGCATGCGAAAAGAACTCGTCAGCTAGTAAGTAATGCCAGTTCTGCCTGCATGAGTGCAAATGGTTTTCTCTCTGTGTGTCTTACTTCTCAAATATTCCTTAGCTGGGCTGCTCTCTGGGCTACGCTGAAGCTTGCCATTTCAGACAAACCAGATGATTTATAACTTATACATATATATTGATTTGAATGTCAAACTGGACAAAGATGCATCTGAAAAAAATATGACTAAAGAGCAAGGAAAGTTGATATATGGAAAACCTCTAGTGCTATATACTTCAGAAGTCTACTGGGCATGTTTATAGGAGTGTGGACAAACAGCTGACTGGAGGCAACAGGGAGAGAAGATCTCCTCCACTTAGGTGAGCTGGACTCTAGCCTTTTTTCAGGCACTGCTGATTATCCCTGAGAAGCAGACAGAGGTTTCAAAACTTTAATAATATTAGAACTTATGTCATAACATCACAGAATGGTTTAGGTTGGAAGGGACCTTTGAAGATCATCTTGTTCCATCACTCCTGCCATGGGCAGGGACACCTCCCACTAGACCCGGTTGCTCAAAGCCCCATCCAACCTGGCCTTGAACACCTCCAGAGATGGGCCAGCCACAACTTCTCCAGAGTTCCAGTGTCTCACCACCCTCACAGTAAGGAATTTCTTCCTAATATCTAATCTAAATCTACCCTCTTTTACTTTAAAACCATTATCCCTTGTCCTATCACTCCTACAAAATCCTTCTAGAGGATCTTTAAGCTCATGGTTAATTAGTATGTTTACCAGATGTTTTTCTGACTCTGTAATTTTGACTGGACATAACAGGAGATTGGAGGATAACAGGGAAAATCTGTGCTTTGTCATCAGGCAACTGTTGGTCCAAGCAAATGCGAAATCCATTGTAAAGCAAGAAAGATCCAGATTCCAAGAAAATGGAGAAGCTTCTGTCAGACATTTCACAGAATCACAGAATGTGCTAGATTGGAAAAGACCTGTAAGATCATCTAGTCCAATCATTAACCTAACACTGACAAGCTCACCACTAAACCATGTCCCTGAGCACTATATCTACATGACACTTAAATACCTCCAGGGATGGGGACTCCACCACTGCTCGGGGTAACACGTTTCAATGCCCGATGACCCTTTAAGTAAAGAAATTCTTCCTAATATCCAATCTAAACTTCCCTTGGTACAACTTGAAGCCATTTCCTCTTGTTCTATCAGCTGTTGCTTGACAGAACAGGTCCACTCCCACCTCTCTGCAACCTCCTTTCAGGTAGTTGTAGAGAGCAATAAGGTCTCCCCTCAGCCTCCTTTTCTCCAGGCTAAACAACCCCAGTTCCCTCAGCCGCTCCTCATAAGACATGTGCTCCAGACTCCTCATCAGTTTTGTTGCCCTTCTTTGGACATATATTTAGTTAATACAATAGAAGATAGAAAGGGCCCTGAGTGAATTTTACTGCCCAGAACCCCTTGTTCCCTTATTGTCTGTACCAAAATAGAGTGGTCATTTGGAACGTGAGAGTCTCTATGGAGAGAGGTGATGGAGGTTGGGGGAAGAGGTTCCAGGGTGGAAAGGGGCTGCTTAGTGTCTCTTATGGGTGACACAGCTACAACACAACATCACGGACCAGTTGTATCTGGTCTCCAGCTCCCTAGTCTCTTGGCACAAGTTTTTGTTTCCTGATAGAACAGATCCTGGGGTCAATGTGAAGATGCTGGGGGAAGAGGACTTGGCTGAATTCATTTGTCTGTACACGTCTCATTTGTCTAACAGCCATCAGATCTAATGATTCTATTAATTCTACGTCATTAGCAAAAACTGTCATAGGAAGGATATCCCGAACTCTAGTCTCCACATAAAAGTTTCTTGATGTCTCTTCTGTTGAACAGAAATTAGAGAGGATACAGAAATAGCCTCACAACTATGACCCTATGCCCAAGCTTTGTAAAATCTATCGTTCACTTCTAAAATGACACTCCATCTCTCTAAAAAGGCAAAATCCAATTAATTTTGCACATTGCAGTTACTGACCAGCAAAATGGATGTCTGGAGGAGTCCTAGCCCCTCTCTGCCATTCCCCTGGTAGGGTGAAAGTACTGTCCAGGGGATGGGATCTGTGGGTTCCCCTAGAAGAGGTGTGAAATACCAGTTTCAAGACAAGAACTGAGGCACCTTTGGGGTTCAGACACTTCTTCCGGAGTTAGGAAGGAATGGAACTGAATTCTTTAGAGTTCCTGTCTTGGTGGGAAACTCTCAAAAGTTGTGGTGAATCCCACTATAGCATCATAATCTTAATTTGCGTGGTGATCAGTGGAAATCCCCATCATGTCGATCATGTACATTGCTACTCACATCCTCATCAGACACTGAGTACTGTTTCGGTACATGTTCTTACATCCATTATCTCTAGGAAGACAGTTCAGAGATGATGTAATTCAGTTGGGACAATGCTATATTGATTTTATATGGTACAGTTCATAGAAACATAGAATCACAGAATCACAGAATCACAGAACCATAGAATAATTTAGATTGGAAAGGACCTTTAAGATCATTGAGTCCAACCATCAACCTAACACTGCCAAAACCACCTCTAAACCATGTCCCTCAGCACCACATCTACACATCTTTTAAATACGTCCATAAATGGCCTTGTCCTTCCTCTTCAACCCAGTGCATACCCCTTAATTTCCCATTGCAGTCCCTGTCAGGTTCAGTTACAAGCTGTCTGTCTGATGGATGGTACATCGGTTTATTCACACTTGCAAAGAATTTCAGGTGTCTCCAATTCGACACTCCTGAAGCGAGGGCAGTAGATCATACAGTGGAGACTAAGGGAATGAGGACGTGAATGCTTGGAAGAGAAGAATCATAGAATATCTCAAACTGGAAGGGACTCATAAAGATCATGGAGTCCAACTCCCTGCACCTCACAGGACTACCTAAAACTAAATCATATGACTAAGAGGGTTGTCCAGATGCTCCTCGAACTCTGACAGGCTTGGTGCCATGACCACTTACTTCTCTGGGGAACCTGTTCCAGTAACCTAACTGAAGAACCTTTTCCTGATGTCAAATCTGAACAGAATTGTTCAGATTCTGAACATTGTTGCACCTTGAGTGCCACACTTTAGCGTCTTGGGAGGTACACCGGTATCACAGTGACAAATGATACAGCACTTGGAAAAGACAGATCAATGGTTTGAGAATGATTTTGCCTTTTAATTTTCCCAGTTTGGAATCATATTATGCCCATTGATAATATTTTGAGTCCCAGGGGGCTGTTAATGAATCCAGGCTCACTATACACCTTTGAAATATGTGGATATGATTACAAGGAGGGAAGTTGAGGCATGGAGGAATAGAGAATTGCCGCTGTGGCTTGGCAGGACTGTGGATTAGAATTGAAACCTCAAAGCTGCCCTTTGTGCATCATATGAGAACCACCAGCTCCACTCCCCATCTCAAAGTGAGAAATAGCTTGAATTTCAGCTATTCTTCCACTTTTAATAAAAAGGAGAAAATTGAATCCTCAAAGCTACCAGCCGCCATCAATGAAAAATTAAAGATTAAATCACATTCAGGAAGAGATTAAAGAGCTCTGGGTTACTGTGGAGAAATTCTCTATTCTTCATATACCCCTTATGGATTTCAGGGAAGGAGGTAAAAGAGGGATTGTGTAAAGGCATCAAGATCTCTCTAGCTGGGCTATGAGGGAAAGGAAAACACAGTGATAAGACTGTCTGGTTGCATTACCTGGCTCTATTAGTCATTGCTGAAGGATTACACTCTGGAGCATCTCACTATTTGAGACACTGAGTGGATACTCAGCCTTCTGAAGTGTGCCACGATAAAATGCCATTGTGATCTTTCCATAGCGTCACCTAAAATATACTGTCTCTCTGTGGCCTTGTCACCACTGAAGAATAGACAAATGTTAGACCATCAATGGGTCTGAATACTGACTCCTAGTTTTTGTGGGAAATCTAAGTGGCATTGTATTTTTAGCCCCTCCCCCATGGGTGCAAAAGGCAATTAGAAAGCATGAACTAATAATTTGAGTCTACAGAAAGCCCAAGGACTGCTGGGTCTGAGATGAGCTCTCCCAGCCTCGCCTCTGCGCAGGGCCTCTGCATTTGGGATGGACAACTTGGTGACATCAGTCCATTATGATGAGAATGATAACCTTCACACAGAAGATTTTGGGTGACATGAGGAAAGCCAAATCAGTCAAAATAAAGGGGTTCCTCCTCAGGTGAACCCACTGAAGGAGGTCCACATGAGCGTGGGGCACCATTAATGATACATGAGGGTAACTCAAACATCTGTACAAGGTTCAGAGATAAACAGGGCCAACGGGAGACCCACACCCCTCTGGACTGGTGGCTGGATGCTGGGAGGCCTCCTAGGATATCTCTAACAGCTCTAAAGAGCCTTTGTGTTGATAACTGAGTCAACAAATTTTTCAGTGTCATTAACAATATGTAGTTGTTTGCACATCCATAAGGGACTTGATCCCAGCTGGCTTGCAAAAAGCAGAAAGAAATATTTTTGGACTCTCGGTTAGAATCTTGTATGTTGCTCATAAGAAGTACCATTTATTCTCCCAAATAATAGCCAGGTTATGAACATGTTGAACAACCCTTGGAAAAACTGATGGCTCTGTAGACATCATCTACAGATGCCTTGACACAAAATCAGCTCCAACCATCCATCTGGCAAGGCAACATCCACTTCTTGCCTGCAGGAAAGCAGCCCAAACCAGCTTTTGGAAATTCACTGAGCTGCTCTGTGGCATGTGGTTGACTCCTGGCGTCAACTATCAAAGACAAACTGCATTTAGCACTGAAGCCTGAACTGCCAACATGGTGTGACACCTTTTCTCCAGCCTCTGGGGTGTGGTGGGAAAATCATGTTATTGCGGGAATCAAAGGGAAATTGGTATGTTATGGACCTCAGGGTTCTCCCCTCCCCTTCCCTCCCCTCCCCTCCCCTGACCCTTTGATCCCTCAGCCTTTATACTGAGCATGAGGCAGATGGGATGGAATACCATTGTTGGTCAGTTTTGGGTCACCTGTCCTGTCCTCTTCTCCTTGCAGGTGGGACCCCACTAGGCTTTTCCGCTTCCAACCCTCCAACAAATAACAAAGTTGGTTGGCCTTGGTTGTTCTAGCAATAAGTATAAGCAAGAGTCTCTCTGCATACCATGGCTGGGCATCAGCTATAAACATGGGTCTTATCACTCTGAGAGAGTGAACATTGTCTGCACAATATGCTGTTATTTCAGTAGTTGGACAGGCCCAGCTAAGAAGTGAAGTTACTGAACAAAATTGGTTCTCTTTTGCCTCAAACCAGGACACCACCAGACCTTCCTTCACTCTAGTACGGCTCTTTCCACCCCAGGCAAGTTCAATTTGTGCTTGTTAAGGTTACACATAGTGTGGAGTAATTTCTTTTTTTTTTTCCAATAGATGATTTTTTTGTTGTGTAGAATGAAGACGAATATGTACTAACTTATGCAAATCCAAAGGAGCTACCAAGGAGAGAAGTACTTACTGCTCAGATGTCCTCGACACCCATTTGAAAAGAATCAGGTGAGGGCAAGATAAGGTCCATGCTGAGAACTCGTATTGCTATTAATTATTTTTTTCAGCAGGCGTGGACCCTGGCACCCACTCTGACCTTTGTCACTCCTTAAATTTATTTTCTTTAGATCAAGTAAAGTAATGGTTTCCATGTCCTGCAGCCCCAAACCCTATGAAGCTTGCTGTCTCATACTAATTTAGATTGTAACTACAAAGCAATATATATATTTTGTACCATTTTTCTGTGCTAGAACCAATGGATTTTTTCAAAAGCAAACAGCAAAACAGTGTAATTTTCTAGTTTTTCTTCCAAAGCTGATAGAAAGCAAGAGGCTGCCTTTCTTTGACTTGTAATGAGAATGCAATCATACCAAAGAGACGAGCAGAGTTTAGATTAGGTCCTTAGTGAGCTGGTGTTACTCACGCAGAGCGCTTGTAACATATTTAATAGCAATAGAAAGCATGAGTCCTACAGCAATGGTATATTACTAGGGACCTGAAACAAGATATTAATTATTTAGAGCTACATTTTGAGAAATTGAGTCCTTTGCCCTCTGGGACCACCCTCCTCTCTCTCTCTCAACTTGCCATCAATTCATTCCCAAGATTAATTCAGAGCATGTTTCTCCTTCCCTGACACTGCTTTAAACTAGGGAAAGGTACATTGCTGAAACCAGTGGAATTAAAATGGCAAAACAGAAATGTGACTAAGAGATGAAATAGGCTTCGCCATGTCTAAAAATTTATATAAACCCTGAAGATTTTAGAAATTTTTGTTTGTTTGTTTGAATCTTTATTTTTCACTGGAAAATCAGAAATCACCAGGATACTTTCTGAGAAGTGTTTATTGCACCTTTGGACTAAACTTCTGGGTGTTTTTTTTTTTTTCATTCCACTTTCCCTCTTTGTTTGTTTGTTGCTCTTCTCTTCTGCTTTTTTTTTTTTACTCACCAAAACCCCCAAGATTCCTTCCCTACTCAAATAAAAATCCACTGTTTTGAAGTCTGATTCCTCTGACTGTAGTTGATAAAATGTATGTGGCATCCAACAGAGAACAAATTTTAGCATCTAATAACATTTTTAATGAAGGCTGCTGGATGTAACACATCATGGTTTCATTTAATCACAGAGATTGATGCATAACTTTTTGTTTTTCTTCTTGTCTTTACAATTACTAGCACAGAGTTAACCAAAGCTGTAGGTGAGAACAACCTTGACAGTCATTCTTAGCTTCTGCCTAACATCAAGTAAATTCTTTCTTCTCCATCCCTCCTGGGGGAAAATGGGATTTTTCTTTCTCCTTGCCTAACCTCCTCAGTTAGCAGCAGATGGGTTAGAGATGGTGTGGTCTTAGGGACTAAACCTTAGAGATGATACATGGTGCTTTCTTCTTGTGACTGCCCAGATGTCCTTGTCCCAGACACTTCACTGCACTGTGCCTTTGTTTCCCTGCCTGTGCCTTGTTTTCCTGTGTTAAGCTATGATCTCTTTGTCAGCAGTTAATATTCTGTATTTGCTGCTCTCCTCTACTCGCTGTGTCCAGACTGGTTTACAGCCTTTACATAGGTCTGATGGGTATGACCTCCCCATTCTTTTTGAATATTGCCTGACTAGTGAGGTGAAGCAGGTCAGGACAATTTCAAGAGCTGGTATATCCTCACAGGCACTACTTACACCTCACAAGGTTTCCATGACTCTGGGCTTTGTACTGAACACACCATGTCATAGAATCACAGAATCATAAAATGGTTTAGGTTGGAAGGGACCTTAAAGATCATCTAGTTCCAACCCCCCTGCCCTGGGCAGGGCCACCTCCCCCCAGACCAGGTTGCTCTAAGCCCCATCCAACCTGGCCTTGAACACCTCCAGAGATGGGGCAGCCACAGCTTCTCTGGGCAACCTGTTCCAGTGACTCACCACCCTCATAATGAAAAATTTCTTCTTGATATCTAATCTAAATCTCCCCTTTTCCGATTTAAAACTGTTACCCCTCATCTTATTGCTACATCACCTGATCAAGAGTCCCTCCCCACCTTTTCTGGAGCCCCTTTAGGCACTGGAAGAGCCTCGAAGGTCTCCCTGGAGCCTTCTCTTCTCCAGGCTGAACCCCCCCAACTCTTCCAGCGTGTCCTCCCAGCAGAGGGGCTCCAGTCCTTGCAGCAGCATCTCGGTGGACTACTCTGGCCCCAGTCCACCAGGTCCATGTCTCTCCTGTGCTGAGGCCCCCGAGCTGGAGGCAGCACTGCAGGGGGGTCTCCCCAGAGCAGAGCGTGGAGAGGGGCACAATCCCCTCCCCCACCCTGCTGGCCATGCCTCTGGGGATGCAGCTCACGATGCTGGTGGCTTTCTGGGCTGCCAGTGCACATTGCTGGCGCATGTTGAGCTTTTCATCAACCAATGTCCAAAAAGTTCAGGATACAGAAATGGGAAGGAGGGAAACTATAGCTTTTAGATTATGTATTTCCTTTTTCAGACTCAGTCTCGTGGTGGTATTTTGCAGGTCTTCTTAAAGGAGCAAGACTAAGAGGCTGGAGACGGAGTGATCTTTTTGGGGACTGTGGTAACTGATGACATTCTCTCATCCATCTGTTTGCACTGTGTGGGTTTTCAAAGATCATTTCTATAAAGACAAGCAACACCCTTGCCTGAGGGTACAGAGATCCCCAAAGCAATCTGAGGTACTCCATGTTTAGTTTTGCCTCACTTAAAGCAACGTTAATCCTAAACCAAATAATCTGTGTTGCCATATCGCTGATTAAAAGTAGTGTAAATTATTTGCCAGCAGCTGGCAGAGGTTCAGGCTTGTGAAAAAATTAAGCAGCAGCACTTGCCTACCCAAACTGCTTATAACCGAGAACAGTAGTAAGGAGTTATATATTTCTGCTTACATTGTAAATACCTTTACAAAACTGCTTTACCAAGAGCCCAGATCCTTGACTGCTAGGTACTGGTAAATTCTTGGGACTTTGGAGTCCAGCTTTGGGGTCTTCAGCACAAGAGGGACATGGACCTGTTAGAGCAAGTCCAGAGGAGGGCCACAAAGGTGACCAGAGGGCTGGAGCACCTCTGCTATCAGTACAGGCTGAGAGAGTTGGGGTTGTTCAGCCTGGAGAAGAGAAGTCTCCAGGGACACCTTACTGTGGCCTTTCAGTATCTGAAGGGGGCCTACAAGAAAGCTGGGGAGGGGCTTTTTACAAGGGCATGTAGTGATAGGACAAGGGGGAATGGCTTCAAACTGGAAGAGAGGAGATTTAGATTAGATATTAGGAAGAAATTTTTCGCTATGGGGGTGGTGAGACACTGGGACATGTTGCCCATAGAAGTTGTAGATATCCCATCCCTGGAGGTGTTTAAGGCCAGGCTGGATGAGGCTTTGAGCAACCTGGTCTGGTGGGAGGTGTCCCTGCCCATGGCAGCAGGGGTGGAACTACATGATCTTCAAGGACCCTTCCAACCTAAACCATTCTATGATTCTATGACTTAGCACAGATGCAGAGGACCTGACACAACAGCTTGACAACTGGCTTCACCTCCAAGACACAGAACTTGTTTCTGAAAGTGTTTTTTTGGAAGAATGACAGTGATGATTAAATTTTCCCCTGACTCATCAGTCACCATTGCAGCTTAAGGGAAAGACATGGACGACCTTCAGAGTGATGATAGTGAGTCTGGGCTTCATTCCTTCAAGATCACCAGTTAGTGCTGAGACCCTCTACTAATCCTAATTTTGAGGAATGTAACATTGTTTTACAGGTGAACTCTTGACACAACATTCTGTTTAGGACAATACCTTAGGAACTTTGTATAAGACAAAATTCAGGCAGCTGCAGTATAAGTGAGAAACTCTTGTATTCACTCACAAAACATTACTGCTCTAAGTGCTCTCTGACATACTATTGTGGATGCACTTAACGGCTGAAAATCTCCAAATATCGTTACCAATATGTCCTGGGCTCCATTATGTGAAGTTTACCAACAGAAAATCTACGTTCGTGGAAGCTGGTGACTGAATTAGCTGATGGCTTCTTCAGTGTCCCCGTCTGCAGGAGCATCTGGCAGTGATTTCTGTTTGCACATGGCTTGCTGCCTGAATTAGACTTATTGTGATTTATGTAAACACAGCATTGAAATGGTTTGCCAGCTAGCACAGGGAAATGGCTAATCAGTTTTGCTTCAGGAAAGCAGACCCAGGGGAGGCCTGGAATCTCCTCGCTTCCTCCTATCTTTAAGGTTTGCAAACAACTCAGTCCAGAGAGCGACTACATCTGCACTAGATGAAAACCAATTTAGCACAGCAACTCTGTGTTTGCCAGGGTCAGAGCGTGTCTATTGAATGGAAAGTAGCCAACACACATTCATCTGGCACAGGTGGGAGGACGAATTTTGAATTAATGAACTAGGCTTGGATGCACAAGCTTGGGTTCTGCCTAGAGGAGGATTAAGATTTAGCTAATCTCGCCTTGGGGCAGCAGGATGTACTTGAGGTGTTGGGTTTTGGTGGTGTTTTTTTTTTCCCTCCCACAATTCTAATTTTAACCAAATCGCTTCATTACTGAGAGCCTCAGTTTGCCCATCAAGAAACAGTGGTTTGCTACCAAAAGCAGGGAGCTGTGAGATGCCCTACACAGGCTCCCCTGTGCTGAAATCCTTAGAACGGACTATTAGGGGGCAACACAACGCTTACTATTTTTAAATCAAGGACAATAGTAAAAAGAAAATAAAGCAAAAGGAAAACTAGACTGGAGATGATACTGATCTTTTGTAAAGAGTTCCATGCGTCATCACTCCCTCCTCCCCCTCTTTCTACCCCTGTTACAGCTGCAGCCACGGAGATTTATGGATGCACGCATTCTAATTTGCTTTATGTTTCGTCTGGAGAAAGACACAGCTGTACAGAGCTACTTTGTCAAGAAAATGTCACATTGCACTTAATTGCCCGATAAAGAATGACAAGTCAGAAACAATATAGCTAACATGCTCAACTTTTTTTTTTTTTTTAATATATAATTTAAATTTGCTGATGCTTGGGTTTAAAGCAGAGAGAGTCATTGTGTGATGTTCAGAAATAATTTTTCACCTGAAAAGCTACCCAATGAAAGACTGCCATCTCCCCACGCTTTCCCTTCACATCATATGATAATAATCCGAGTAGACTCCCTTTTCACTGAAACATCTGCTTTGTGTTTTGACGGGTGAGATGAAATATACATAAAAATTAATTTGGGCTGTAATCAATTGATTAATGGGTTTAGCAAATACACTGTATTCTTTCCCAATTCAGTCTGCGGTTGCAGCTCCACAGCAGTTAAAGAGCTGTGTGTAGTCTGCAAAAGCAAGAATTCAAGTTTATTTCCTGTTGAAGACAGTATTGAAGTTGACACAGTTTGATAGACGTGACCACCTGAACAGGGAGAGGTCTGCAACTGTGATAGGACACCTATGAGATGGACTTATGGAGGGATGCCAAGGGAGGGCACAGGGTGTGCCCTTGATTTGTGTTAGCACCAGAAATCTCTGCAAAGGCAAATAAGACCTTTACCAAAATCCCTGTCTAGTAAGTCACCTCCTTTAGAAAGTGGGGGGAGGAGGTAATCAACAAAACCCTCACCTAATCCCCATTTAATTCTTCTGTGAGAGCTTCCATATGAAATCACACCCTTTTTCAGCTGTGTTGACATCAAAATACGTGGACTCAAACCAGAAGATTTCAGGGTTCACCAAAGCCTAGGTAGCATAGGTAACGTGCTGCTATTTCTCCTGCCAACTTCTCAGGCCAGAACTGGTCAACATTGTACTTGTGACTATCCTCATGCTTCAGTCCATGAGCCAACCACTTAGATTTACAACAAGCTGTCTTTAGATCAAATAAAGCACAAGGCTTCAAACTTGCATCCCTGGGACCAAACAAAACACCTTAAACCCTCTACAAGAATATCAATACCACATTCTGGGAACTTAAAAGAATCTGTTGCTGCTTTTTCATTTCTTGGTGTCCGCATATAATCTATGTTGTAACTTGTAGGATATTGAATATGGCAACCTTAATCTTTTGGGTTGACAAGCTGCTGGGAGAAATGTACTGGGGAAGAATCACTTTATGCATATCATTTTTTATACTCTTCTGTTTGAATCTATGTTTAGTACCAGGAAGGGGAAGATGTATTTTTTTTCTCGCACAGGTTTCCTATCTACCTGGGAGAAAAGCGAGTCCTCTTCACTACTGGAATTCTCCATATTTCTCTTCTTTTCCTAGTGTTTTTATAAATCCTGCTATGTTCTTAGTCTCAGCAACAAAGGCAAGAACATGTTTAACTGAAATGCTTTCTTCTTCTCTTTGATTCAGCTTCAACTGACCATTTCCCAGTCATGAGGAACACCTCATTCTCATAAGAAAATGTTTAGTAGTAATTATTATGGTGCCAACTGCAAAATCCAGTGACATTTTTCTCAGTGGGTAAAACACACATAAAGAAAGACTGGGAATTATTATCAGAAAAATTGCTTTTGGTTGTTAGGCAAATCCATTTTTTCTCATAACTGCTTGTTTCTGCTGTTGATATACCAACTTCCATGAGAGTACGGTTGCAAACAGAAAACAGCAAATTGGGAGGAGAAGCTCTTTGGTTGTCTATCGGACTATTTTCATCAATCAGTTGGTACAGCACCCTCAAGAAAAGTGCTGGCAGAGCTTTAATTTGTTTTTTAGTTCTTTGGAAATTCAGAAGAGAAGCTAATTTTCCTCTTGTTTGGACAAACTGGCAGACTGCAGTTGAAAGCAAGAGGATGTTAGCTCCCTGGAACCAGAGCCTCCCCAAGATATTTCCAGTACCAGCACTGATTCTTCTTCAGCCAACAGAGCTGGTACCCAGAGACCTCTTTCTTTTTCACAAACCTTTATCAGTCATAGTCGAGCAACATCTTATCTTCTGCCTCAAGTTCCGTATTCTGTGTCATGAACAAATGCCAGTATTCAGATTTCATTGACACATGGTGCAGCTGGTTTGTTTCAAAAAAAAGGAGCATGGAAAAGTATTTTTTCACAGTTTGAAGACAAGCTTTTCTCCTTAATAGCTTTGTAATTTCTTTTTTTTATTATTATTTCTTTTTTTTTTTTTTTCTATTTCCCTCATAGGTCTGCTTGGCATAGCTTGCAAAGCTTAACTCTGCACAGATGTTCATGGACACCACAAACCAGACCACGGAGCAGGGCAGTTCATTGCAGAAATCCCATCCTCCAAAGCAGTGAACAACTGAACTCATACTGCAGGTGAGAACTTGGGTTGTCATTGGGCCCCGAGTTCTGTCTTGTTTCAGTATACCACTTGCTAAGCAAATGGCAAACATCACCTTATGAGATTATCTGTGGGTCTTTCTCATCTGTCTGGCATCTAACCTCCTTCTCTGGTATACTTCCTAGAAGAGAACACAAATTAAATCCATTGGGTGCCTCTGTAACACCCCTCTTCTCTGCTAGGACCAGAAAGTCTGGATAATGAATCAAGAATGAGGTTTTCTTTCAGTTCTAGTGGAAGCACCTCCGCATTTGACTGGGAAAACCATTGAAGAAGAGAATAGTCTTCATGAGCAGCGAAGGCTTCTTCTCTGCCCCTGTCCTTTCCTCCCTCTTCCAAGAAAGGCAAAGGGGCTGGGCAGCTGATAGCCTGGTGTGTTAACATCACACAGTCTACTTTACTCATTATTGGGATACTTGTCATGAGAGTGGACTGCGGTTTATGCAGCAGCAATGGCTTCAGCCCTTCCTGCCCTTCCATGAAAGCACAAGAGAGAAGCCAGGGCACATGCTTCAGCAGTGGAAGCAGGGATTCTGAGTGGTGACAGGTCCTTCTCACCAGCATCTCTTCATCACTTTCCCCTCCATCTCTTGGGATCCTATAATTTTTTTCCAATAACACCTGCTTGGGAGGTTTTGTTTCCCACTTCTAACACTGCCTACCTGAGTTAGGTAGCTCGAATGGAGATGAGAAGAAACCCAGGTGCTCTAGTGTCAAGTCAAAGCTGAGGTGATTGCACTCTGGGGTCAAGCAGCATCCTGCATTCCCACTGCAGAGAGGATTGTGCACAGGGAAATGCAATGCTCAACGAATTTAGAGTAAGTTTACAACATCATGCAAACTCTTAGCCAAGACGGCCATACAAAGAGTTATATTCTTCTCGTAGTGAGGATTAGCAGTCCCACTACCTGAATTTCAAAAGAAGAAGAAATGAAGAAGTTTATAAGAAAATGTGAGTGGTGGCAAGTGGTTGTAGAGGTAAAGGTTGGTCCTGGCAGAGGTACTTACTTCATCGCTCTGGGCAGATCTGCTGCAGGACCTGAAGCAGGCTATTTTGTTTGTCTTCATTCTCTTATGTTATATCAACTTTAGGGTCTAAGTAGGGACAAGGGAATTTCATTAATTCCTGCAACCAGGGATTCTATCCAATTTTTCATCTATATATTTTGCATCACGCCCAACCCTATTCCTGTCTTGCTGAGTCTAACTGCATTTCATAAAATGTCTAGAAGGATATGAAGTCTTTCTTTGAAGACAGCAAAAAGTGGATGCTCTACCTCTTCCTTTGATGCTTCACCCAAATCAGGCTCATGGTTTAATCTGGTTTTATTTCCAGGGAAAATGTATCAGGCAGCACTGTAAGGCATCAGCTCCTGTTACATTTCCTATCAGGAGAGAAAAAGAAAGATGTACGGGAGAAAATATCTGTCTATAATAATTGGGTCACCTCTTTGTCATATTAGCATGATAAGAAATCAGGTAACTTTGGTTGTTCACTGCAGGGCATTTCCTCCAGTTTTCAAAACCACATTCCTTGTTTGTTTGTTTCTTTCAAACCCTCTGCCAAGTGTACACACAACACCAGCAGAGAGAAGACTAACATCTATGAAGAAGAAGAGTCCCTTTCATGGCTCAGCATTTCTTCACACTTCCAGGGATCACCTAAGACTTCTTGAAATGGCTGTAGGATGTGGGCTGTTGCTCCAGCAGACTGCGAAAGCAATCCCCTGCCAAAACCCTTTCCCTCCACATGCGAAACCTCCGTCTTTGGCTTCCATGGGCCCACATTTTTCATTTAGATGTACTACACATTTGAATGCTTATCAGGTCCCCCCCGCCACGCTTCTCCTGTAACAAGGACTTAACCACCTCCTCCGTCTTTGCATCATTCATGCATTTTACCATCAGTAAATTCATACTTGCCTCTAGCAACCCGCTGAAAATAACATCATGTTTGGAAGCAATCCTTGCAGAACCTACTGGGAGCTTTTTTGCCCTTTCCATTCATTAATGATTATCCATCGACAGCTAGTAGAGATCTGCGTGTTAGGTAGTTTTTAATCTGTTTTATTACTCCTATTACATGTTAGTCACAACATGAGTGCAAGAAGTCACCTGTTCGCAAAGGTTAGAAGAGATTGCTGCAGAAAAATACTTAAGTAAAATAGTGTGAATAATGGCTTGGAGTATTTTATTCAGCCATGGGAAACATCAGTCAAGGGAAATGCCTGTGGGAGTAACAGTACACTGAATGCATAATAGCTGACATTTCCAATACTGCAGGAACTGTTTACAGTGTTTTTTATGCAACTCCATTTGTTTTCCTAAGAAAACTGTTCTTTCTTGATGCTGGAGATTAATGCCTATGTATCGGGGCTTTACAGATACACGCAGCCATAAAAGTTTACTTTGCACGATGCTTTGTCAAGAACCAAACCAAAGTCTAGCCTGTGTTTCTAGGTCCTCTCCAGCATAACAGATTTTGGAGAGAGCCAAACTGAACTGTAAACCAGGTAGTCTGGGTCTTGGTAATGATGCCGCTACACAAATGTGGGCTGAGAGAATCTGTTTCACAACCTGCAGTGCTGCAATCACAGAGTAAACGTCATTGGTGGAAAAAGGTGAATATCGTTACCTCCATTTCAGGACATTGTTATAACAGCTTTTTGCTGGACTTTGTTTCCATGGCTGAAGGAATATGATGTTCTTCAGCCTCAGTCTTTAGAAGCAGAAAACAAAGATATACCTATTTTTCCATCTATTTTTTATTAACAAATGAACAGCTGCTATTTCCTAAAGCTAACAGTAACAAGCAATGAGCAAATGAAATATTTCCCCGCTTCAGAACTTTGTGGAATCTATGGAAAATTTCCCTCGAATATAAACTAGTGGCTGCTACTAGAAAGAAACTGGTAACACAGTGGCATACCATTGAAAACTCATGGTAGGATACCAGTACCCGTAATTGTCCCACCCCTCTCCTCTGTGAGATATTCTCCTCTGTGGGATAATCCAGCCAGATTATTTAAGATTTTTGCAGCCAGAGAAATACATGCAGGTATCTCTCCACAGAAAGACTTTAATCAGTATGTAATTAATGATAATCTGGAGGGTGTTGCAGCAATTTTGTGTTTATTCTTCTCTGTTTTTCTCAGGAGTGGGAGGCTGCCCTGTCTTAAGATGTTTGCACCAAGGATTTATGGTTGTACTTGCTGATCTGGGTGGTGGATTTACTAGGCTTGTAGGGCATTATAAGCTTGAGACCTCTGCCTCTTTCCTCTTTGATGAGTGTAGATTAACACAAGCAAATCCAGCCTAGATAGCAGCTCCTGTGAAACTTTCCATTAGGCATTAATGACATGGTTTTGCTAGATTAATTTGGACCAAGAATGAAGGACTTCTGTCTCCCACAGTCTGGCTGTTTGACCATTTTTGTTTCTTCTCTTGCCTGAGGCAGACTACCACACAGATCTCCTTTCTCTTGGCTTTGTGATACCAAAGGAGGGTGACACCAGCCCCTCCAAAGAGGCTGGTCTCCATTCCTTCAAAGACTACTTCAGCTGCTTCCATCTTAGACATTTTGGGCTCTGGATCCTGAAAGCATTGACTCAGGTGCCCACAACTGCCAATTCTCCATTCATTCTGCAAGTATTTGTTGTTGAATATTACTGAAGGCAGGTGCTTCAACATCATGCAGAAACAAGGAGCTACCAATTGCATGATCAGCAATAGCCCTCCAGTGAAGAAAGAAGAAGGTCTTAGCTCCAAGGAAGCTTTGATTCAGTCTGTGCTGGAACTGGTAGCTACTGTTGGATGTTGGGTGAGTTGATTTAGGGAGATATTTTGGAGGGTCAAGATAAATAGAGGTCATTATTTAGGGTTTTTTTTTGACACTGTGTTGTATTTTTCAGCTGTGAAAAAGGCCAGGTTGGATGGGGCTTTGAGCAACCTGGTCTAGTGGAAGGTGTCCCTGCCTATGGCAGGGGGGTTGGAACAAGATGATCTTTAAGGTCCCTTCCAACTCTAACCATTGTATGATTCTATGAAGGTTCCTTGCCCAGCCGACTTTTGTTGCTCCACCCTGCAGCTCAATCAGACACAGGCAACCTGATGTCAGCTTCTGTTACGTCCACAGGAACCTTTCTCTGGATGCTGCCAGGACTGGAACCAGAGCTGCACTGGGATGCAGATAGGTATACATAGGACTGATCTCACTTTCTGACATTTCAGATGGAGAGGTGTTGTCTCCTTTGCAAAAAGTCAGAGTAGCCTCACAGGGCCTCGTAGTCAGGGCCAGCCCAATCCCTTTCCTTCTTGAACACCACCACTGTTATGAATGTTGCGTGAGCCTTCAGGCAGTTTTCAGAAACTCTCTGTTAGTAATAGTTGCACATTAATGCGGTGTTACTGTGGTGTTTAGGAAAGCTTTTCCAGGGCTCTGTCAATGCCCCTGATGAAAGCCTGGAGTTGTGTTGCTAGGCTGCTCCAATTCCAATTTTCTTAATTCTTTTTGTTTGTTTTGCGGCTGCATTTTTCTATTTGTGTTTAATTTATTTATTTATTTATTACCGGGTGCTCTATTCCAAGCTATTAACACTTATTTTTCTGTTGTTGTTAGTGCCATAGAACAGCTCAATTGAACTAAAGGGTTGAAAGGCCTTGTGTTCTTTTCGTTTCATTTTTTTTTTAATGTCTTTTTGTAAATATCACAGTGAAATCTATTCTCAGGATGGATGTTAATTTTCCCAGAGCAGATGGGAGTTAAAGAATTCGTGGAAGGTTACAGACTTATTCCCTTTCGTGGGATCTTTTTGTGGTGTCATGGGTGCGCACTGCAAGTAGGAAAGACCTTGCAGGATGACTGATGGTGTTAGCAACAATGCCTTAGACTGCAAGGCTCCTCCAACAGAGGTGTCCAACTTCAAGTACACCCCATGGTCTGTGTGACAGAGGAAGAACTTCCTCAGTGTGCCCGAGCCAGCACTAACCTCTAGGAGGAGGTGCCAGGCATGGTCACCCAGCCCTGTGCAATGACATTAGCCTTTGGTGCAGGTGCCACTTTTCAGCCAAGATGTGGCACTTGACTGTTCACTGGTGTGTAGGATGGTCTGATTGAAATAAAGGGATTCTGTTTAAATCATCTTTGTAGTTTCAGTTTACCATTGAGGAAAGCGGGGAAAGGGAACTTATTTAACTTCACCGTCAGGTAGAATCCTGTCGTTGTGTTAGCTAAAGCATGGTAATGGACTAGATGATCTTTGAAGGTCTCTTCCAACCCCTACCATTGTGTGATACCGTTCTGTAAGGTAAAATATTTGTGTCAGCTCCAGCCTAAATTCCAGTGCCTACAAGAGTGCAGAATTCCTGTAGGTCTTGTATCATACGTGCTTCTCCCACATGGACATCCCGGACCCCAGGCATCTTGGATAGTCCTGGACACGTGTTGAACTATGGATAGCTGAACCGTGCTGCTGGTAGCTGCTCAGCCAAGTGTATGTATCTTACCCTATGGAGTGGAGTATAATTATGATCTTAATGCTGCTCACACAAGGGATTTCATTGCTTGAACTAAGCTAATGTGTCTACCTGAGCTTCATGAATCTAACCCTGCCTGCAGAGAGCTGCCAAAGAAACTGAAAGGTGAGCAATGTGGATTTGGTGGGAAAAACAGTTCCTTGTGGGGTTTCTATGCCATTCCTGAGAGCATGGGGGAACTCTGGCTCCAGGCAAATCTCTACAAGTTTCTCCAGCACATGACTTTAGCTCTTGCTAAGACTGTCTTACAAAAAGGGCCTTTCTTACAGAGCCAAACAGATTAGAATGCAACACCTGACCATGCTGGGTAAAAAACTGGCTGGACGACTGTGTCCAGAGAGTGGTGCTGAATGGAGTTAAATCCAGTTGGTGTCCGGTCACAAGTGGTGCCCCCAGGGCTAGATACTGGGGGCAGTTCTCTAGTATCTTTATCAATGACGTGGACGAGGGGATTGAGTGCACCCTCAGTAAGCTTGCAGATGACACCAAGTTGGGTGGGAGTGTTGATCTGCTGGAGGGTAGGAAGGCTCTACAGAGGGATTTGAACAGGTTGGATTGATGGGCCAAGGCCAATGGTATGAGGTTCAACAAGGCCAAGTGCCGGGTCCTGCACTTGCGTCACAACAACCCCATGCAGCGCTATGGGTTTGGGGAAGAGTGGCTGGAAAGCTGCCTGGCAGAAAAGGACCTGGAGGTGTTGGCTGACAGCTGGCTGAATACGAGCCAGCAGTGTGGCCAGGTGGCCAAGAAGGCCAACAGCATCCTGGCCTGTATCAGAAATAGTGTGGTGAGCAGGACTAGGAAAGTGATGGTCCTCCCATACTCAGCACTAGAAAGGCCCCACCTCAAATATTGTGTTCAGTTTTGGGCCCCTCACTACAAGAAAGACGTTGAGGTTCTGCAGCATGTGCAAAGAAGAGTAACAAGGCTGGTGAAGAGTCTAGAGCACGTGTCTTCTGAGGAGCTGGGGTTGTTTAGACTGGAGAAAAGGACGCTGAGGGGGAGACTTTCTCACTCTCTACAACTACCTGAAGGGAGGCTGCAGCCAGGTAGGGGTCAGTCTCTTCTCCTAAGTAACAGGCAATAGGACAAGAGGAAATGGCCTCAGGTTGCACCAGGGGAGGTTTAGGATGGATATTAGGAAAAAATTCTTCATGGAAAGAGCTGTCAGGTGTTGGAACAGGCTGCCCAGGGAAGTGGTGGAATCACCATCCCTGGAAGCATTTAAAAGATGTGTAGATGTGGTGCTGGGGGACATGGATTAGTGGTGGTCTGGCAATGTTAGGTTGGTGGTTGGACTTGATGATCTTAAAGTTCCCTTCTAACCTAGACAATTCTATGAGTCTATGGTTCTAAGCTCTTCTCCCAGTGCCCTGGGTTTTCTAGGAAGAGTCAGTACACTATCAGCAATACAGGGACCCCCAGAGTTGCATCAATAATATTTTAAGTGCTGGTGGGTAGAATCTTTCTCTTGCTAATGCTGGGAAAATTGAGGCATTGGGGACCATTCACAAGTGCTGCTCATCCCAGTGTCTGCTGTTCCTGTCAATTTTGAGTTACTTTGAGTTACTCCAATAGTCCGCAGCTTTAATTCCTGATTCCTTCCCTCTCCTTACACATCCCTCCTGGGCCCTGCAGACACGGTAAGACAGAGCAGGATTTACCAGGAAGCCCGAATCTTTTCCAGAGTGATAATTCTTGGTGTTGGCAGGCAAAGTGGGGACTTGTGCCATATGGCCTTTGTTTATCCTGCACATTGACTTGACTGCATGGTCAAGAGGGACTGTGCCTAAACCTGACAGCTGGTAAGTTGCTTTAACTGAAGGTGAAAAAATAAAAATAAAAATAAAGGATAAACTGAGGCAAATGTGGTGAGGTGCACTGTGCTGGGAGGCTACTTGCCTGACATAGCTGATTTTCTTTCGCTTGAGATAGGAGGTCTAGGAAAAACAACCGAGTCAAGGACCTCCTTACGCCTTCAGCTGTGATGTTGCTTTTAGTGTGACACCATTGTGTGCCAATGAGGCTGGAAAGTCAATTTATGACAAGCTCAACGGATTTAAACGTCAGGTTCTGCCATCATATCCAACTTCATTATCAGGGACCTAGAAACAAGGACTAAATGTGAGTCTCTTGAGCTCATGCACACTGAGTATCTGTATCTTTTAAAATAAATTTCTGCGAGATGTGCTGTTCTGATATTTTTTCCTTAGCAGAGTAGAGCAGTACCAGCTCTCGTAATTTTAGTAAGAGCTTCCCTATGACTGGCACTTTCCTTAAAGCTCTTGATCTTGGACTCATGCTATTTGGTGGTAACCACTACTTTCATACATAAATTCCTCACATAATTGCCAAGACAGTCTGTGGCCTGCCTGTGTTCAAATGGGTCAAAAATAAAAGACAAGAAAAGGACACAAATTTTCTAATCTTATGAATTAAGATGTGCACAGCTGTAACTGAACAAGGCCCGTCTCAGTTCCTGTAATAGCACTCTCAATCCTGAAGAGCTCTTCCTCTTGACAGAGGTCTACAAACAGATTTGTGCAGCCAAAGAGAGAGATTGCTCTCTCTTATGGAGCATTTAACTTTCTCTTTTCTTTTGGCTCCTGAGCATGGAATTGCATTTTACTTCATTCACTTGGAAATCCTGCTTTTAAAAATGAAGATCTACTAAAAAGAAGATAAAAGATGCCATGAGATATATAAACGTTTTTAACTGCACCCAATTTAACCGAATAACTGGAGAAGAAGTATGGTATAAAGATACTAAGGGCACATATCCCTTGCATGAAATACAGTACAAAGATAATAAGAGCATGTGTCCAGACTGTGAAATAAAGGAAACACAAAGTGACAAGAAAGCCCTTAGGAGCCTGAGACTTTAATTTTTGTGTGTAGGTTAAACTCTGCCCAATGCATTCCTATTATGGGCAGAGAAAAAGGCACAGCTCTTGAATGAAGTCTTAATGTCCTGGATTACTGCAGAGGGCTCTGTCTTTATTGCAAAGGTAGATCTGGAGAAGCATCTGAGAGGGAAGCTGTGATTTGATTCCGGATACTGGCGTCTCCAAGATTTGGGGACTTTATATCAGGACTTAGTCTAAGGGATAACTGAACACTGACCAGGCAACTTTTAGCTGATGTGATAAGAAGGAGAGATCCCTCCACAGTCTTGAAGCATTAGTGGAGAAAAATGCAGCAAGCTTGCTCACAAAGCTGTTCCCTACTCTAAAAGCTCCAGGGACGTAAATAATCTCTCAGCCACCGTTAATGTTTCCCTGAAAGAGAGAGACATTTAGGAGGGAGTGAGGTTTGTAACAATGAAATGTCAATGGTGACGTTAAAGAAGAAACAAATGTTCCCAATCGATGCTCTGAGAAGAGAGCTGCAATAGATCTAAGTAGCTTGGCTCTGTGTCTGCACAGGGATTTCCCCCCCTCCCCCCCATCTCCTTTGTTGGTCATCATATTTCATTCCAGATGAAGGTCTGCAGAGGCAGTCTGCTAAAAGTCAAGAGACATAAAGACCTCACCGGCTTTCTTATGCCACGTGTAATTGCCATACTCACTGTCAACCACAGATTTTATGGCTACTCCAAGGCAAGACGCTGGTTCCTACAAGAGTACCAGGGGTGACAATTATCACCCGTCAGACCCTCAGATGTCAACAGGCTAATGGATAAACCAAAACAGGAAAATGAGTCATCTCAAAAAGTTGTTACCATAGGATGCTATTATTACTGCTGTAGAGGAAAAGCAGGAGAAAGGGAGGAGCTCTAGACAGCAGCTTTGAATCTGGAGCAGAATTTCTTGCACCTGAAGCTCTTAGAGGGGAACAAATGCCGTGGTATGGCCCTGGTTACTTGATCCTCTTTCTCCTGCCCTGTCTGTGAGCCCAGACCTTCTCAGCCTTCTGCAACAGCCACAGCTTAGGGACTTGCAAGCTGTCACCCATGAATGGGTATCTTGGTAAACGAGCTCCATTACAGAGCTGGGCAAACCGCAGCAGTTTAACTATGTGAGAGCTCATGAGGTCTCTTACCTTTTAAGGAGAGTTTGATTCTGCAGTATCAAGAACATCCAAAATTTTCCATTGCCTGCTGTGTTAAACATTTGTTCAAGTATGAAAGCACGTGCCGAAACAATCACTAAGCTATGAGTTTCTTACACACATGCTGGGAATGTGCTGACCTCAGGCTTAGGGCTACTTAAAGCCAGAGCCTTGCAATTATTACTGCTAGAGCTGCCCAGTTGTGTGGGCAATTCAGTTGTCATTGGTGCAAGGACCTAGAGCCCCATCCCACCTATGGAGTGAACTGTGGAGACTATACCCCAAGGGGCGGTAATTTGTTATTTATATCAAATGGAACTACAAAGTAATTAAGGGAGTTGGAGGCTGTTGGCTCCCTGCTATTCTGCATTGTTGTTTCAGCTATTCTCCACTATTTTTCTATTTACGTACCTGAGAATTTTGGCTAATCCTCCCCCCACCCTTACTGCTGTGCACGTTGCATCCAACTGGCTAAAGCACATAAACTGCTATGACCAACAACGTATCAGGAATGACGTTACCAGTGCAGTATCCAAATAGCCTTTGAATCCCTGGCTAGCCTTGAAAAGTATCTGTGGCAGGGAAAAAAGCTGCTTGGTTCACATTAATCCATTCAGAATTGAAGCAGTTTATTGATTTATTAACAACAGCTAAGTAACTGGCAGTGAGTGGACCTCACATTCAAGATTGGTATCACAGAATCACAGAATCACAGAATTGTTAGGGTTGGAAGGGACCTCTGGAGATCATCTAGTCCAACCCCCCTGCCAGAGCAGGGTCATCAGCAGTACAACAGATAAACTATGGTACGAGACATGTACAAAAATGTTAATAAACACCTAAAGATTTCTAAACACCCTTCTGTAACTAATCCTAAGAGGTTCTAAGGACACAAACACATTGACTTACACGTGAACACTTCTGTCCCCTCACAGGACCTGTGGGTTGCAGCAAGGGTGGGTTCCCTCACTTGCCCAACGTTCTGCAGAAGATCATAGAACGATAGAATCATAGAATGGTTTATGTTGGAAGGGACCTTAAAGATCATTGAGTTTAAATGCTCCTGCCATGGGCAGGGACACCTCCCACCAGACCAGGTTGCTCAAAACCCCATCCAGCCTGTCCTTGAACAACTCCAGGGATGGCGCAGACACCACCTCTCTGGGCAACCTGGGCCAGTGCCTCACCACTCTTACAGCAAAGATTTTTTTCCTATTATCTAATCTAAATCTCCCCTCTTTCAGTTCAAAACTGTTACCCCTCATCCTGTTGCTATAATCCCTGATAAAGAGCTGCTCCCCATCTTTCCTGTAGCCCCTTTAGGTACTGGAAGGGGCAAAAAGTTCTCCCCAGAGCCTTCTCTTCTCCAAGCTGAACAGCCCCAACTGTCTCAGCCTATCCTCACAGCAGAGGGGCTCCAGTCCTCCAGTCATCTTTGTGGCCCTCCTCTGGACCCGCTCCAACACATCCATGCCTTTCTTATGTTGGGGCCCCCAGAGGTGGATGCAGTACTCCAGGTGGGGTCTCACCACAGTGGAGTAGAGGGGCAGAATCCCCTCCCTCGACCTGCTTGCCATGCTTCTTTTGATGCAGCCCAGAATAAAATCGGCTTTCTGGGCTGCAAGTGCACATTGCCAGCTCATATTCAGTTTTTCATCCACCAATATCCCCAAGTCCTTCTCCTCAGGGCTGCTCTCAATCCAATCACCCAACCTGTGTCCACGATTGGGATATAGGTGTTCTGTCTCTTTTGTGTACCCCTATCACTCCATATAAATCATTAATCTATGTGCCTGTGAGAAAGCACTCTTTGAGGTCTCATACATGTGCTCAAGATGTGGGTCCCCCCATTTTGCACCCTGTGTTCTCATGTCTCTCCCATATTTATACTGTTCCATGGGACAATGCTGTGTCTGGCCTAGGCATAAGTTTATGATGCTGGTGGGGTGACTCCTGGCAGCACCAAACCAGGTTTTGACCACTGCTGTTTCCATTCCAAGGTCTCCTCCTGCTCTTGTAAATTCCTATGGTTCTTCTCAAACTGACTCATTTTCTCTTTCAACAGCCTCTGTTACTTCCCAGGTAGGGTTTCATCTGCCTGATGGTCAGCTTCATATTTAACAGGACTGATTATGGGCAAACATCCTTTCAGATATATTTGTGTGTAGAATTCAGGCACACTGGCTGCACTCACGTTCCTATCATAATGGCTGGTGCTATCCAGGCCATTTGACATAAGCAGGCATATGAACTCCCCCAGGGTACCCACAGAGCTTAGTCAAGTGAGAACAACCTTCTTGTGCCTTCATAAGTGATTAAGATGGTCAGAACATCCCACTCTGTAATCCCTCAGCATCTAAGATGGTCAGGGAAAGTGTTTCAAGTTTGTCCTGAAGAAGCATGAACTTCATTCCTTGTGCTAAGTCTGCAGGCAGCAGAGTCACTTGGAAAATCTCCCTCTGACCTCTCCGAATAACCCTAAAGGAGCTTGTTTAGGATTCCACTCTCTTTGGAGTGAAGCCTCCATGCATAAGTTTCACGAGGATGAGTTTTAGAAAACAGGGTGCAGATGCTGTCTGGAAAGAAAAGCAAAGACAGAAAGGGGAGACAATATGTTTAAGGTGAAAGCCCAGAAAGGAAGAAGTTACGAGGATGATCGAAGGACAGGAATCTTCTGAGACCCCGATGGCCCACTGGGCTGCATGGCTAAGGTGGGACAGATACTTTGGCGAACAGCATGTGGGTGAGTGGCATTGGAAAACTATAATTCACCAGCAAATTTCTCATCTATGTGCTTCCTATGCGGTCCACTAGAACAGCCTTTGCTGTGAATTCAGGTTACGGTTTAAATAAGAGTGGGAAGGACAAAACTCCCAGCTGCTCCAGGCCTCCTGAGATGCAAACTCACCCTGCCCAGTGCTGGGATACTACTGCTAGTCTGTGAAGCCCAAGAGACTGCTCTAGCTTCACTTACACATAGAAGTTTTGCAGTCCTCACATTCTCCTAGGCTCAGCTGGTCTGCCAGAGAGAGCTATCTCTGCTTGGACTGACCGTAGCCCCCATGTCTTCTTCCTCAGCCATCACCTGCCTGCGGCTGCAGCAAAGCCAGCAAAGAATAATTCCTCCAATAAAGCCCTGGTTTATGGGTGTGCTGCTTTGCCTCTACCCGTCCCTCTTTGCACACTTTGTTAAAACCAGCCCATTAAAAAGTAAAATAAAAGAGATGACTTCCAAATTAGATAATAAAGCTGGAGCCAATCGGGCCGTTAGTGGCTATGAATTTTTTATGGCTGTGTCACTGGCATGATTGAGCAAGATGGGGAGGGGAGGGAAACAGGAAAACTTTGCTGGGGGTCTGATCTCTCTGTTGGATTTAATGCAAGGGTAGCGGCAGTACAAGCAAACAGACATTCAGGGGGGTGCAAATCCTTGCTCTAGCCATCAAAAAAGAAACAAGGAAGAGTCACATATCTTTCAGTACACATGCTGCTGATTGCAGCTCAGACCCAGGGCAGTAAGAGATCTGATTTTAGTGGTTTCCAGCTTGTATTACAAATTAAGGGTTGTATATAAGATGTGCATTGATTTTGTTTTCTTGCTTCTTTCTTTGCTCTTGTTCAGGGGATAAAGTGGAAAAATGGAGGCAGGATAAACACTCTCTTGGGTTAAATGAACCCAACGCAATCAACTTTTGTTGAAATAAACCTTCATCTTGAGTTGAGTGAAACAGTTATGCAACCTGAGTCAAAAGCTTTTTGCCTCTTAATGGTTTGTTGTTTGGGGCTAAATTTCTAAATTAAATATTGTCTATGAGGAAAGACAAAATATCTCATCACTATTGAAATCTTTCTTTTCAGCTGAGGAATTCAGCTGTTAAATGGACCTGAGTTGTTTCAGTCCAACAGTTCTGAAGAGAAAAAGTACTTAAGCACACATTTTTCCTGTGCATTAGTACCAGTTTGCTGCCTTCTCTTGGGCTCACGATATTGCTACTCTGCTAGTGTCTATAAAGCTGCTCATGGTACAGTTCCTCTGAGTAGATAAACGTAGCCTATAATCTACAGTAACACTAGATAGGAGGTAAAATTAAATAGTTCCTATACACATTCTTTTACTTCGGAATAAGAGAGCCCTTTGCCCATCTCCATCATGTGGCCACCTCCCCTTCCCATTCCAAGTTCAGCTCAACATACAGGAGCATACTAACCTGCTGAGAAGCCCTTTTAGACAGTAGACTGGGAATGACTATCCAAACTGTTCAAGCAGATGTGCGTTGCCCTGGCTGGGTGTGAGCCAGCTGTGAACTGGAAGTAAAGTGGCTATGGTTCGCATGGTGCTAGGTCTAAGAAGTCCCTAAGGGAAGCTGTCCACTCAACTCTTATCCCAGACCATACTAGTCCATGCAGAGCAGAGAGGACAAATGGGCTTGCTGTGTTTCCCTCCTGATATACTGGCTACATCTTTTGACTTTGTTTTTCACCAAATCTGCTGTTTCAGGTTGCATCATCCTATATCAACTTCCGTACATCTACCATGGTTCTGTGTGTTCTGCTTTGCTTATCACAGCAATGGATATGAGTCACAGCCACTGTTCAGCTGCAGCCTTCAGCACTGCAAGCCAAGAGCAAACACAAAATCCACACACAAACAGAAATGTAGAACTGGAGACAGGTAAGATTTTTTCCCTTCTACTTCATTAATTGCTTCCATTAGATCAGGAGATAATCTTCAGAACATTTAGGCCTGCAAAGTCAAATTGGCAATGTCTCATACTGCACCTCTATTCACATCTTCAGAGTTGTTGGCCTTCTCCTCCATTTGCAAAGCAAATGAACCAGGAGCTATTATACAGAACTAAGATAGTGTAGAAATGAGCACTCAAAATGCACCAAAATGGATACAGATGGATGTGCAAATGCAGACTTACCTAGGATTGCATCCAGCCTTCAGCATGTATGAATGATCTTGCTTTACCCCCCAAAAGCGAGACGTTTTCAGGATGAGTAGGTTTAAAAGGCAGAAAGGTTCGGTAGAGGTTGAGAAGCCCTGAGCTATTCTGATCTCTTGTTAACTCATTGTATAGATCCTCTGTTATTCATTACCGCGTAGACTTGAGGTAACTGTTAATTGAAGTACCACTTCATCGTCTGCTATTCCGGGAGGTCCACATGCTCTTATCTGCCTTAACCAGGAGTCTGCAGTGAATTAGATCATTAAGTAGAGATGGATTTTATATATAAAAAAGCCATATCTCACATAATTAGTATTTAAGTCACCCTTCTGCATTTTATTCCCCTAAATAAAATGATTTGGAAACCTGCAACAATAGTGGTTGGCTGCGTTGAAGCCTCACCAGGCATGGTTAGAGGGAATAAAATGAGGGGAAGGATCAGAAAGGTTAGCAAGGATGGGAAGAAGAATGAAAATACACCTACTTTAGAAACTAATTGCACAGCACCCTGATTTCTTCACTGTCCTACCACCAGTGCTTGTTCTCAGAAAAGATGAAGCTCCACTAGATCAGAGGTAACAGAAGCAGATAGGGACACACGAGGCCTGTGGAGCACCGGCACTGCTCATGCAGACTCAGTGAGACTCTGGTAAATATTCGTAGAAGAATCGTACAATTATTGAGGGCAGAAGGGACTTCAGAGGTGTCTGGTCAAACACCATACTCAAAGCAGGACTAACTTTGAAGCGAGATCCAAATTCAAAATTAGAGCAAGTTCCTCAGGGACTTGTCCAGTCAAATTTTTAATATCTCCAAAGATTAAGATCTCACATTTTTTCTGCTGTTTCATTTTTTTCTCTGGGTAAAAAAACCTGGATCTCACGAACAATGTTACTCGGAGAATGTAATTACTCTGAGAAGTCCCTGGATGCTGTAGTGAAGGACTATAGTGATAATGAGAATAGTTGGATGTGTGGATGAAAGAAGCCTAAGGAGTTTGAATGTTACAACCCTGTAGCTTTCAGTCCTAATATAGGCTTTTGTCTCCCAGGTAAGATTATTTGATTCTTCCCTCTGCTTGTTCAGCATTAACTATTCAAAATCCCTCTGTATGTCTTATATTATAGAAGAACCTGGATTTTGAGTGCCTACCCTGGGCAGTTTCAATCTTCTTTGTACTAACAGATCCCAGGGAACTCCATGTCTTCAGGATCGATTGCAGAAGATGTCTACTCTGCATGGCAGCAATGGCCTTGAGGTTGGATTTGAGATCAAAGTCACATCCTCTAGTTCAGCTGGAGTGTCCACAAGGTTGTTTTCATAGCAATTTAGCCATGATTATCTGAGGGTGGGTTGGATAGGGGTAACCTCCCCTCTGGACTAGCAGCTGAATGCTTGAGGGACATCCTGAGGTCTAAAAGTCTCTGATTGCTCACCAAACTTAAAGTCTTCAAATACCTATGTGAAGGAGATAGGAAACAGTGGCTGGAAGCAGAAACAAGAGCAGAAACAAAATGTAAATTTTTTTATAGATAATTTAATTAGCTGCTAGGCCCATTTGCCACAGGAGGAAGGGAACTTTACACCTAGAAATCTCTTTAAAAAGGACAGGTTTTAAAAAGATCAGCTTTTGCTCTTTTCTGCTGTTCTGACAGCAATGTTTGAACAGAAAATGTTTGTTGAAACATGTTTTATGCAGAAAGATGATCCTGATCATCAATAATGCCCTATCTGGACTTCAGCCACTTTATCTGATCATTATCATGAAATATTCACTGCTCATCCAATCACTTCAGTGTGAACCACCCAAAAGCAAAGCTTCCTTCACAATTTGAGACCAGAATTCAGTGGGAGATATGGTCCTGCAGCAGATCCCTCAGGGGCTTTCTCACAACATTCATTTCATCTTACCTTTCACTTTGCAGCTAAGGATGTTTTAGTAAACTGAAAGTTGTGTTTATGTGCGGGCAGAATAGATTATCCAGCCTGTCTGAAATATAAAATGCGAAACAGGAAAACAGGAGCAAAGAAGATGGGCTCTTTTATAAGGGTTTGTTCTTCTCTCCAAAATGTAAATCGCCCAAACTACACTCCAGGCAAGTTGCTTTACCATTTCAAAAGCATGCTCAAAAATGCTACTTTGCAATTAATGACCAAATTGCATTGACATTCCAGTGTCAACTTCTAAGTGATTACAGGGTAGCAGAGCATCATGAAAATTAACGGCAGTTCCTGAGGCAACTGAGGCCCTGAGGACTAATATTGTCCAATTATTGGAAGGTAAATATTCACTCAATTTTATCCTGTGCTCACAATGAAAGCAGCAAGGCAGTTAGACATGAAGAGCATGTGGGATGACAAGGAAGCCTCATGATTACTTAGCATCAAGGGTGGATTTACCGGGAAGTGGGAGAGGCTGTAATCCACTTGCCCATTTCACATCACCGCCAGCCAGTGGGCATGTGCTGCTGGTCACAGGGCTAACAAGGAGCTGTTTCTCCACCAACCCCTCTGCTAAGCTCACAGTTGGGTACATATCCTGTTGACATGTTTTCTCTCAAGTACTAAATAAATCTCCACTACCTCAGTGACAAATTGATCTTTTAATCTGAGCTGGTCAAAAAACTTCCGAGAAAAGGGTTTCCTTTAGGAATGTGATAGAATGATTTGTTTTAGTACTAATGGAGTGTCAATAAATCAGGGAGTCTTCTTAGGTAATTTCTCCTTTATTAGGTTGATTTCTCCACTGCTGTCCCCTGTAATGTTCTTCACAACCAAGACACCTACTCCTTTCTGCCTTTTGAAAATGGAAACTGAGGCATTCAGACTGTGTCTGCACAGGATAACAGAGCTGGAAGCCTCCTGGACGTGGCAACGTCTCTGTCGTATGCTTGATTTTGCTTTGCATGGCAAGGAGGCATGCAGAGGGCAAAACCAAAATCCTGGAATTAATTTCCACACAGGTGCAAAATGTATCCAGGACATTAGCCACGGAAACTGGGAAGACCTTCTGGATCAAACACGATGTTGGGTGTAAAAGACTCAGGGGTGAATCTTGCTGTAGATAAAATTTTGGTAGATATCATGCTATTCAAACTTGTAGGTGCTCTAATACTCTTATAGTAATTCAGAGCTCTTTATCGGGCTTCTCTGTGCACAGCCATGGTCGGAACATGGCTGCTGAAGACATGAGTAAAAAAAGGACAAGGAGTCCTGTTGAGCTGGGAACTGCTGAGGACCTTCCTCCTCACAAACCTAACTGCCAAGGAGAAAGGGAGAATGACTGTACCCTCCCCAGATGGCGGAGTGGTAGACAAAGATGTACAGACACTTCTCCAAGGTGAGTTTGTGGATGCTGCAGGCCAGAAGTTGTTGAGAAGGCAAGTTAGTGGTGAACTGTTATTTGACTGTGCTACTCCACTGCGGAATTCATGGCAAGAATGGAAACATTGTGATGTGAAAGACACTCAGGCTTTCAGGGCATCTTAGATCCAGAGCTCTGACTATGATGCAGTTCCTCTGGTTAGGTGGGACTGTCATTTGATAGACCATTCCCATGAAGGTGTAACCTGCATTCATGGGCTCCTTGGAAAGACCAGTTCCAAGCATTTGTACTTGTTTTGGGGGATCACAAAACCAATTTCCCAGAATGATATAGATTACGATGTCTGGAACAGTTTAATACTGAAATATCCATGTCTGCTAGTCTCCAGTGACATCTCTCTCATCCTTCCTACCAAATATTTTTTGGTAGGAAGTATCTGTCATTGATATTGCAGCCCCTTTTAACTCTCTGTTTGCAGTGTGGGCCTCCAGTCACTTTTAACTCTCCCTATGTATCTACCCAACTATCTGCCTGATGAATGATGACATCAAGCTGAGAGGTGTGGTTGACATGCCTGAGGGACAGGATGCTATCCAGAGGGACCTGGACAAGCTCGAGAAGTAGGCTTGTGTGAAGCTCATGAGGTTCAACAAGGCCAAGTGCAGGGTCCTGCCCCTGGGTCAGGGCAACCCCAAGTATCAATACAGGCTGGGCGATGAAAGGATGGAGAGCAGCCCTGCTGAGAAAGACTTGAAAGTACTTATGGATGAAAAGCTGGACATGAGCCAGCAATGTGTACTCACAGCCCAGAAAGCCAACTGCATCCTGGAATTTGTCAAAAGAAGCGTGGCCAGCAGGTTGATAGAAGTGATTCTGCCCCTCTGCTCTGCTCTGCTCTGCTCTGGTGAGATCCCCCTGCATTACTGCGTCCAGCTCTGGAGCCCTCAGCACAGGAAAGACATGGACCTGTTGTAGTGGGTCCAAAGGAGGACCACAAAGATGATCAGAGGGCTGGAACACCTCTGCTATGAGGACAGGCTGAGAGAGTTGTAGTTACTCATCCTCAAGAAAAGAAATCTCTGAGATGACCTTATTGCAGCCTCCAGCACCTAAAGGGGACCTACAGGAAAGCTGGGGTCAAAATTTTAGCGAGGCATGTTGTGATAGCACAAGGCGTAATGGTTTTAAGCTAAAAGAGGGAAGATTTAGACTTGATACAAGGAAGAAATCTTTTACAATGACGGTGGTGAGACACTGGCCCAGGGTGCCCAGAGAGGTGGTAGATGCCCCATCCCTGGAAACACTAAAGGTCAGGTTGGACGGGGCGATGAGCAACCTGATCTGGTTGACGATGTTGCTGCTCATTGCAGGGGGGTTGGACTAGATGGCCTTTAAAGGTCCTTTCCAACCCAAATTATTCTACAATTCTATGATTCCATGATTCTATGAATGGATCTTTCCTTTTGGAAATGAGCTGTGGTACTATAGTTCTTACCCATGCCCACCATAAAGATTTCCAGTTTCCTCCCTGCCCACCCTTGTGAGCAAAAAAAATCAATAGGAAAGAAATTAACCAAGGCTTTTTATTTTTCTTTAATATATTTGTCCACTTAAGGAGCATGCTAACCTGAGAGGAAGTAGAATATCTTTTGCCTCTGTTTAGTAGACATTGAATCAAGGCAGAGAAAGGGAAACTTCTATTGATCATTTGACTGAAATGCAATTGACTGCAGTCTATTATCGTACTGTGTCTACAATTATCCCAGGTTCCTTATTCCCCAAAGGGCTCTATATCAGAGACACAACTTCAACAACATGCCCACACTGGCTCCCCATCTTGATTTCTCCTGACAAGCATTAATAAGTGTTCTGGATACTTTTTTTTCAGAACAGCCTGCTGGCTTCTTGCCTTTCCATTGATTTTAAAGGACACATACACATATTTAAGGAGAACAGTTCTCAAGCAAGCATTCTGCCACGCATGAGCATATTTTAACTCCCATTGAGAAGAAGGGTCTTAGTCATAAATTCTGTACAGCCCCTCGGATCCCAGAGGCTTCATGGGCAGTTGAAGTTGTTCCCCTTTCCACTTCCTTTCATGTTCTCATCCCAACTGTTATTTGCTTTTTCATAAGCAGAATTTGATCGTTACAGTGATTTCTGGCCTTGTACCGCACAGATTCATCTGTCTTCATCTTAGTATGTAATATGTGATATATTCTCAAAGGTTAATATTCACATCTATTTTTGATACTCATAAATTATCATAGTTGCAGATATTACAGCCTACTTCTTTTTACTAAATAACACCCATACTGCACTTCGCTTTCTCAAAACCTTAAGATATCAATGATATCACTAATGCTCAAAAAGCCTCCCTTTGTTCCTGGGAATAATTTTCATTATCTAAGGACTTATTTTCAATATTGATTCCATTTAACATGTTAGCCATTGTGCCAAACTTTATATACATAGTTTATTATACAGCCACTATGTGGGCAACAAGGAGTTTCAGCCAATGTCTGGTCCCTTGTACACAAACAAGACAGAGTTGGGAAGAAAGCAACATAGAAGGCAGTTGTTTCAGATCTGTGCTTGGCATTTTTTCATGTAATAGCTCTTATTTTCTTTTCTTTTCCGAAAACAACAGGAACAAAGACAGCATTTCCTCCATGGAAAAATTCTGTGCCATTTTGCCTCAGCTCTAACTATCCTCCTGCTCTACACAGAAATATCTATGTATGTGTATATTAGGGTATCAAATCCAATGGCTCCTTTTGGAAATGTGGTCCACAGATCAAAGACGTTTATTGGCTTACAAAAGTCTAAAGGTCAAAAGTCTTGATCACCTGACTTCCCCCTCTAATTAGAGATAAACATCTTCAGGAGAAGTGTTGTCCTTGTGCATCAGAGAGCACATTCCCACTGCTTTTGGTGCCTCTTCTTTCTGAAGGCAACATTACAGGTTACCTAATGTTATTTTTACGAACATGAGCCAAACTCAATGATTCTCCTTCCAGGATAAAACCAAGCCAAATAGCTATAGTGAGCGAAATGAAAAAATACTTTAGCCTTGACCTGCCTGTACACCAAAAATTCCATGTGCCCATTTGGCACAAACACACAAATATGAGAAAGCTATCCATACCCTTGAAACATCAGAAAGATGCTGGTAGTGATCACGTTCTGGATGCAAAATTCATTTACATGCTAAATGTCTCACAAAAGTTCTGTGTAGTCCAGAAATACCCCAGATCTCGATTTTGCCTTTTAGAGAAGTCATTTATTCATAATACAGTTTGTCACTGGCTCTCCCATACACTTTGATATTAGTTGGTAACAATAGAGATACCTTGGTCTGTGCGTTGAGGGACAGAGGCACTGGTTTAGGGAGGCATAAACATGAAGGAATATTATTTTAAGGTACGATGGAGAATACCACTATAACTGCTCATAGCATCTTTTCCAACTGAGATTGTTTTCCGGCGAATTGGGCCTTGTTAGTCAGGCTCCATTGCTGTCTTCATGGTTAAAAGGAAGCAAAATTTAATACCTGTCAGCTGTTAAGTCTTTAAGTGCTTTTAAATTCCAGTGGTTGGTCATCCAGGCACATACATCAGGATGCATACTTTTTATTTAGTGGAGATATTTGACTGGGAAAGGCAGAGAGTATCTTGCTCCCCTGCTGGTATACCTTACACTGAGTGTGTGATCACAGTCTGTTCTTACTCATCTCAGAAAAGAAGAAAAAAAGACAAAATGGGAAAAGAAAAGGGGGGGGGGGGGAAGATAAAAAAAAAAAAAAAAAAAAAAAAACAAAAGCACACTCCC
>NW_009647760.1:913427-916493 GCF_000708025.1 Charadrius vociferus | reverse complement strand
GGGGGGGAAGATTAAAAAAAAAAAAAAGAAAAGAAAAACGTAATGCCTGCTCCTGACTCCCAGGGAAATTCATTATGCGAATTCAGATCTACGGCAGCCCATTTGTCCCTGTCCCTTGAACAATTACTGCAAACAACATGACACTGGAGCTGCACAGCTGCTCGTTAAGCCACATTCAGCTTTATGATCGGGTTTCCCAATAGAAATCTGAGCCACGGTGGTTAAAGGACAGAGGAAAGGAGACAGGAGCATAGAGCAGCCTATTTACCAGCTTTATGCATGGGGGATTATTCAGCGACTTGGCAGTTTTCCTTCTTTGTGAGACATATTTTTTACTTAGGGTGGGGAAATCCATTGACAGACTGGAGTAAATCCCATGGAGGCCATCAAGCTGGTCATGGGGCTGGAGCACAAGCAAGGAAATGGGATCCTCTTCTAGAGCTAAACCTCGTGTGGCCCGAGTTGTGTCTGTGGCCTCCTATGTGTCCCCAGTCTTGCACTTCTGGAAGGCATCAGAGGGACTGGGTATGGACTAACATGTATGGCCCACATGCAAATCATCATAGCAAAGATTTCCACGTGGACAAGGTGGACTTCTTAACACAAACACAAAATCCGCAAACCTGGAGAAAACAAAAACAAAAACAAAAAACAGTTGGGAAAAGACAACAAGTTTAGGGAGATTTTGGTGAATAACAGCCCAAGTAAAGCTAACTCAACTAGTAGTTGTCTTAAGAAGTTGGTGATGTTGGTTGTTAGTTGATGAATACTAACCTATAATGGTGCAGTAACTTCCCTGAGCTCCAGAGACCTCTGGAAATGGAACCACAGGCACAGCACTGGCCAAAACTTCCCTTGGGAAAGTACTGATAAACTATACAAGCCACCAAGAAATAGTTCCCTTCCTGAAGAGTCCAGACAACAGAAAATTTGGCCCTTTTTTTTCTGGGTTGTTTTTTTTTTTTTTTTCTTGCAATAGAAGAAGATTCTGTTTTCCATTGCAGATTTACTTTCTCTTTATTTCAGGAGGGTTTCAACAGGTTAAGATGAAGGCAACCTAAACCTTCCCTTTGGCAAATCATCTTGACAAGAGAAGAAGACAGAAGTATTTTCAGACTGGTCTATCCACTCATTCTGGTGAACAGCATGTTTTTGCACTTTATGGTGAAATAAGAACTGTGGTGGATTTGGGGTTGAGTACACAGAGTTTGGCACACTCTGAAGTCCTTACATCAGCAGAGAGACCCCACTTCATTATAGATGTATTTAGGTTGTTTGTATGTGGGACATGATTCTTCATTTTCACCTCCTTTGTGCTCTGGAATACACCAGAGCCCATTGAACCGAGCTGAAATTTTGTAATGGCAATAAAAAAGAATGTGCTGTTTCAAATTATAAAAGAATTAAATACGGTTAAATTTGAAGCCGTTCTGGCAAAGTGCAATAGTAAAAGGCCATTAAGCGAGCTGTCCATTTATAGAAAACATAAGATATAAAATTCATTTTTAATGGACTGTTTCCATGGAAATGTTCTTTAGTAGAGACATTTTATAGTGTATTAAGCAGCACAAGGAGTTAAGCTGACTGTAGTGGTGACTGTAATGCAGGGTATATGGTTTGTAAAAAATTGAAACCGTTAAAAGGCTTACAGCCAAGAGAGTGAGGAATATTTCAAAGCCGTTTATCACTCACCTGGCAAAATTGAGCGCTAAAACTCAGCACACCTACCGAAGTTGAATCCTCTCATTAGCTCATTACCCGAATGTCTCAGGAAGATTGAGAAAATGTGTTCCTTGATTATGGAGGTAATAATAATTATAGATAATTTGTACATCCTCATTCCATTAATTGATGGAATCTTGAAGCATTTTCAAATATTAATTAAATAACTCGCTCTACACAGTAAAATCACTCTGCACAAAAAAATCTTGCTTTTATTTGCAACTTGCTCCTTCTGCCTATGCCTAATGGCTGCCATTTAATGTCGGAATTTCACTAACATGCTGCTGAGACTGGGGTCTAGGCAGAAGAAACTGATGACTGAGGTCCAGAGACAATCTGGTCCATGTCCCAGAGACTGTAAAAATCAGATAAGAATGAAAAAGTCTGGGAGAATAAGCAGAGTCTCAAAAAGGCAGAAGATTTGCCTGTTATTTTGAGACATTGCTCTTCCAAAGAAGACAGCCCGGGTACATTCAGTCAGTGTTTTTCTGACAGTGAGTCTGAGGGCTCTAAGGCAACTTGGTCAAAGCTCTTCCAGTGACTCAAACGGCTCCCCTTTTCTATGGACCCCAACAACATCAAGTTCTGATGGAGTGACGTGGATTCCTCTTTTTGCATGCATGAAAAGCTCGGTCAGTGTTCTCTGTGCAGTACCGATCTGAAGGACCAGCTCCATTTGCAGGTTCAAGAGAGCCATATCAGTTTGAAACTCCCCTCACCTGAGCTCTCCTGCACGGTGCAGTGCATGTGTGCATTAGCTAAATCTTTGCTTCAAAGTGAGCTGTCATTATGTACTTACGACTAGTTCATGGGAGTTTATCTTCAGCCAGTGAGGAAAAACATCCAGGAGTTTGAGTTCTTCAGTAATAGAGAAACACTATCAGAAGTTAAGGAGTGCAACAAGATAAGGGTCTTCAGCATGCAGATGCTCACAAGGAGTTATTTTACCTTCTCTTTGAAATGAAGGCAAACTTTAATTCCACCTCTTTGGGACAGAAGGCCCAGAGCTAAGCAAAAAAAAAACCCAAAACAGTAAGGTATTGAAATGCAGATAAAATTCAGCCTGGCTACATCTGGGTCTGTGTATATAGACCTAAGTCAAATTAGGAGAAGCTTTGCATTTATAAGGTAATTCTACAGTAAAGACCAGACATCATACTATTTTTTAAATACTCTGAAGCACTCTTAAGTACTGGCACAGCAGGAGCACCCCCTCCTGTTCAGTATGGTTGAACAGCTGAATAAGGATGAGGGGAACCTCAGCTGATGGTTTGTAGCTCATTTCAACCTTCACATACAAAGGTGAGAGCATTTGCTTTCTCCATGGCTACCAGCTCAGTCCTC
>NW_009647760.1:903397-913368 GCF_000708025.1 Charadrius vociferus | reverse complement strand
AGTTTTGCAAACAGAAGGTCTATTGGAAATCCACAGGGAGGCTGCATCGAAACACATCAATCCAGCACCTTCCTGACTCCAGCCTGTTATATGGGGACCCACTGTACTGGAAGGAGTGGTAACAAATGGCCCTGCTCTTTCCTCCGGATAGTAATGGGAAGGGCTTAATTTGCTCGCCAGCTGGCCCTTGTTAATGAAAGGTTGTTACCAATGACCCAGAGGCGTGTTTAGGTTTTTTTGTTTCTTTCTCTGACACTCAGAGAAGCAGAAGGAAGTTGCTTTAATGTGAAGTGACAATTCGCAACTGAGACCATTTCTTTCCGTTAAGGAGAATAAGTGGCCAGCAAGAGCCTTCAGGTCTACGGATGCCCAGCCACAGAGGGAGTTAGCTCTAATGTCATTTCTTGACCCTTCTCTAACTATGACTTGGCTGGATCCATTTATGGAGGCCAAGTGATGCCCCATCCTCCCAGAGCTAGTCCTACATGATCAATCATGTTCTGAAGCCTTTCTCCCTCTAGACTTTGGAGTAGACTTTGGAGTGCTGCTCCACCAGCATTGCCTCACTTTTAGCCACATCTTCAATGATTTTGAGCAGTGCCACCGTGGAAACTCTGAGCTGGGCTGCTTCCTCTCAGCTCTGTCCATCTGCGTTGGTATGAATCTATATCACCTTCTGCTAGTCCAGTCACAAGCCTCACTGGGATGGAGACCTATGTCTGTATAAGCTGATAGAAGATGGAAAATAGAACATATGTCGACCTGGTCACATCCATTTAGAAACTTTTTCTTGTTTCCATTTTCTCAAAATGGGTGTTTTAGCCAGCTCTGATTCAAAAGGCCATATTCTAGTACACACACACACACACACAAGTTTTTCTTTCAAAGGGTTTAAAAGAGTTTACATTATCTATTTAATTTCCCTTTGCATTCAAAAATACTACAAAACGTATCTAGTGGCATTTTTTGTGTCTACCCAGCAATATTCCATGAATCTTTTGCTTAATTGTGGATAAAATATTTTGGGAGAAAGCAATGCAGTAATTTTGTGAGGATTCACAAGCACAAATGCGGGTCAACCTCTTACACAAATCTTTCTTCCTCGAAAAAGAACTCACCCAAGTGCTAAACCCTCATGCACCCAGTGGGTTGAAAAAGTACCAAAAATAACAACCAACATGTTGCAGCAACTCTGTTTACTCACTTTCTGCTGCTGAGTGTCTTTACAGTATAAGGTGAAGAACAGGCTCAAGGTGGAATGAGGTAAACCAAGCCCTATGTCCTATATGTTCTCTGTACGTATATCTCAAGTGTTTACTTTGTGCTCAACGTGTTGACACTATGCCTAGGAATAGCTCAACATATGCCTTGGAAGAGCTGAGATTTGTTGCCTGACTGGGTCAAAGCTGGTCCTGATTTATGCACGCAGGTTCAATGAGAACCTGTGGGAGAAGCTGAGTGTGCTCAGACTTCCCACCTTCAAAGAGTTCCAGAGCTCTAAGACTTTATCTGACCATAAGCTTCTGCATACCAATGTAAGCACAGGCAGAACTGGACTGAAGAATGGGCTGATATCCAAACTTAATTAGCAGTGTCAATGTCCTCTTTTGCATTCATGAGGCTGATGGCTTAACGACATGTCTCACTAAGGTGTGCACTTCTGCTCCAAGTGACCCAGATTCATGGGATGCTGACATGCAGCAATGATTTAACTCATTAACATTAACGCCATTACATTAAATATGCAATTATGCCATACTTAAATATTTTCTCTTTCTATAGACAAAAGACTTTGTTTATTGGTTTAATATTTTTTCTCAGTAGAAGACTTTTGTTGTAGTTTGGCCAGTGAGATAAAGTCAAATGCCCTTGCTTCCTTTCCTTGCCTGAGTGTTGTTCCTGGTTGTGGTCCCAGACAGGATAAGTAGTGCCTTTAGCCACGAAGAAGAAAAGCCACTTTACTAATCAGATCACCTGATTAGATCAGAATTAAAAAAAAAAAAAAAAGGAAAAAAGAAAAAAAGAATGAAAATAGGAAGTGAGAGGGGATTTTGAACCACCTCGGACAATACAGGAACATGATACCCTGGCTTGGTTCCTGGGTGTTTAATTTGTTCAGTGGCATGTGAAAAGAATGAAAGAAACAGAAGTAAAAGGATCAGGAAGGGAAGAAACTGGCTTCAGAGAATTTACATCTCACTGGAGAACCAGGAATTGTGAAGACAGAACCAAAGCTTGGGAATTAAAATAAGCCCAAAAATTGGGGGGCTAGAAAGGTATTTCCTGTCAGCAGAGAGATGAACACCCAGGGGATCAGAACAAACCACACAGACCCACCCTGACCATCAGTGGAAGTGAAGCTGTTGCCTGGTAATTGCTCTAACATAAGCAGTATCTTTGCCTTCTTTTTTAATTTATTTTTTTTTAAATTCCTCTCATATACACCCTGCATTTTTTTCTCACAGAGCAAAAATGAACATAAGAGAACAAAAATTTAACTTATGGAAACTACCCACTCAATTTACCGCTGACCACAGGATCCAAAAAGGAAGATCTTAGACCTGCTGACTAAACCCACCCAAGGCACAGGTTGCACCCTCTAAAGGCAGTTGGGGAGAGAAGGGTTTGCACAATCCTGCCTCTGCACAGGCAAAAAAAAAAAACCAACTGAGAAAACTGGGGAACAGGAAGGTCAAGACTTTTATATAGGGACCATGATGCAGAGATACCACCCTACAGCCCTGCTTTTTCCTCAGTCTGCGGGGATTGTCTTGGACAGAAAGGTGAGAGTGGAAATCCAGCGAGGAAAGGGTGAAGCAGAATCATCCCTTTCCTTCCCTTGGCCTGTAAAAGACATGGCTTCCAGCCAAAGTGAGACACAGTGTTGAGTAGGTATTTAACACCCAGTAAATCTTTACCTGCAGTAGGAAAAACTGGAGGCTTGAAACTTTCCCTTGCTAATTTAGCTAAGTGTTGCAGTGACCACACTTGGAAATGCCTCGGGGTTTGCCAAGCCATTTGGCATGATCTGCTGTCCTCTCTTTTATCTCAAGTGCAGCCTTTTTATTAATAGAAGCCATAAAATATCCCTTTATTTTATGGCTTCACAAATATTCCTACATACTCAGCTATCAAAAAAAAAAAAAAAAAAAAAGCTTTCTCACAATGCCTGGGCATATGTGGGTGGCTTGAAACCTCACTCTGTGAGAGATGATACACCCTTGATAGATAGCGTGATAGCAGTGATATTAAGAAAACTTCTCTCCTTGGGCTTCCCATACACTTAATGAGGCCTTTCACTTCGGCTCCCCCATTTCATCTCCGCTGTCCCATTAATGACCCCACTTCTCCTGGTGGCTGCTCCTCATGTGCTGCCCATTAAGGAGAGATTAACCAGTGATGGATGGCAGCCTGGTTCCCTGAAAGCACAGCTGACATTCAGATGTATAGCAGGGGAACTCATTAGGAGCAAGACTGGTTTCAGTGATAATAAACACTTCAGCAAAGTGCTTAGCAAGTTACCTGTCTGACTCCCCGCCCTGCTCTCCCATCAGGGCTGCAAATATCTCTTCAAGACAGAGATGTGGAGGACTTGCAGGGTAAAATTAAAAAAAAAAAAAAAAAAAAAGGTGGGGGAAAAAAGGAAAATACAGGATGAAATCAACATATTTAATGGACATGAAGGATACAAAAAGATTAACCTTGAGGGTGACTGTAAAGGAAAATATTGCAGTGCCCTGTCTAATGTACATGTGGGCATCAGTGCTGTGGGACAAGAGAAAACAGAAATCTTCAGGGTTTGGAAACTCTTATGGGAAAAACACATACACACACACAGAGACACATACACACCCCCCCCACACACACACACACACCCTCACTGTTGAGTGACACACTTTATCTAAAGTAATGATGTCCTCCTCATTCTAAAGTAATGATGTCCTCCTCATTTCCATCACAACACAGCTCCTCCCAGCTTTAGCTCACTTATTCTCACATTGACCCCAGGAAGGAAGGAGGGAAGGGAAAAAGACCCTAATTTTCCAGCTAAAGTCCAGATTTCCCGGCATTTGTGTGTGCAGGAGAAGGGATTTGAAGTTCTTGGTTAAAACCCCTTATTTCATCCTCAAAACTACAGTATCTCTCCATTTATGCAGTTGTATGGCCCAGTCCTCCACTGTGTTTGGTAATTGAAGCAGTACAAGATAATCCATGTGAGGGGATTCGTTAAAATGATATTTGGGATTGAAGAACAGAGAACTAACATATGACCACCACTATGGGTAATACTAGGCATGATAAAACCTTTAGCACCCTCTTTAATCTACCCTGGAATATAACAGGGATGTGATTAGTCACTGAAAATACCTAAATTGAAGTCATACCCATACTAAGAAATATGGGCATAAGTATATTCACACCTACACATACTGGTGGTACTAGGAAGAGACTGCAACTATGCAAAGTGGATTTACTGGTTATTAGGTGGTGGAAGCTGATGTGTCTTAGCTTTAGTTTGGGCTGAAAATACAGATTTTAAAGGGAAGACTTGTTGTGATGTTTGATTTTGGTGAAAATATCAGATCAAGTCAGCTTTGCTGTTGTGCTTGTACGTAGCTCTCTTCCCGGAAGTGGTTGACCTGTGCAAACAGTTAATCATTTAAGATCCCACAGGACAGAAGGTAAAGTTTCTTAAGGACAGATTGGAAGATACTTGGGTCATTTCAGGGTGGTGACAAAAAATAGGTCTTTTTTGTCCTTTGAAAGATTTGTTTGGACCTTCTGGCTTTGGTCTTGGGAGAAGAAAAAGAAATAGAGGAGGAGGAGGGCAGAGAGCAGATAGGGAGTTCTGAAGAACAGGGCTTGTTGCTTCTGTTGCTGTAGGGAGAGGAAACGATAGGAGAGAGCTTGGTCAGAGAAGGCATCCCACCAAAAGCCATCCCATTTACCTAGGTTCACCCTTGGCAGCAATAGCAAACTTAATTAGACAAAACAGGCAGCAGACAATGACCGTGTTACTTCCTTAGGCTGTTTCATCTTCTGTTTAGGTCTGGCGCTGACCCTGAAAAGTCTCTGTCCAAGGAATAATCCCACCAATTCAAAGCGGGACTGCTCTAGGAAACTGTTTGCTGCACCGGGGACCAAAATGCATTTAATTCACGCAGGAATCTGTTTGTTTTCCTGGCACTGAAGAAGAAAATTGGAAAAGTGGAAGGGGATGCAACACTAATTAACCTTGTCTGTGATGGAGAATTACTGCAATTATTTCGCAACACGACTCCGAAGAGTGCAGCACTGGCTTTATACATAATGCGTCACCATTATTATGAACTGTAGTAGCTCCGGCATTGTGTGAGATTATTCCTCTATGTGGTGCGTGTAATGTGCTGAGAGGGAAAACCAGCCAGTTACACAGAGAGGGCACAGAGCACTGCAGCAGGGTTAGCAGAATACAAATTGCTTCTCCGAACTGCATTTGTTTTTAGCCAGGGACTCCAAAAAGCAGCTACGAGCAGTTCTCCAGGGAAAACTCTGGCAAGAAAAAAAAGCAACAAGCCATTACATTCACCCCTTGGCAAGAGTTGAAAAGTTGAGCAACGGGAAGCAGCTTCCAATGGAGGTTGGGGACTTGCTTCAATCCAAAGGTTGCGCTCATTTCTCTTCCTTCTTTTCTGTCATCGAAAAACGCTAGAGGGCAAGTGGCAGCCAAGAGCTCCTTGTTTTGTTGTATGCAGACAAAGGGGTTTCTCCATCAAGAACTTTCTCTGATTTATCATCCAAAAAATCAAGTCATAATAACCTTGGGATACTGCCTTATGCCAGATGATTGGGAAGGGAGGGAAGGTTTCCAACTCAAAGGACAAAGCTGGCATGCTTGCTCAAACCAAAGGCATCATCAGAAAGAATCCAAAGGCTTTTGAGTTGGGAATAAAAAGGTTTCAAAATGGTTTGATCTGCAAACCTCCAGGGACAGTTGCACACATAACCTCCCCTCCTCTCGTTTTGAAACTCGTACATGTTTAAGGATCAAAGCTCAAGCACACGCTAAAGTTACTGTGCACAACCACTTGCTGTGCATCATATGGACTTTAGCAACTGTCCATGTAGGCACCCTCAGGCTAGAGGAAAGGCATAATGGTTAGGCTCTTTTTATCTCCTATAAAACAGCACACAGTCCCGTGTGAATCCATGTTAGATGGGCCATGTGTCTGAGCCCTTGAAAATCCATGACGGAAAGATTGTTTCCCTGGGAAATCATAGAATCAAAGAATGGTTTAGGTTGAAAGGCACCTTGAAGATCATTGAGTTCTGACCCCCCCTGCCATAGGCAGGGGCAACTCCCACAAGACGAGGTTGCTCAATTACATATATTAGCTTGAATTTTCCCAAGCCACACAGATACTTCTAGTGCCTTAATTTTTCCTACTGTCTGTGTTTCATTTTACCTGTTCAAGGTTTTGGTTACCCTCTTCATTTGCCTTCACCTGAGACAAAGACCAACCTTAAAATTTTCTAAGTGCTAACTGTCATTTTCATTGCTGGACCTACCCACACCTTCTAAGCTCTTGATGCTGCTTTAGAAAACAGACAAGTGAGCAGGCACCTTGATGCTAGAATAACCACCCTGCAGCCTCTGAAGAGAAGACTACTTTAAGGAGGATGACAGAGGTCCTTGCAGAGCTGTATTGAAAATGTCCCATTGTCTGTGAGTATTTTCTTCTGTCTACCCTGCCCCTTACCGAAAGAATACTACTCTTTCTCCACGCTATATCTTGGAAGCACTTATTCTGTCTTTATAACCTTGGTCAGCAGTGAGTAATCTCCTTTACAACCCATGACACACCAATCATTTGAGGGACTAAAGAGCAAACATAAGGTGCAAGGTGAAAGACCTAATTCCCCTAAGAGGAAGGGAATCTATTTCCTTCTACTGTAAAATGGGGATGAAGCTGGTACAATCATTTCAAAATTCAAGTGTTGGGTCCCCCGTGGCATAGGTTTAGATTGGATATTAGGAAAAATTTCTTCACCAAAAGGGTTGTGAAGCATTGGAACAGGCTGTCCAGGGAAGTGGTGGAGTTGCCATCCCTGGAGGTATTTAAAAGATGGGCAGACGTGATGCTGAGGGACATGGTTTAGTGGTGTGTTTGGCAATGTTAGGTTGATGGTTGGACTCGATGATCTTAAAAGCCCCTTCCAACCTAGATGATTCTGATTCTATGTTATGCAGAAGAGAAGTCCATGCAGAGTACTGCAGCTGGGAGGAGTTTAAGCAAGAAGATGGCAGCTCAAGAACCTTATGGCTATGGTAAAAAGACATTAGAAAAACAACTCATAGAGGAGACAACTGTCTCTTTTCCCTTTGCATATATTTTTTTCCATAACATTAGAACTGTTAAGCTGATGAACCAATCCATCTTTTTCTCCTTCAGGTGCAGATGACAAGTATGGTTGCAAAATAGCCATGTCCTGAAGAATGTTTGAGGGGTGTTACGATGTTTCAGATTTTCCAAATTCCAGTGCTGCCAGCAGTGGAAAGGGATCTGCGTGAGACTCACGGTTTGACAGTTTGAGAAGATAAGGACATTAATTGAAAGAGAGGACACAAGGCAGTATTAGGTTCAAAGTGTTGGGCAGCTGAAAGACATGGAAACAAAGATCTTTACAAAGCACTGTTGTGTACAGTGAATGTATATTTGCTTCTTTTCAATCTTTCTTGGAAAGCTTGAGTTTGATGAGGGAGAAGAATGGATATTAGTGGAGGCATCTTGGGGCAGGAACAATGCCCATTGAGAGGAAGGAGATGAGGAAATATGCAAACAAGCACAGCCACAAAAAGCAACTGTAATAACGTCAAAATAAAAGTGCTTGTAAAAGCAGCTGCTTGAGATTAGATAAAAGGTAACCCTCCATCCAGTTATTGAACCTGGACATGACCTCTTCCATTTGAGTAACATCCACATACACAGCTCTCAGGAGCTGAAGTATTGGCTGAACAACAGCTTTTAGCTTACTGCACTGTGTTTTCTCAACAGAGATGATCAAAACGAAGAGAATGATACTGTTTGCACCATTTTGGTGAGGAGGATAAGAAGATAGACATGCAAGAGGGTCTTGCAGTTGCAGGACTGTGAATAGGGCAAGGTAGAAGAAGATGGACCATGGTATAAGGGAAAGTGGTAGGAAGGAATACATATTCCTCCAGGACTCTTCCTGTTTTCAGGAGGCAGCAGGTATGTTCAGGAGCAAAAGTAGTAGATTCACTTCTCAATGCCTGAAAACTCAGGCCCTGTTCTTCCCATCAAGCATATCCTGATGTGAAGTGGAGCTTTTGAGCTCCACTGTCCATCTCTGGCTGCATGTGTGTGGGAAAGGTGTTGACAGAACACAAGAAAAAGATGAGGGGAAGGGGAAAGGGGAAGTCACGGGAAGAAAAGGATGCCTCAAACTAGGGTGGTTGGTGTTCTTTTCAGCCATTAGTACCCAATGTAAATCCAGCATGCAATGTATGTACACATGAAGAGAGAGGCAAATGTCAGTCCTGTTTGTAGCTGGTAAGCATTCCTCTTATGCAGTCACAAAAACACAGCAGGGGGATGGTTAATAGCCTCTCTTAAACCCAGATGTTTGGTAAGTGTTGAACAGGTCTGTGTTGGTTTTGCAGTCTCTAGGGTGGATTACACCATGGAGAAGTGCGAGATTTCCCTTACCTCCATACGAAGCATTGAAACAAAGTTGTTCTAAGCTCAATTTCTATTGCTCTGAGATAGGTCAGACCATTTTTATGAGACCCATGAAAGGTACATGGTCTCCTCTGATGGTACCCAAGAGCTGAGTAAAGAAAATCCCTTCCTTCTGAAATATTCATGCCTGCTCTTTCCAGCCAAGATGCCAAGACATAGAGGGAATTTATACATAGACTTCATTGTCCAACTAACGCTGTGGAACCTTAATGCTGAAGAATAGAGACCTCTTCCAACTCAGTCCCATACGGTCTGTCTTGCAGATCAGAGACACACACACACTCTGCTCTATAAGCTTCTTAGCTTTGTCTCACCTTGTAGTGGAAATTCCAGCTGTGCTCACATTTCACAAATGCTGACAGCAAGTGTTTTTCCTCCGAACTTCGAAGGGAAGACAAAAAAAAACAGGAAAAGAAAGAGCCCCAGAATCCTATCACCGGCAAATCCAAGCAGCTTTGGAGTGAGGACGTCTGCTATGCAGAATAAAAGAGAAAGGCAGCGCTGTGATCAGTGAATGTTGGGACTTTTCCACTGAACTGATCTGGGTTTAGTATTCTTCTATTTTAATATACCATTGAATATACAATATTGCATAAACACATTTATTGATTTATTAATAATTTGACCATTTATTTTTCACCAGGAGGGAAGACAAAAGCCTCAGTTTGCACAGGTTGATGACCAAACACCTCTACACCTCTGGAGAGAGGAAAATACATGCAAAGATTAACTAGAACTAGAACAGGAAAGTATTTTTCCTCCTTGAAGGCTCTGGTTTCTTGAAATACTAGCCAGATATCTGAATTACTGTGGTCTGTGGTTATAAAATGTTCTAATTAGTATTACTCTTAGGGATTTAAATAACAAGACGCCACCTCGTCCTGCTCAACTCTTGAATTACTTTGGGGTCTGAGAATTCACAGTCTTGCTGACACTCGCAGAGGAGGGTTTTGGTGGATTGAGTACTCCAGGATATTGGCAACACTCTTTGATCCAATGTCTTTTATTTTGATTCCCAGTGGAAAGCTGCTTAATAAACTGACCGTTTGGTATGAGTCTGTTGACTGACTTTGTACCTTTATGTGAAGATCAAAATGCTACCGTCTGACGAATCAGTGATACAATGGAAAAAAGATGAAAGAAAAAAAAAAAGAAAAAAGAAGAAGACAAAGGAGGGACGAGTCTCTGACAAATTCCCCCAAACTCCAGGTGGTTAACAATTTGACA
>NW_009647760.1:883981-903382 GCF_000708025.1 Charadrius vociferus | reverse complement strand
TAGGGTCATAATTTCAGACAGAATATCTAGAAGAGCAAGGAGGAAAAAAAAAAAAAAATCAACATGGGTGAGTTTTGCAGATCCACTGATGGTGGAGAAAGAGCTAAAGGAATAACCCGTTGGGTGGTGGGGAAGTCTTAGATGCATTTATGCCTTCCCTTTCCCTTTATCTCTCCTAGACCAGACTAACATCTTCTGCATTAACGCTGGACCAGCTTGAGCATACTTTACATTTGCTGCCATTAAAGTAATCGGTCTGTCATCTAAACTTGCAAATGGATCGGGAAAGGAGGGGCAAAGAGGACACACGACTGGAAAATTAATTTGCATAAGAGTCTGAGCAACAAGAAAAGTTGCCTTGGAGCTGCTCATTAGCCAAGCTGATGACAAAGCGAAAATAAAAAGAAGGTAAGTTTTAAGGCAGCTTTCTAACCAAGGTACTCAAACATCCATTTCCATCTGCCCAGGATGAGCAACTTTGCATGAATTAGGCTCATGTGCACCATATGTCTATTTATTTCCATCTTTATCCTCTTTGCAAAGCTGTTTGAAAACAGCATACCAAGTTAGTGTTTTAGAGGTTCAGCAAGATCAGTGCCTGGAACAAAAAAAGGCAACAAACCAAAAAACACCCCCAACAATCCTCCTAAAACATAATAAAAATAAAACAAAACCCCTGCCTAATCACTTTTGCAAGAGAATTAGCATAATTTGTCTCCAATTTAGATATTTCTACTGACAAATGCGATAGCTGAACCAAGGCAAGAGGTAATTAATAGTTAATATTGACTTTAATTGAGTTTAAATAACAGTTAGAAATGCACTGATTATCACTAGACATAGGGATATAAACCATAAAAAAGAAGGGCTGGGTAAACCAGGTCACTTAGTCCTAAGTGTGCAGGCCTTCAGGCAAGAACAGCTGTTTCTAAGCTATTCCCGACGATGTTTGTCTTCTTTTTTCTTGAAGATTTCTGTTCCTGGCTGACGTTGGGCATAGGAAATACAGGCTACTGTTGTCATCAAGACGGTTGTTAGGAGGGAGCTTTGAGACATCTAACTGAAAGTTAAACAGAACTGAAATAAGCCCTTTGCAGTTAATTTATGCACACTCAAGTTTTGGAGACATTGCTCACCTGGACCTTCTGGGAAGTCACAACTTTTGTTACTAATGACATGGAAGAATCCACCCTGGAAAGCCTCCTGAGCATCTGCTTTTGGGAGCTTTTGGATAAAAAAGAAAAAGGAAGGTGATGGCAATGATTTGAAAGTGAAGTGTCCTCAGGGAGTTGAGATCTGGTCCTTTATAAGTTTAAATGTGAGTTTCGTGCCACAAGAACAAATGAGCTGGAAGAAGAGGTGTCCTAGCTAGTTTGAAAGCAGGTATCCACAGGTAATATTTAGACTATGCATTTTATTGCATTATCTTCCTGACAGCTTCCCTAATACATTTTAGTTTGTGGAAAAAAGCATTAATAGTTGATTTCATTCACTTCTGAAGCACAGAATTATGTGACTAAAAGTACACAAAAAATTCAAAACATCTGGATTCTGATTCATGTATTTAAGTCAATATTTGTTTGTACAACTTCATCTGTTCCATGGAATTTACTCTACATTTTTGTGATAACTGTGATGCATACCAGCTCATTAAAATGACTGCCAGCTGAATAATCCACATACATAATTGGCATGATGGTTTACAAAAATCGGGTGTCTTCAGTGATTGCCCTGGAGGGCACAGGCTTCTTCTCAATGTTGTAAGAAATGCCTGAGTATCACAACCTGCGTTTATAGTAGACAAGGTCAAATGTGGCCAGTCAGTTGGCAACATATATAGACTCTTAATTAATTTTCACTGCCTGTGTTAGGCTAACTATCAAGGCTGTTGCCAAGGTCTAAAGATAGTTTCCTGCAGAACAGGAGACTGATACTAGAAGAGTGACCAGAAACAGACACCATGAGATAAGACTTGAAATCCCTACTTCCATCCTAGTTGAGATAAACATAAGGATGACTCTCATGGTTGCTCTTAAGCAATATCATTTTGTCTTTGCCATCTTTGCCTCAGTCTTCAGCAGTAGGACCAGTTGTTCCCTGAGCACCCAGACCCCTGAGCTAGAAGACAGGGATGGGGAGCAGAATGAAACCCCTGTAATCCAAAGGGAAAAGGTGAGGGACCTGCTTCTGCACCTACAGATAAACAAATCTATGGGGCTGGATGGGATCCACCTGAGGGTACTGAGGGAGCTGGCAGAAGTGCTAACCAGGCCACTTTGCATCACTTATGAGCAGTCCTGGCTAACCGGGGAGGTCCCAGCTGACTGGAGGTTGGCAAATGTGACACCCATCCACAAGAAGGGCCGGAAGGAGGATCCAGGGAACTATAGGCCGGTCAGTCTGACCTCGGTGCCTGCGGAGGTCATGGAACAGATCATTGTCAGTGCCATTACACGACACATGGAGGAGAACAGCATGATCAGGCCCAGTCAGCATGGGTTTACGAAAGGCAGGTCATGCCTGACCAATCTGATCTCCTTCTATGATAAGGTGACCCGCTTAGTGGATGAGGGAAAAGCTGTGGATGTTATCTACCTGGACTTTAGCAAAGTCTCCCATGGCAGCGCCCAGAGAGTGGTGGTGAATGGAATTAAATCCAGTTGGTGTCCGGTCACAAGTGGTGTCCCCCAGGGCTCGGTGCTGGGGCCGGTTCTCTTTAGTATCTTTATCAATGATCTGGATGAGGGGATCGAATGCACCCTCAGTAAGTTTGCAGATAACACTAAGCTAGGTGGGCGTGTTGATCTGCTTGAGGGTAGGATGGCTCTGCAGAGGGATCTGGACAGGCTGGACCGATGGGCTGAGGCCACTGGTATAAGGTTCAACAAGGCCAAGTGTCGGGTCCTGCACTTGGGTCACAACAACCCCATGCAGCGATACAGGCTTGGGGAAGAGTGGCTCGAAAACTGCCTGGCAGAAAAGAACCTGGGGGTGTTGGCTGACAGCTGGCTGAATATGAGCCAGCAGTGTGCCCAGGTGGCCAAGAAGGCAATGGCATCCTAGCCTGTATCAGGAATAGCGTGGTGAGCAGGACTAGGGAAGTGATCATCAACCTATACTCGGCACTGGTGAGGCCCCAACTCGAGTACTGTGTTCAGTTTTGGGCCCCTCAGTACAAGAAGGACATTGAGGCATTGGAGTGTGTCCAGAGAAGGGCTACAAAGCTGGTGAGGGGTCTGGAGGACAAGTCTTATGAGGAACGACTGAGGGAACTGGGGTTGTTTAGCCTGGAGAAGAGGAGGCTGAGGGGAGACCTTATCTCACTCTGCAACTACCTGAAAGGAGGTTGTAGATAGGCGGGGGCTGACCTCTTCTCCCTGGTGACAAGTGACAGGACGAGAGGAAATGGATTCAAGTTATGTGAGACGAGGTTTAGATTAGATATTAGGAAATTTTTTTTCACTGAAAGGATTATTAAACATTGGAATAGGCTGCCCAGGGAGGCGGTGGATTCGCCATCCCTGGAGGTGTTTAAAAAAAGGGTAGATGTGGTGCTTAGGGACACGGTTTAGAGGTGGTTTTGTCAGGGTAGGTTGATGGTTGGACTTGATGATCTTAAAGGTCCCTTCCAACCTTAGTGATTCTATGTTGATCAGTTTGCAGCAATAGTTACTCACTGGCTTTGGCTTTAATTCTGGTTGAATTGTTCAAGATTTGTCGGTATTACTTTTCTCAACTAACCTACACGGAGCTGGAGAAGGACTCCATAGATCCAAAGACGACTTCTCACAGTTTTGAAGAAATCTCAAAGGGAGATAAATGATATGAAAGAGGATGGCACTATCTCCACATTATTAAGAGGAGATTAATCTGCAGAGTGTATACAGACGGTGGATGGTTGATTAAAGAGCAGCAGAAAGCCAGCTAATTCATTGTAGACAAGATGGCTTATTCTATCACCTCTGGGGTTATGGTTGTCCTGATAAATCAGAGAGAAGCAGGGTCTGTTCTTTTCACTGCTCTCATGCAAAATGGCACAAGATAACTCAGCTAACATTCATGTGGCTACACTTCCCTCTCCTCTGCAAAGGGTACCTTCATCTGTATCGCATTCAGGAACAGCCTTTGATATCCTCCAGTACGTAGAATCATTGAATGGTTTAGGTTGGAAGGGATGTTAAAGATTATCTAGTTCCAACCCCCCTGCCATGGGCAAGAACACCTCCCACTAGACCATGTTGCTCAAAGCCCCGTCCAACTGGCCGTAAACACTTCCAGGGATGGAGCTTCCACAACTTCTCTCGGCAACGTGTTCTACTGCCTCACCACCTGCAGGGTGAAAAATTTCTTCCTAATATTTAATCTAAATCTCCCCTCTTCCAGTTTATAGCCATTCCCCCTCGTCCTCTTGCTACATGCCCTAGTAAAAAGTCCTTCCCCAGCTCTCCTGTAGGCCCCCTTTAGGTACTGGAAAGCCGCAGTAAGATCTCCCTGGAGCCTTCTCTTCAAGCTGAATGACCCCAACTCTCTCAGCCTCTCCTCATAGGAGAGGTGCTCCAGCCCTCTGATCATCTTTGTGGCCCTCCTCTGGACCCACTCCAACAGGTCCATGCCTTTCTTATGTTGGGGGCTCCAGAGCTGGATGCACTACTCCAGGTGGGGTCTCATCAGAGCAGAGCAGAGCAGAGGGGAAGAATCACCTCCCTAATGGTAAGATATTTCAAATATGTCCTCACTTTTCCTAGAAAAGTGCTAGTTGACTTGGACCAAACTTGTGCCAGGTGTGTACTAACAATTAGATAGTGTGGACTATCAGAAAACAGTGCTTCAACCTGAAAGGAGGTTGTAGCGAGGTGGGGGTCAGTCTCTTCTCCCAAGTAACAAGTGACAGGACAGGAGGAAATGGTCTCAAGTTGTGCCAGGGGAAGTTTAGATTGGATATTAGGAAAATTTTATTCACTGAAACAGTTGTCAAACATTGAAAGAGGCTGCCCAGGGAAGTGGTGGAGTTGCCATCCCTAAAGGTATTTAAAAGACATGTAGATGTGGTGCTGAGGGACATGGTTTAGTGGTAACTTGGCAGTGCTGGGTTAGCTATTAGACTTGATGATCTTGAAGGTCTCTTCCAACCAAAACGATTCCACGATTCTATAACCTGTACTCTGGCCCTGTTTGCTTTATCATGAAAGGGCTAACACCTAAATCTGCAATATGGTGTTAAGTGCCAGGGATTGCTATCTCCTGTTGCTGAGATCAGCGTCTGCTGAGTGAATGCAGAACCATGGATGAGAGTGCATCAAATTAGAAACATGATATAAATGCTCAGAACAGAAAGATGCTTATCTAACTAATTTATCTGCACGAACCCAGAAGTTTGTGAGGCTTTAAAGTCCAGCCACTGTTTTGATTTTTTTTGGTTTTTTTTTTTTCTTTTTTTCTGATGTTTGTTTCATCTTACTTTTCTTAAATAAGTCATAGAGTCTTGGTTTTGCTCAGCAAAGTGATCAAGGCACTTCTTAATTTTACCAAATTACCATTTACCCAAAAAAATCTGAAAAACTTTTGCCAGTTAACAATTTTTTCTTTTCACCTTTATTCTTTGTACCTCTTGCAGGTTTTTAAAACACACTCTTCCAGTATCAGTCTCACCTGTATTATGTGTACGGACCAAAATAATTTCATTAATCCCGCAATAATCACATGCATAAGTTTTGCTGTCTATTTACTCTTGGAAAGCAGTTCATGTTGAATTGTTTGAACTGTCCATCCTAGAAGTTAAACCCTTTAAAATTTCTCCTTTTCTGAATGACAGTCGTATTTGGGTTAGTTGGTCTGCGTTGCTTGTTTCTGGATATAAAAATTTGCATTCGGACGGGCTAATGTGATTCATCTTGGAATTGGTCAAGTTTTCCAAACAATTCAGATGTCTCTCTAGAATCACTCTGCCCTACTGAGAGGCAACCATTGTCTTTTAGAAATGATGTCAGCAGCAATTTTATTCGTATTCCCAAATCATTGGTAACGATGTTGAATAGCTCCTACTTCAGTGATGATTTACCATTGACAATTTCTTCCTGAGATTAGTCAGTCCCAGCTCTTAATTGATTTTATATTTATATTGCTCATTTAAAAAAAAAGAAAAAAAAAAAATCAGACTTCTGGAAATGAATCAAACCCTTTAGAAATGTCTTATATTGATGTGGTTACCAGCATCACAGATCTTGTTATCTCATCAGGAACATAGTCAGGCTGGCTTGACAAGCACCCCTTCCATAAAAGCACATTGATTGACATTAATTGTATTCTGACCCTCTGGTTCTTTATTGATTGCATCTAGTAACATTGCTTTCACTATTTTGTATGGAATTGGTGCTTGGGCTTAACAGCTGATAATTACCATCTCATTTCTCTTGTCGCACATGACATCAGTTTGGGACTTGCCTGAACTGTAACACTCTGGTGAGCTTTAGCCACCAGAAGTATGAAGTATGAAGTCTTTGGAAACCATTGCAAAGTTTTACTGGTGCACAGAAAGATTATCATTTGCACTGATTGGAGCATCATTTCGTTTGGTACTAAAACATCCTCTGGAAAACAGGCTGTTGCACGGTCACTGTGACTGTCAGAAACATTGCCACCTCTTTCTGCAAGAGTGGAGACTAACTCCAGCCCCTCACTACAAGAAAGACATTGAGGTACTGGAGAGTGTCCAGAGAAGGGCAGTGAAGTTGCTGAACGGTTTAGAATACAAATTCTATCAGGAGCGGCTGAGGGAACTGTGGTTGTTTAGCCTGGAGAAAAGGAGGGTGAGGGGAGACCTTATCGCTCTCTTCAACTACCTGAAAGGAAGTTGTAGCGAGGTGGGGGTTGGTCTCTTCTCCCAAGGAACAGGCAATAGGACAATAAGAAATGGCCTCAAGTTGCACCAAGGGAGGTTTAGATTGGGTATTCAGAAAAATATCTTCACTGAAAGGGTTATCAAAGATTGGGACAGGCTGCCCAGAGAAGTGGTGGAATCACCATCCCTGGAGGTATTTAAAAGACATGTAGACGTGGTGCTGAGGGATATGGTTTAGTGGTGGTTTTGGCAGTGTTAGGTTGATGGTTGGACTCGATGATCATGAAAGTCCTTTCCAACCTAGACAAATCTATGATTCTATGACTAAAAACCTGAGCTCTGCTACCCAAGCTCTAGCTCTGGCTGTGTGGGCTGATGGCCAGTGAATCTGCTGGGGAACCTGCAGGACACAGTTACGCTGTTAACATATTTACTTGCCCAATACTCCTCTGGATCCCAGTCCCTGGTCTTCCACGTCATTAATACTAGTTCACTTCCAGGATTTGGCTTTGGGCACAGGATCTGATGGTTCCTACAACACTTTACCAACTACAGTGCACTGATGCTAGCTGATGATTTCCAGGCAGCTGAAATTTCCCTTCGATTTTTCTTATTTTTTGCTTCTCCAGCAGTGCATGCAGGTCAAACTGGGAATTGCCCGTTATCACAAATAGTCTCAAGATAGATTGATGGTCAGAAGTCTCCCTTTCTCCCTTCCGTTGCACACTGTGGTGAGGGCGTCCATCCACACACACACAAGCACATGCACAAACAGCCTATGCTGGTTCTTTACGCACTTGCAGCACGCCCAGGTGTCAAGGAGAACCCCTGCTTACTGAACACACTCAGCACTTGCTGCACACCAACATGCTGCTCACAGCGTAGATGCAGATACCTGAATCATACCCACAAATACATGCCAGCAAACCCACCTGCACGCGTGGATTCAGGGTCTTGGCTGGCACAGCCATCCACATGTCTGCTCCTCACTGTGCACGCACATGGGTGTTGTGGTTTGGGCTGGGCTGGCAGCTAAAACAAATTACATAATTACAGAATCTCCTAGATTGGAAAAGACCTGTAAGATCACCTAGTCCAATCCTTAACTTGACACCGACAAGCCCACCACTGAACCATGTCCCTAGGCACTTTATCTACATGACCCTTCACAGCAGTCAATGCTCAATCATAGAATTGTAGAATGATATAATTGTTATGATTAAAAGAGTCTTTTCAGATCATCAAGTCTAACTGTTAACCTAGGACTGCCAACTCCACAACTCCACCACTAAACCATGTCTCTCACCACCATATCTACAAGTCTAATAAATACCTCCAGGGATGGGGACTCCACCACTGCCCTGGGTAACCTGTTCCAATGCCTGATGACCCTTTCAGTAAAGAAATTCTTCCTAATATCCAATCTAAACTTCCCTTGGCGCAACTTGAAGTCATTTCCTCTTGTTCTATCAGCTGTTACTTGACAGAACAGGTTGACTCCCACCTCTTTGCAACCTCCTTTCTGATAGTTGAAGAGAGTGAATGACAGATGCCCTCTTTTACTTCTCCTCCTTTCAAAGAAGGGAAAGGATCTCCCTTCAAGGAGAGAAGGATGAGAGAGAAAAGAGACTTATGAGTTTAAAAAAGAAACTGAACTACTTCAATGAAAATATTAATAAAATAATAAAAAGAAAATAATGAAATATATACAATATATACAAAACCGTATTGAGCACCCAGGATGACGATTACATCACTGGCTGGCACTAGGGAAGTTCCAGACTGGACTCAGTGATGGATCGGAACTGGATTCCAGATTTGGATTCAGGAACATCCGGGTTGGGGTCAAAAGCAGATGAACAGACAGAGTCCTCCTTGGAAGCCGGCCAATGAAGAAAGAGCGCTGACCCTTTGATCCCTCAGCTTTTATACTGAGCATGAGGTAGATGGGATGCAGTACCCTGTTGGTCAGTTCTGGGTCACCTGTCCTGTCTGCTCCTCCCCGCAGGTGGGATCCCTCTACATGTTTCCCCTGCTGACCCTCCAACCGGGCAAACAACAAATTTAGTTGACCTTGGGTGTTATAGCAATAAGTATAAGCAGGAGCCTGTCCGCCTACCATACCTTTGCATAAATTAGAAACAGTCAGGTCTTATCACTCTGGAAGTGGATAATGTCAGAAAAAATGTGCCATTAATTTCAGAGACTTCATTTAGTTAGAAGAGGCTTAGCTGCAAAGTAAAATTATTGAAAAGAAAATTGGTTCTGTTTTACCTCAAACCAGGACACATGGACTGCAGCCTCTATGCACACGTGTGTGTGCAGGCTTGTACCTCCCCCTCACAGGCTGGAACAAGTCATCCTGGCTTACTGCACTCACGCGGACGCAGACACTCGGTGCTTGCCGCGTGCCCACAGCCTCTCATACACAGAAATATCCCCATTTCCTCAACAGCCACATCTTTGCTTAAAGCTGCACGCGCTGGACTTGGACACGCACTGATGAGGGTTTCTGAGCACTCTTGTTTTCTGTGTGTGAGTGTATGCATGCACATGATTTATCATGTGCACACACACAGTGCTTGCTATATCCATGCAGCTCCTTGAATATATACAGGCAACAACCACTTTACATCCTTAAGTTTTCAGTGAGTTTTTTTATCCCCAAAGCTTATTTCGCTTTTCTTTTTATCAGCAATATATTTTAAATATAGATATTACATTAATTTTTGAAGTAGCTTTAACTCTTCCCACGAACCTTGCCTGGTTTTATGTGCAGAAGCACATGCACAGCACACATGCAGATCCCCCGAAATATGCTCTCTAGGCATCCGCACACAATGCTGCACACATCCCGATGCACGCGTAGGCGCGTATGCGAGGAGAAATCAATTTGCTGGTGGTTTCCTGTGTTGCCTCTCACCCCCTCAGCTTAATTAAACAAGAAAAATCCATGCTTCACATCTCATCCATCAGCTTAAAGATGGAGACACTGAACTGTCACTCCCCACGCCTCCATCCTTGTGGGTCAGAGAGGGCTAGAGAGTTAAAATGCTCTGTGGTGACATCCTCATTCCGACACACGTGGTCCCTCCGCACCCAAATGAACAATATTACCTGCTTCTCTCTAGATCTCTATAATTCTCTTCCTTTTTTTCCTGGACTTATATTTGCTCCTCTCTGTGTTTCTAAAGTAATCGTTTTTTCCACTCTCACATTTTAGGTACAGGCACAGGTTGTCTGTCATCTGACCCTCTGCATCCCTTCTTGGTTTCCAGCATCCCTAACATATGTTAATATCAAGGATGTCAGGAAGTGGGGAAAGGTCAGACAACCCTCTTCTTGCCCTAGAGTTCCCATCAATTTTCCGACTTCAGAGACTCAAAAGCAGTGACAACAAAAGACCTTTTCAACTGCTGCTATAACAAAAGCATGGGAAATCTCTTTTTCTGCTGGTTTACAAAGCAGGAGAGGGAGCAGGAATCGAAGCAGGCAATGAGGGTGAAAGAGGGTCTTCCAGGGACAAAGCACTGTGATTCAGGAGAGCTAAACACCTCTCCTTGAGGAGCATTGAGCTCTGTGATCATGCTCAAATCCAGACTTGTCTGGAGGAGGCGCTGAGCACAGCATAGTGTTCAACACTTACCCAAGTCCCAGACTGTGGTGCACCTAAGGTCTGTCCATGGTCTGGTGGGGAGAACTCCATCCCCACCTCCAGGCAGATGTCCCTCACTTGTCTTTTCCTATGCAACTGTCTGTCTCCAAGCAGGTAAATAAAATTCGCCAGAACTCCCTGTCTGCTTTGAATTCAAGTGAGACATCTTTGCTCCATCCACATGACAAACCTCCTCACCCTCCTCACTTGGGATATAAAGTGGCTTTTCCTATTCTGTTTATTTCCTGCACCACAATTGCTCGCCATCAGGTGTTGCAGAAGTGCTTGTGGGTACAAGCCAGGAGTGTGTGAAGGAGGAGGCTGATGTTTTATCAGCAAAGTTGCAGGACAGAACATGAGGCTTTTATCTACGCATTTCAGCGTGCTAGAAAGGAATGAGCTTTTCAATGGGTAGCCAGTCAATAATATGGATAGAAAGCATGTGAGTCATGACACTAAAGAGATGTAAACTCATTTCAAGCCTGCCTTTCATCTTGCAGGAGACGATCAGATAAGACAGGCCAATTAGATGACCACAGACCAAGCAGCAGTGCATGGGACAGATAGCATCCAGGGTGTTGGGGTGGCTTGGTGTAGAGCATAGAATCATAGAATGGTTTAGGTTGGAAAGGACCTTAAAGATCATCGAGTTCCAACCTCCCTGCCATGGGCAGGGACACCTCCAACTAGACCAGGTTGCCTAGACCAGCATGTTGGAGAAGATGTTACCAAGCAGCAGCTGGATCACAAGGTTGATAGTGGGGTCCATTAGGTACACAATTTCCCTTCCTTCCTCTGCCACTGACACATCCAGCAGTGTTGGTGTCCCCGGATACTATGCAAGAAGGATGCTGGCCAGATGCCATGCTATGTTGGAGGTGGCTGTGACAGGTTTGACCCTGGGGGTAAGAAAAATGCATGGTTGATAGAGTGTATGCAAAGCTTGTTGCATCTACCTTAGTTTGGACAAGAATCATCTTTTGAGACATGACAGTCTAATTTTCATGGGTAATTCTTTTGCTGACCACCAGAGCTAGTTGAAGGTGTTTCAACCTTCTGGCTGGCTTCTCTGCTGACAAATTTCTTTCTGCTCTCACTCTGCCTGATAACAGATGCCAATGCTCAGCAATCAAGGACAATCCAGCAGAGTCTGGGTATGGTGGGAGAAGAAGGGAGGGACTGGTTACACCTCACCTAGACAGCCCCAGCAGGAGAAAAGTTGCATCATTCAATAACTAGACATCATACAATAACATCATATAATAAAAACGCATCATACAATAACAAGGAAAAAGTCAATCATGCAGCCTAAGGCCAAAATGTGCAATCAGATGGGAAGACAATGTAGCAGGGAACAAGAGAGAGGAGGAGTGAAGGATCAGAGTCATTTCTTGAGAGATATGGAAAAGCAAGAGAAGGATTTTAAAGAAACCTTATCTTGTTCCTGCCTGTTCTCCCACTGCCTTCGGGATTATGCAAATGAATCATTCAAGTAGATTTCCCTGGTAATTAAAAACTCTGCTCTTTTTAATTAAACTTTCCCTCCAGACTGAGGAGTTTTTTGTTTTTTGTTCCCCCTCGAGAAACTAATCTTTCCAAGGCTTTTTTTCCCCTCCTCTCTTCTCTTTTTCTTTCTCTTTCTTTCTCTTCTCCTTCAAAATTGTCAAGGCCCATCATGAACTGACTTGAACACTGAGTTAAATGAGAACTCACTGGAGAAGGCAAGAGGGGAAAACTTTGAATCTAGGCTGAGGCAGGAAGTAGGAGCCCGACTTCAGAGCGTGGAATGAGTTTAAGGGCTTGTGCACGTGAGGAAAAAGAAAATATGAGAGGAAAACCAAAGAGAGGTAGGATCGAAAAAAAAAAAAGGCAAGTTTGAGTGCTTCTAGCTCTTGAGATTTGGTTGGTAGGACATTTGCAAGCGGATGTAATTAGTAGCATATCTGTAATGAACTCAGGGTGCTTGAATATTTAACTGTGGGTCACAAGAAATTGGCATGGTTAAACTAGGTGAACAGTTTCTGCATACCATTACTTCATAGTCTTTTTTAGATGCATTCATTCCCAGCAGCTGATGGACACAGAGTCTGCATCAGATAGACTCAAGTTTAATGCTATATGGGTGTTCTCCTTTATCAATGCTCTTAGGATTAGGGGTGGTGTTTCAATGCAGGACATGGGTGCCTGTGCTGTTGTCATTATCACTGCCATGTCCCATCCCTCCAGAGGGACTTTTTGTCCTTCCCTTCTCCAGAGCAGACCCCTCAGAAGCTGAAAGAATGGAGAAAGAGAACAGATGAAGAAAAGCAAAAATACCCAGTGCTTCCACCTGCTGATTTCTAGAAATTTGCCAAGTAGTGGCTGAAGGAGGAGTGATTACCTACCTGAGCCCTGCTGGCCCTGGAAGGTTCAGAACAGGCTTCCTGTTCATTGTCACTTGCTCCTTGAAGCAAGTGACATCATAAATGTCATCATAATGATCATAAATGTTGACCCACCTTTCTTCTCTCAGCTGGTTTTGGTACCCTGAGTGTCTACAGAAATTCAGAAAGGAACCCCTGTGGTCCTATCAACAGATGTCTTCAGCAGGCAGCCATTTCTTCACCTTGGTACCAAAACAGGACATACTCTACAATTTCCAGGGAAGAGATGAACCCCAGGCAATCCCAGCCCCTTCCCAACACCTGTTCTGTGAATTATTGATGGGCAAGATTTGACTCCATATCAGACTGAGATCATTGGCCAGGGAAAAAAAATCAGACTTTGTAAAAAAAATTCTTATTTGTATTTGCTACCAGAAATCATCTGAGCCATTCAAGCCCCGTGTGGATCTGACAGATTATACAAGCCCTGATATAACTTGTCAAGACCCTGGTCCTACAAAAACAGCTTGCATTTCAGCCTATGGTGCTGGAATTCAGAGCCAGGTTTTGCCACAGACTCCCTATACCTCTGTAAATATTTTAGATGTAGGGAAGGTGGGATGGGAAGTCATCTAATTTGGATGTCTCCATTTGAGCAAGTCAACCTGAAGAAGAATTCAATAGTCAGTGGTGTTCAGGGTTTGTTACAACTCAGCCTGAATTAGAGTCCTCCCTTTGGTAGATGGATCACATGCTGAATTTCAATGGCACTTGCTGGCAAACCCTTAGCTTGTAAGAAGGCAGCTGCTTCTGGTGGAGACATGGACTTTGTAGGCACTTGGTTTGAGACATGGACTTTGTAGGCACTTGGTTTGAGGTGAGATAAACTCAGTCTTTAACCCAACCAGGTGGGCTCCTTTCATTCCTATGCATGGAGAAATAAACGTGCCTCCAGACGGAGAGAAGAGGTACCCCCCAACCTCACGATTTGGAGATGCCCGCTCCTCCCCACTTGTCACAGACAGCCTAGGTGATAGATTTGCCTAGATTCCTGTTGTGGGGTTTTGTTGTTGTTTTTTTTTTTCAGCCGAGGCAGAGAGACAAATTCCACCTGAAAGCAAACTTCCCAGCATGCTATGGATTGCTGGTTGTCCCCATGGCTTCAAATTAGCACCCAGACTGTTGGGCAAATACACTGCTGACTAATCTAGCCTGAACCCTCTAATGCCACAACTCAGCTTGGTGTATAATCGCTCTCCATACAAATCACTGAAGCAAAGGTGACCTCCACAAATCTCTCTGCACCTCTGGTAGGCAGCACGTAGAGCAGGTTAGGGTCCTGGAAGGGTGCTGACTCAAGGCAAGACCCCAGACAAGGCAGGAACTTCTTGCTAATGTACCGAGCTCTGTCCTCCTCTTGGAAATTACAGCCTCTCCCGAGACATGGACTTTGTAGGCACTTGGTTTGAGACATGGACTTTGTAGGCACTTGGTTTGAGACATGGACTTTGTAGGCACTTGGTTTGAGGTGAGATAAACTCAGTCTTTAACCCAACCAGGTGGGCTCCTTTCATTCCTATGCATGGAGAAATAAACGTGCCTCCAGACGGAGAGAAGAGGTACCCCCCAACCTCACGATTTGGAGATGCCCGCGCCTCCCCACTTGTCACAGACAGCCTAGGTGATAGATTTGCCTAGATTCCTGTTGTGGGGTTTTGTTGTTGTTTTTTTTTTTCAGCCGAGGCAGAGAGACAAATTCCACCTGAAAGCAAACTTCCCAGCATGCTATGGATTGCTGGTTGTCCCCATGGCTTCAAATTAGCACCCAGACTGTTGGGCAAATACACTGCTGACTAATCTAGCCTGAACCCTCTAATGCCACAACTCAGCTTGGTGTATAATCGCTCTCCATACAAATCACTGAAGCAAAGGTGACCTCCACAAATCTCTCTGCACCTCTGGTAGGCAGCACGTAGAGCAGGTTAGGGTCCTGGAAGGGTGCTGACTCAAGGCAAGACCCCAGACAAGGCAGGAACTTCTTGCTAATGTACCGAGCTCTGTCCTCCTCTTGGAAATTGCAGCCTCTCCCCAGTGCAGACGGAAGATCTATTGGTGACTAACCACAGCCGAGTACCCCCTAAGGAAAATACAGTGCTTCCATCTACCGCCTCTTTAAATCTGCATCCTCTTCCTATCACAGGGAGGTATTTTTAGCCTTGGCACTTTATCTTCACTACACAAAGGCTCCTGCTTTTAAGTGCTACGCATTCTTCAAAGTATTTTTTTTTGTTAGGAATTTTCTTTTTTTCTTTTTATTTTTTTCTTTAAGCAGTGCCTCACACATGCAGATCACTTACATCACGGTGTGTGTAAATGTACACAGAGGTGATGTGAAGTGGCAGACAGCATAAGAGATGAATTGTCAGAGAGCTGATGATACTTTATTTGGCAGGCATTAGACGCAGTTCTTAGACGCATGTGGAACATATCACATGTGGGCAAACAGAAGAAGTGCTCCAGGAATAAAATGTTTTTGAGGTTCAATAGACTTTTTTCCCCCACTATTTCTTTTACTCCAACCCTAATTGAGGCCATATGCAATGACCATGTAGAACAAGCACAACTCCCTGTCCTATGCCTGCCTGGCTTCTAACCACCTTTTCTTTTTTCTGCAAGTTAAAACAGTAGCATGGTAATTCCAGGAGGGGATATTTAATCTTCCAACCTAGACAATTCTATGATTCTATGATTTAGCAGCTACATTATCATGCCTACAACACGCTTACTCCCAAAGAAGGTCAGGATTGATGCAATGTAATGTCCATCACAGACACACGGGTGTTTCTTGTGCCCATTTGATCTGAGGTCTCCCAGACGTGTTGGGCAGCACAGCTGAACTATAGAATGCACCATCAACCAGTTTCTAAAAGTTTGGAGTTACCTAGTGTAAGAAGCCAAGGGGAAGAGGTGGGAAGTTAGAGTGAGACTGTCTTCTTTTTAGTGTGGTGCAGAAATTCTTCAGCAGACTTTGAGGAGATGAGAAACTCTGCTCCAGCTTAAGTCAAACAATTGAAAGAACACCATTTTCAGCAACAGATGTCAGGTATTCACAAATTTCTTTACAATGTTGAAAAGGACAGAATGTTTCAGTACTTCATCTAAAATTGCCTGTTTGAAATGGATTTCTTTCTTCTATCTGAAAAATATATTTTAAGACTTGGGGAAAAAAAAAAAAAACCACAAAAAAATAAACCCAAAAAAGCAAAACCGTGTGTTCTGATGTCACTGAAACAAACCTTTCCTTTCAGCCAAAGTTTTCTGTTCTAGTGTCTTTGAAGTTATCAGCATCTCAGGGGATATTCAACTTCAGAATTGAAAAATTCATTACATGCTGGAATTTCGCATGAATCAAAAAGTCCGATCCACTTTTGTCTAAATCTCTTCCCAGCTGCTAGTATAATACTTCCATCCACATCAACATAGAAATGGATTTTCCCTTTTGAACAAGGTTTCCTTGCGGTGATCTTTGATGATCTCACATTGTCTCCCTGAGCCTAGACCCTAAGAAAAATGTTTCTTCTTTCTTCCTGTTATTCTGTCCTGTCTTGATTAAGTCTTGTACTTTATGTTCTCTGATATGTGCCTTCTACCTTCATGAGAAATTAGCTGGCATAATTTATTCATTTACATTCAGATGTTGCACTGTCGACACGAGAGGCTGACGAATGGGTTCACACTGGCTGGTTAAATGTGGCACAGAAATAGACAATGCTCAGATAAGGCTACTTTGCCAAGGCATGAGAAAGGATGAAATCAAAAAGAGGACTCTCCTCAAAAACCAGCAGAAAGCCCTGGTCAAGTGTCTGCCCCTGTCAGTAAATGACAAAATAAATTATTCTTCATGCAAAATAGGCAGAAAGTAGTTTTTTCTTCACCACTTTGCCAAGAATGAATCCTGGGTTTCCTCTGTAAGAGCAGCTGACAGCACTGACACTTAGAAGGTGGTGAATGTAATCATGTTCTCTTTAATAAGGTCACGGACTGTTTCTGAAGATCATGGCACACTGCTATCAGATTTGACGATGGCAGTAAAGGTGGAACTGATTAGTGTGTGAGAAGTTTCACTTGGAAACCTGTAACTCTGCCTTTCTATTCCATGAATGATTTAGGATTCTTGAATTTTAATTTTACTTCTTTTATTATTTTTTTTCCTTCCTAGTTTAAAGATTCAGGACTGATGGCAGAGACTGATAATCTGCTGATTAATTTCATAGAAAATCAAAAGATTTCCATTTTCTCTTATGGCCAAATTACTGAAGGCTGTGATTAAGCCAAATCCCCAAAGCTAGCGAGGCACTGGCTTGGAAGTTCAGAAAAAAAGGGATGCAATTTCAGGTGTGATCTTTAGGGTTTGCATCCCAGAAGAATACTTTGACTGCTGAACTGTAGCTTTAATATTTTTTGCCTACTCCCCTCTGATCCAATGAAGCTGGGACATTTGTGGAGAGGTAGAAGATATCTGGGTCTGGATCTCACAAAAACTGGATTTCCGTATCAACATGTTGGATTAGGACAAAGGATCAGCCTGTTTTAGATTTAGCAAACAGCCTGCTGTAGATTTGGCAAACAAAAATGCTCAGAGGGCTGGAACACCTCCTCTGTGAGGACAGGGGTTGAGTTGGGGCTGTTCAGCCTGGAGAAGAGAAGGCTCCAGGGAGACCTTAGAGCCCCTTCCAGTACCTAAAGGGGCTGCAGGAAAGCTGGGGAGGGACTCTTGATCAGGGAATGTAGTGATAGCACAAGGGGGAATGGTTTTACGCTGAAAGAAGGGAGATTTAGATCACATAATAGGAAGAAATCCTTTACTGTGAAGGTGGTGAGACATCGGCCCAGGTTGCCCAGAGAAACTGTGTATACCCCATCTCCACAGATGTGTTCAAGGCCAGGTTGGAAGGGGCTTTGAGCAACCTAGTCTAGTGAGAGGTGTCCGTGCCCATGGCAGGGGTGTTGGAACTAGATGGTTTTCATGGTCTCTTCCATCTCCAACCATTCTGTAATTCTATGGTTACCAGAATAGCTCTATTTTTTCATAGATTACAAGAAAGCTAGCATCTTAGATCTTTTGGATAACACATGACTGTAAGACAGACTTTTCCTACATAGCACAGTGTTCAGTTCTATTCCTTCCATCTTCTCTACTTGTTCCAGCATGTATTTGTCCAATGGCACATGGCTTGTGGGCATCTAAATCCATTTCTTGTATCTGTGACTTCCTGAGGTTAATGACATCTCGTCCTCTTAAGCTGCTTTCCAAGACCTTTGACCCTGGGATTCCCACTGGCCTAATACAAACTATAAATAAGCGTACTGGGATATTTTTCATGTTATTCCCCTGAATTTTTGTCATCTTTAATTTCATGTGGTTACCGCTGGTTACAGAAATAAATACATATTTTTCAAACAGAAATGCCAAGCCTTTCTATTAATACATCTTTTCCTGGTTCTCTTGGGGAAAACCAAACAGATGGGATTTATTTTTTGATCATTAAAATGTTATCAAATTTTCATAACAAATAATTACTTCGTATTTAAACATTGTCGGAGCAAAAAGCAAGTAGTCAGAAGTTACATCTGACAAACAAAACAACAGGATATTAAGTGCTGATCTACTTACAGGGTCACACTACAGACACACATTACATAAATCCATGGGTCCTGAGGGTACTTTCATGATACTGGACTAGAAGAATTTCAGCTTGGAACATGAGAATAAGAGGAAGCCCCACTATATTCCATGCTAAATAATGACACTTCATTTTTCCTTTCTAAAAGTGTACTTTAGAAATCAGTGAGCTTAATCACAGCCCAGCTATGAACTTCTACGAGGTGGCAAAAACTATGACTACAGAATTCAGCTTCTCCCAGTGACCGAAAAAAGCTGAAAGCTGAGAACCTGCCCTTGACAATGACTGGGACCAAACTCTTATGGAATGGAATGAAAGAGGAGTATGTCTTCTCTTGAAGGACCTTGGAGGAAGGAGGGAAGAAGACTTGTCTTTCACAACAAGATGTGTTGTAACAGGAAGCATAACCCTTGGAGTTTCTAACAGAATGGTGGCATATCCTGGGACAGCAGTAAAATAATAGGACAGTTCCTGGGAATTACTTAGTTCATGTTACCCAAAGAGATTTGGAAAAATGAAGGTCCTTTGGCCTCTTGAAAGTAAGCCCAGTCAAAATGGTACTTGGAGTGGAGGATGCACATAGGACTCCTCTGAGAGAGTGCACAGAAGGTGTTTCCAGTTGATGAGCATCCTTGACTGAGTTGTACTAGGTGGCAGAGCTGCCATCAGGACCTCAAATACATGTCCTTTGTTTGCAGGTGAAATTCATCCCATATGGAAATGGCTCATCTGTTATTTTAACTGTGCTGATGTAAGTAATCTGTGAGATACAGAATGCAGATCACCCCAAGAATGTGTACCTCTGTACCACAGAGGCCCCTTTTGGGCTAGATTTTATTATATATAGAGATAAAAAGGTAA
>NW_009647760.1:870568-883963 GCF_000708025.1 Charadrius vociferus | reverse complement strand
TTTGTCTTTCCCTTTGGCTTCCTTGGCTTCTTGTCCCAACAGGACCTTAGAGGGGAATTGAGCACAGTTGTTTTTTTTTTCTCTTGTTTTCTCTAGAAATAAAGGATTTCACTAGAATTAATGTGCATCTATAAACCTTTCTTTAGTGATAGCTAGCAGAGGATGACAACTGCTTCAGCACAGACTGAGGCCATGGCCATCCTATATGGTAAGATGTTTTAGACTGGTATATAAACCTTGCTAAGTTTTTGGATGAATTCAGATTTTAGTTAGAATTACTGAGAAGGAATAAATTCAGGCAAAGGGGATCCAGCTATTTCCTACCTGTTCCTGGCTCTCCACTTTATTTGGACAGCATTGCATTACTTCTGCTGAGGTTGTGGGCTAAATTCAGCAGCTACTTAAAATCTGGGTTTCTCTCTAGGCCTCATTTTTTTGAGAGGTCTCTCTCTGGGCCTCCCATTTTTCTCCCCAGAAAAGGCATTCATACTTGTCTCTGTAGAAGTGTGATAGTTTCTGTGCTGTAGATGTGTCTTTCTTGGCGTCAAGTCTGATACTAATAACTCAGAGCTGGACTCTTCTCCTTGAGTTCAAAGAGTCACTGCTTGAACAATAGTTGCTGTTGGCTCTGGTATTATGTGCCCCAGATGTAAGAGAAGGATAAAAACACAGTGGGGTTGGATGAATCACTGACTTTTATTGAGGAAGACATTAGAAGAGAGGTGGAAGATGCTTTGCTTTGCTACAGGCAGCAAGGCTTTACTCATTGCACATCATCTGGCTGAACTAATGAATGAAACAGCCAGAATTCAATTAACTCACAACCAAAAGCCCTGCCATGACTTGTCCTTGCAGTGAGTTTGACTTTGCCTGTCTCAGGGCTGTTCCGAAAAGCCATGCAATTTTGTCAGAGAAAAACAGGCACACACTCACGTTGTGGAATAATTGAGATGGCAGTCAGTAAATTTGGTCTGTAGGGATATTACGTGTCTGCTTGTGTTTTTACATGAATGGATCCTCCCAGCTAAATCTCTCAGACTCTGTTCCCATCTGTGTCCTGCCAATCAGTGGGGTGGGCACTACCCAAAACAGATGCTGCTGGGCACTGGGGTGCCCTTTCTCTGCAGAATTAGTGACAGTGCTGTCCTAGAAAGCTAATATATCAATAGTGTCTTCTCTAGCAGAAGGCAGAACAACTTGAAGAGGAATCTGGTCTGTGCTGTCAAATGCAGGATGCAGTATCAGCAAAGCACAGATGATGGCAGCAAAGTATAAAACCAAGACAGCTGGGAAGATATCAATTACATTTAATAAGGAGCAAAGAAACTTATAAATAAGTTTCTGGGAAGTTGAACTTCGGCGTCTCTGATGATTGGAAAAGGAGCATTATCAATATACCTTCCTGCAGGACAGCAGCATTCCCCTTCATTTCAACAGCACCTGCTAGAAAAGTATTTGCTTAAACAGTGGCTCACAGTGGATATAGCAGACAGAAGTATAATTGTTCCCATGTTGATTAATACAGGTACAACACGGTCCCTGTGGAACTCATTGCCACTTTCTTTTCTGTTGTTAGAAGCTTGTGACTTTCAAAACCATCTTCCTTTCAGAGGAGTTACAACTTTGGGAATACATCTGAGAGCACCATGAATATATTTATTCCTGGACAATGGAGTGCATTGGTGTGATTTCTTGCCTGCGTAGCTTTCCCCTAGTTCCCCTGCACCGGTAGTGTATTTTTAATTGTGGTTACTCCTTGCTCAGAAGGCAGTTGTGTAACTCCGCATGTTTTTGTCTGCTTGATCAAGCACTTGAGTGGGAAGTCTGGCAAAGATGGACAGACACGACTGTTTACGCAGAGAAACTTTCTTCTTCTGCATCCACTGAGAGGAAGATTCTAGTATATCTCCTTTGCATCGCTTAGAAGAGCTATTGAAGGACCACATTGTTGTCCTATCCATCATAGGCACGCTTGACTGATATACGTGGCCAGTTACAGAATTTTTGTCTGTGGTAGGTATGGTTTAGTGTCCCACATTCCCAGGGTAGGTACTTAGGTGGGTAGAGTACTTCCCATCCCCTCTAAGACCCTATCACCCCCTTTTCATTTGTGGAGCGGCTTATTAAGCAGCCTCTGGATGGACCTCCTATTCAGTTACCTTCATGCTATGGTGTAGAGAGATCTCTTGCGTCATTTCAGAGGGACTTAAATTAACTGTTCCTCCACTTGCACAGCTTGATCATGGGGACCGATTTGCAGTCATGCACACTCTTTTCGAGCAGTCATTCCTTGGTGGAAATGTAGTTCTGTGGTTCAATAGCCCACACCAGTTTCCCCAGTTCCTCTAACAAATGTAATGAGCAGCTCTGGAGCTGTCAAGTCACTTTGCATCTAGATGATGTGGGATCATCCAAAAGCTTGCTCACTGCCTGGCAACCGTAATAGGTGTTAAGAGCTGCAGTGAAAGGGCTGCTTAACTTGACAACTAACAACATACCCTGGCCTTTCTGTGTCTGTCACTGTCTGAATAATACATTTTGTCAACAGTGTGATTTTTTAACAAGTCCATTGTATCACCTGTTCGGAGGCAGAGCCAGGGGAAAGTCAGGGAGCCAGTGAAATTCCTGCTAGAACAGGGGCTGAAACAGCCTTGATTTTGCCAAGGTTTCCCAGGAAAAAGAGGGTGAACAGGTCAGTAAAAGCCTTTGGCAAAACATGGGAGTTGTATTTATACTCTGTGGACAGTAAAAGGCACAGGCTGGTTCCAGGAGATGAGCAAACGCCCCCACATTTCAGAAGAATGGATGGGTCTCATCAGTGCCTGTGGTGCAGGTCACAGAGAGATGGTGGGACTGGCAGTGGGATCCTCAGCCCACCCTGTCTTCCCACATGTGATCCCTCAGGGACTAGCTCAGGTCTGAGTTGACAAGTTCATAGGCTACTGCAGAGCAGCTATGGGCTGCTCCAAGTACTTCAGGGACCACCACAAAGCAGTCCAACGTCAATGTCTCAACTCGATAGGGCTGATTCCACAATGACACAAGTGCATGCCTTGTGTGTTTGTTGACACCAGACAATGAAATCCAGCTGAAGTCCGCTCTTAGACCTCACTGTTAGATGAAGGTAGCCCTGGGTTTCAAGACGGTCTTGATGAAGACTGAGTCAAAGTAGCTTCCCAACAGCCTTGTGGATTCCTCATGGAGGAGAAAAACAGAGTGCCTGATGACACAATGGCACACTGGTGGAAACTGCCAGCTGTCCAACATGTTCCCAGTAAATGGGTGAAACGTGGAACACACTGGGCTGATTCTTACTCCAGGAGTCTCTAGGTTGGTCCAGAACATGTACGGCCTCTCTGTGTCCATCTGCTATCTGGAAAGCAATGATACTAACACTCGTCAGTCGTGTTTAGGTTGTAATCATTCTAATGGATATGTTTTTTCTTACTGACAGCTCCTTGCCTCAGTACTAGCTCAAGCTTGTGGGTTCCTCTGTCATACCAATACTTGTCAAGAAGTGTCAGTTCCAGGCGGAGCTGTGTTTATGATTTGAAGTTTGCATGGAAGCACAAGCAATAGTTAAAGCTGAGGGCTCTAAAAATAGCGTATGTGTACGTTCAGCATTGCTAATGCTCCTCAGCTATTAAGAAATCTCTCTATCTGTGCAAAGCCCCCTGATTTCCATATTACTAGAGAAGGAGATAAGTGAAGTACATCTGAAGAGATTTTATCCGAGCCCTTAGAAGAAGATAGGAGAAAAGGCTCAACCCCTTCTCGTTTTCATGATGCTGAGAAAGCTGATCTGTGGCAGAGGGGTAGGGAAACCACGCTTGTTACAAAGACAGCATTCTGCTTGGGAAGACGTCCTTTGTCCCAAAGGTCTTACTTACAGCAACAATATTTACCTGTTCTCAGTTAGGGGAGTTACTCCTGGGGGGGGAAAAAAAAAAAAAAAAAACATGTTAGTATCTCTCAATTGGAAGTGATCCATCTCTTCTTAATTTAGGTAGCCACAATGGGACTGCTTCCAGCTAAGTTGGCTGGGGATGCAGGTTGGGAAGAAGACATACTGTTTGAGTTGCATGTCCATGGAGGAGAAATCAGGAGAAAACGAGGAGCTATAGGTGAGAATGGTGCAATGCAAAAAGAGCTCAGGCCTGTTGAGTTCAGATATAAACCCATATAACCAACTCCCATATCTTCTTCACCAAAGCTAAGCTGGCTCTCACAGCATCAGGACCTGCTTTCCACCTTGAGACCCAAAATGCCACGTCCAGCTCATCTGTAGATCCAGCATCAGAATCCTGGGTTGGGAGAGGGCCCATAGTGCCACATGCAGTTGGATCATGGTGGCAGACTCTCCTCCTCTTGCACAGACCAGATCTGCAGTCCTTTCCCTGTCACATGTCCCACCACATGCCACTCTCTCACAAGTCACCACGGAAGATATTCTCATGGTTTGAGAGGTGGGAAAGCACAAAGCTAGACTTGTCGATGATGCTGTACATGTATTCTTACCATCTGAGGTGGATACACCTGTCTATAAGTGATGGAGACACCATCTGCCACCCTGGAAGTATATTTGTTGACTGATATTTAGACACCAGTATGATTAGAAGTTTAACTCTGAAGAGATCTTAAGTGTCTCAGCAAGTATGGCAGAAATTTCCGAGGCGTCTTGTCCCTACATTTTCTACAGCCAGAAATCACTCACAGGTATTCAAATCACTCAAAATACTTATTTCTTTCATTATTTTTCACAAAAAGCCTGAGCTGAGAATGCAATACGTTACAGGGACCTGATGGATTGCTGAGTGTTTATGGAATGTCACCAAAAATAACTCATAGCAAATAGGAGTTTGCCTGTTTGTGTGATGCAGTAGAAATTACTTACACATTATTGCACTGCTATAGGATACAAATGACAATCATTTAAAACAAATAAAAGCTTTAAATCAGTTAACACACTTTCTTTTACTTCTTCACATTATTTTTTTAAAGGGCAAACTATTCAAAACAACCAAACTGGATTGTTTATTCATTATTTCTGAGGTTGAGGAATTATTTTTCAAGGGGATGTGAAGGAAATCTGTTCTTTGACTAGTATTAGGTGAGGCGGACGTACATGCCTCTCTCCTGTGGTAGAAGCTATAGTTTTCATCTCTAAACCTGAAATTACATATTGATGGTTTTAAGGCACAAATTTATTTAAAGACTGTCTGTGGAAGAGATTCGTTTAGTTTTAGGTATGCAGACCTTTCCTTCAGCATTCCCATAAATCTACACACACACACAAAAGGGAAAAAAAAAAAAGAAAAAAGAAAAAAGAAAAAAAAATGGTTCAGAGGGAACATTTGGGAAGTTTGCTCAGATTTTCCAATTCTAGAAACATCAAGTGATATAAAAAGGGAAGCTTGGGAAAGACAGATTTCATGGAAGATAAGATGAAGTTGGGAATTTGATTTTCAAAGACGTGCTCTTGGAATTGCCAAGCCTGTGGAAAAAAGTATGCTGGACCAGAAACAAGGTCTGGTCAGAGCAGGAAAGGCTTTCCCCTTACAGCTTCGCTCACCTCCAAATCACCTGCTTGTTTTTTTCCCATCCATCTTAACGGGCAACCTTAAAGTCAAAATCTCTTTAGATCTCCCTGTCTCTGGGAAGGAGCACATAGATGGACCTGACAGGTGTTTTTACAACCAGAAATAATGCAAAAGGCATATCGGTGAGATAATTATTAAGTGTAAAGTCAGATTTAATCTCCAACCTCTTGTTTTATTTAGTAATAGGGATATTTAACTTATATATAATTTCTCTCTTAACTGGGGTCCTTAAAAATATAGAATAAAAAATAAATCTCTACAACTCTCCTCCTTTTAAACCACTGTGTTTGAGCCACAAGACAGTTCATTTTTAGATTGCCCAAGTTCTTAGCCTGGAGTGTTTTTGGCTCCTTACAAAGCAGAGTTTACCGCATCTGTGGAATTATAATTTTGCACACCCAGAGAGGTGCTATGATGAGTATCAGAGCACTGTTCTTTTACATGGTGCCAGCAACAGATGGGATCTCCTAGTAAAAGACTAAAAACCTGTATGATCTGCATAGATGTTAAGTTGTTATCACCATGTTCTGCAGAAATGGCTTCACTACTTTGGCAGGATGACTGCTTCTGTTGGGATAGTACGATTAAACTATTCCAGGAGTGGACTGGGAGGTGGTATGCGCTGTATCTCTCAATGTACTACAGTGCAGGTGCAAGATAAGAGAGAAGAGGTGGCAACAGAAAAAAAAATAAATGTGGAAGGACACATGGAGACAACGGGGGGTCCCAGTTAAGGCTCCCTTGAACATCAGTGGTCACTGCATGAGGTCTCATTTGTTTCATCTTTAGGAATTTGGGTTTTGGAGAGAAGCTGACATTGATAACCTCAACAACAGGTTGACTTCTTGCACATGGAGGTAATTAGAAAGTGATTTGCCAATCTTGTGGAAACTCCTGATATCTGTTTTCAGCCCTAGCTGAGGAAGGATATGGGATTATGAAATTTTATATATTTTTTTTTTTTTTGGAACACAATTATTCTCAGGCTGGAGCTAATTGAGTTGGAAGGGCCAGGACACCTACATGGGCATTTTAAAAGAAAAAAAAAAATAAAGAAAAAAAACAGTTTTAGACATTCTCTGATTGAAATGTCTGATGTTAGATCTCCACAGATCCATGATGTAACGTTTCTGTTTTAAGTGGAAATGAAACTGAGTGTCAGATTGAGTTATCTCAGACAAATTTTATTTTCAAGACCCATTGCCTCTGATTTACCTTGTACTTTAACCAGTTAATACTACCCACGATGGTCTCTCCCTGGGTCACTGATGTCTCCTATGAGACCTGCGGGTCCACGTGTGGGCTTTTAAAAAGAAAAGGAGCACAAGTGAGAACATCTGGGGCTTGTAACAGATTGTAACAATTCCTCTCCTCGTGTTTCTGGTCAATCCATGTCTTCAAGGCTTGGGCTGAAGATGGGATTCAGTTCATTGTGAGTTTTCTTCTCAGGCCTTTTCTGTTCAGACTTCTCCATTAAAATCCATGCTAATAATGGGCTTCATTATGCAAAACCTGAGTAGCTGTGTGTTCAAGCCAACTGAGAGAGTACAGGGCCCATTCCAGATTGCAATTGCTGGCAGATTTCACAAACCAGCTATGAAAAACACTATTCATCTTCCACCCTTTCCGTCTATTTTAGGCTCTATGGAGCCACCACAGGGGGACCCCTCTTAGCAGACTTAAAGATTAGGGCAAGACCAAAAGCAAGAGGATTTGTAAAATTCTCTGACATCAAAGCATTGAGATATCAAAGGGACAAAAGTACCTACAGACATAAAGACAACTTCTGAAGAGGCCTCCGGGGGTTTTATAGTTGTCTTTGTCCCTTTCCTTCATTTGGTAACAAAGAAAATCTATATGAGTTGTGAACCTGTTAACCCACAGCTGTTCTCTGGAATGATAATACAAGAGATTACCAGGCTCTTCGAAGAAGAGGTGAGATTCATTGTTTGGAAGGCAAGATAATCCCAAGCATGCATTCTCTTGAAAGGCAGAAGGCCAACAAGTCTGGCTGGTGGTCTGATCTGTGTCCCACCATGTCTGCAAGTCATGAATGATGATAAGAATATAGATAAGAATACCTGTACATAATCAGTATAAAGTCCCTCTAAACCCATATCCAGTATCCCCAAGAGTTAAGGGCATGTGCATAGGAAAAACTATAACAACAGGGTAAGTAGTGATATATTCCCCTAGAGTACTTTTCCCATGTGGTCCAGGGTCTTTCAACACAGACGTAGGATTTTTGCGTTTTATAGTCCTGTATTTATAATGCCTCCCTTCCTCCCCCAGGAATTTATCCAATTAGTTTTTAAACACTTTAAGTGTATGCAATATCCTGTGGCAAGAATTCCGCAGTTTCACTGTGCACTGTATGAAGAAATTGATAACTTGTGCCAGAGGTGATGTCTTTGTGTAATAACTCTGGATGTAATTTTTAGGTCACAGTGGTCACCTATGTTTCCTGATATAAAGGGAGTACGGGCAGTGCTTGGATACTCCTCCTTATTTATTCCTGCCTTTATGCCAGAGCCTGGATGCTTAACCATGGATCAAAGCCCTGTTGTGCTAAGCACTGTGCAAACACAAAAGGTTTCTCCCGTAAGAGAACAACGCACCAGCACAGGGCTTCTCGTCGGCACTGCTCCAAAGGCTGTACAAAAGAGCTCTGCAGCAAAGGAGGCTTTGCAGAAAATGGGGGAAATCATCTGCTCAAGGTCATCCAACAGAGTCAGGAATAAACTTGGGGACTTTCCTCTCCACCACCCTTCCCTGTCCCAACAAAGAGATGACAGTTATTCTGAATAACCCTTATCAACAAGGCTGGGAGCCCTCCAATCTCACTTTGTCCTAGCGGTTCTTGCACTCTCAGACACTTCAGCATTTCCCAGAGCATGCAATTGCTCGGTCTGAGATGGGTTATTAATATTGACATCCCAATTAATAAATAAACCCCAGCAATAAATAATAAATTTAAAAATATCTACAGGCAATTATCATTTGTTTATCTGCATTAAATCAGATACTTGGCATTGAAGAGGCACACTTGCACACATATTATTACTATATGTTAAAACCAACCAGCACTAGAAGAGGTCTACAAGGGAACCAAGAAAAAATGCTATTTAATATGACCGTGGCCAGTTCATGCAGATCAGCCTCAGGGACAAGGAACAGTCCCTGCACTTATTTATTTAGCAGCACAGACATAGACTAGTTGAAGAAATAGGTGGTGGCAAATTGTTGCACTTAACTGGAAAATATTATTTCAAGTTATTTACTTCTAATTGTGTGAGTCTCTGCTTCCCTGAATTGTCTTTTATACCTTGCTCAGAATCACACAAAAATTGAATAACTAAAGTGAGCAGCTGATGCTTCACTCAGGAATTATCCTTGCTGGTGAGTATTGACCTGTCTAAAGACCAGCCTTCATAGACTGGTTTTGAGATCAGCAGCTATCTATCTCCTGCATTCACTCTGTATGTCAGCAAGCAGATAAATGCATCACACCACTAACAGTCTCTGTCCCTGAATTTTTTCTCCTTATTCTTTAGGGCCTCACAAAGCATAATCTCAATATTAGAGCTGCTTTTGCATTATTGAACCTAACAAGCTGGGGACCGTTCCCAGCAGGCAGTCTAAATGGTAACACATTGCTTTGGATGCAAAGAGAGTAGAGTTATAGAGATTAACTTTGTCACTTAGCCTGGAGGACCGAGAACAACTACTGGCACATTTTGTTAATTTGTTTATTAGGATGGAAGCATCCTCACACATGTATTGCTTGACATCGTGTTGTCCTATCCAGTGTGTGTAGTGTTGTCCCATCCTGTGTAACATCTCATGGTGCACCCCTACAAAGCGCAGGAGACACCAGATCTCTTCAGTAGTGAAGAGAATTCACAGACAGAACAACTTGGGGAGATTGAGAGACTCTCTGTAACTGTCAGTCTTCACATTCTGGAGAGCTCAAGTTCGGCCAACATTGAGAGCTGACCCATGAGTGCTGTTTGGGTGTCCAATTGCCAATAAATCCAAAGGCTGCTCATCAGAGGAAGGACCAGCTTGGAGCATCATGTCCCAAGCCCAAGGAAGGGACTATGTTAGCTAAGTTGAGTAGAAAGAGGGACAGACCTTTGGTTTTTCCTCTGCTTTTTTAAAGTTCCTTTCCATCTGTTGCTAGCTATGAGATTCAATAAGCGATCCTCTGAAACCATAAATCATTCTCCACATGTTATAGCTTCTCTAGGACAAGTGACTCAGTCCTGGTCTTCAGAATACTCCAGATGGTTTTTTCGGTGTGTCTTCAAATAGATGGCAAAGTATTCTGGGGATTGGGAATTTTCTTTGTATTGAAACTTTCCACTGCCAAGATGGAGACAACGTTCCTCTTGGGTAGACAAATGCATTAATACTTGTCAGGCCCTTTTATTCTACAGGGCAGAAGCCCAAAGATGTATGAAAATGGACCTTTCTTTTTGTTTCTCAAAAAATATTTATTGTGTAGCATTGCAACTATAGGGGGTGCAAAGCCACGTATGTACACCTTGGTTTCTCCAGTGGATATATGGCAGTATTTCAGACCAAAGCTGACTCACATCTGTCTATCTCTGAGGACTGGTGGTAGATTACTCATTTGACTACAGATGTCCTTGACCACTGCAGGACACTTTTCTCTGTTTTCTCTGAAAAACTTTCAAGCAATATATGCCAAACTGGAACAGGGAAACTCTCCATTTGTTTGTGGATGATTTGCCAAAGAAATTAAATGCACTGATGACTTGCTTGACTACAGAGTGGAGTTAGTGAGAAATAATGTAAAATGGGACTGAATTGTGTGCTATAAAAGTATACAATGTGGGCTCAGCTTAGTTTTTCTACAGAGTTTATTCAAAAAGCGAAAGTGCAGAGCAGACTGTTTCTGACATTTCTAATAGGGAATGGTCATTAAAGCCTTTCTCCTTTGGTGAATAATTAACCTCTCACCTTATGGCAGCGGAAAATGGTCATTCTTGATTTGAACCAGAAAACTTGCCTTATGTTACAAGGGGAAAATAAATCCTACTGGTTATAGAACACAATAATCAGGATGAATGAAAATCTGCCTGGAATTGCTCTGCTAAACAATGAGGGGCCCCAACCAGAGAAGACTTCTGAACGTTTTAAAAAGAGAATTTGGGCTTTTTCCTTTCCCCAGTCTCAGTATTGTCTGATGCAGATTTAAGTCCTGAATACTCATGAGCAAAGCTCCTCATCTTTGCAGTCTGACTGAAAGCAGAGACCACAGAATGCTGCTTTAAAAGCTGCATCTACTTTAACACTAGAAGGACCAGGGTGGTGACCTTGCCTTAGGGACATAAGCAGGGTTAGCCAGGATTGGTTTGGAGCAGAGAAAGATGACTACAACATGCTATATAGTAGCACAAATATATCTCTTTAGGACATGGTATTTATCAGAGAGGTAAGAGCAATACCCGGCTCTGTCCCTTTGCCATAACTTCACACTCATACCTGAGCGGAAGAATCCACCTCCTCATTTTCATGGTCCTCCACTGATGAATAGATGATGCTAACAAATATTCCGCTCTGCAACTAAATTCCGCAACACCACCTGCATTATCAGTGTCTGTCTGATAGTGTTCAGGATCCTTGCTGCCAGCCTGAAAGTGAAAGATCAGTGCAGTTATGATAAATGTCAATACAGTTTTCGTCCATGCTCTGACCTTAGTGACCTGTCCTTGCCTACACTTAGCCGTTACCCAGTTTTTGGTAGATGCCAGGTGGCAAATTGTAGAGAAAGGATGAGTTGCTTTGTATCTGTGACCTGAAAGCAGCAGCGAATAATGAGAGTCACTGAGGACAGAGTGGGTTATGGGAACCTAAAATCACTTGCAACCCTCTGCTGAATAACTGAGTAGCTCAAATTCACTATGGCTCTCTAAATACCAAGATTTGGGCTTTCATACAGACACAGGCAGGCAACTATGCTGTGGAAGAAGGCTTTGAAAGTGCTCTGAGGCCAATTTCTGTGGAAGCCTAAAAATTAGCTGATGGCTGATCTCCTCCAGAGATTTCCTCCTTAATCCTCTCCCTTATCAGGACCAGGTTTCTTATCAGTTCTCTACAGGGATACTAGTAAAGAGGGGAGAGAGAGCTCAGAGCTCCGAACAATCCAGGCTTGAAATGCATCCAGTCCACAACAGCTCTGCAGTCTATTGTATCACTTTAGAGGCCAAACTACACCATCCTCCAAGCGCTTCTTAAGCTCTCCTTCACCTCTTGTTTTCCTCCTTCTCCATCTAGAAGAGGGCTATGGACATGATAGTAATTTCGTATTCCTACAGTAGTTTCCTTCAGAGAGGGACTCTCCCTTCTCCCTACTATACATCTAGGTCACCTGAAGAAATTCCTTGGCACTGCTATTCAGCAACTTTTGGGATGCAGGTCCCCTCAAATCCTTGATTGCCACAAAATAATTTAAGACAAGGTTGTGCCAAGGGAAGTTCAGATTGGAAATTAGGAAGAATTTCTTTACTGAAAGGGTCATCAGACATTAAAATGTGTTACCCGGAGCAGTGGTGGAGTCCCCATCCGGAAGTATTTAAGAGTCGTGTAGATATAGTTCTGAGGGACATGGTTTAGTAGTGGACTTGGCAGTGTTAAGTTAATGATTGGACTGGATGATCTTACAGGTCTTTTCCAATCTAGGACATTCTGTGATCCTGTGATTCTGCGACAGGGTCTTCAGTCTAGTAATGATCTGGAACACCAGGGGAACTTTTCTTTCAGTCTACCACAACTGCTGAGGTCAGTCTTTGGCCAGAAAACCTGCCCTGTGATTGCTGTGGCATTTTACTGACCACACATGGCTGTCTCCTAAGCTTGACTCTCCTGTCCTTGACATGCTTGACATATCTAGGGTTGATACTTAAAGCTGAGCCACCTCAGAAAAACGTATTCTTTCTAAAATATCTTCTCTGCTTTCAGCATCCTACCTCCCTATGCCAAGGGAGAGAGAGAGTCATGATATCCTGAGACAGTCTTGGCTGACCTTGGGCAAGAAGGTGGAAAGCCCAGGGGTGCTTTGATGAGCCTGTGATGTGATAGCAGGTTGGATCATCCCCTGTGGGGCAATATCCCCTTTCATGCATGAAAGAAAGTATCACTCATACAACGTTCTGGTCTGAATAGCTCCGAGCCAGAATGGTATGAGTAAGAACCATCCTCTCCCTTTTGCAAACACTGTATGTATATTTAGATCTGTGTGTGCATCTATCTATATCTATATCATCTATCTATATCTATATCTATATCTATATCTATATCTATATCTATATCTATATCTATATCTATATCTATCTATATCATATTTATCTATTTATTTATTCTTTATTTATCTGATCTATGTGTATGTGTGTATATATAAACTGCAACTAATTTTTCTTCAGCTGGATATACTGTTGATTCTGTTCTTCCTTCTTTTAAAAAGTCTTGCAGACTGTCAATAATAATGCACTGAGCATCCCACACTTTGTAGAAGATCACAACCTCCTCCTCTTCAGGTAAAGGATACTATTGGGAAAAAATCAGGACTGACCTTTTTTTTTTTAGTCTCAGCCTAATGCAATACTCTACTTTTAATGCAAGTTTTTTTCCCCCCTCTCTCTTTCTTTGTGCTAGGAATGGAGTTACATTCCTCATAAATCCTTCAGTATTTCTAGACCCTCTTTTTGCAGCAGCTCAAAAGGAGACAATTATCTGTCCACACTGTTATCCAAGAGTCTGGGAAGGCAAA
>NW_009647760.1:822412-870480 GCF_000708025.1 Charadrius vociferus | reverse complement strand
TCGACATAAATTATTTGGAAAAAAAAAGGCCAACAAGCTCTGAGAGTGGCTTTAAAGACAATGAATTGTGTAAATAATGAGACAAGCAAATGCCCTTGAAGAGGCTCCCATCTGCTTGTACCTTACTGTGGCTTTAGCAGGAGTCATTCTGCTTTTAATTAACACCTTTCTCAGTGCAAAATTACCACACTGTTTTCAAAGACCGAGTGACACCCAGATGAGAGTTTCCAGATTTTGTTGTGTCTTCAGAGCCGTGGTTAATCCAGGGTTTCTTCCATTTACTTGGCCAGCAGGCTGTTAATACTGCAGTGCTCAGAGCAGAGTGCCTGGCGGCAGCCCTTATCACACCAGTGCTTCCCAGATGTGCCTTGAGTATCGAGCACCCCAGGAGATGACCGTACTTGCAAACGGCGTCCAGTTGGTTTGCTGGATCTGTGCCTCTTCTCCTCCTAAAATGCCAGCAGCACAGGAGGGACTTTCTCCTCTGGATGCCCTAGCAAAATTTTAAATGGCAGAAAAGAGCAGTAAGTTTGCAACATACAGGAGGAATCCGAGCCTTTTTGGAAAGCAAGGGTGGGCAGTAAGATACAGGCTCTGGGGAATCCTCAGTTGAACTCTCAGGGCTTTTCCTTTAAACAAATCCTCTTCTTATCTGCCATTTTCTTGCTAGGTCTGTAAAGGGATTAGACTCTTTGATGTTGTCCATGTTGTCACTTGGGAGCTGGCTTACCCCTTATCCATTTTGGTCCATGCTGTGGCTTTGCTGCAGGATTCATCCCCTGACTCCCTGCCCTCCTTTGTGATGTGGTAGGAAAGACACTGGCCACAGGATGGTCCTTTCTGCCCATGCTCAGATTTTAGCACCTGCAACCCCCGCCCGGAACCAGGCTGGATCTTTTATCTGTTTTTCAGACCTTTCAGGAATCCGCCCTCCATCACAGTTTCCGTAGGAAACAAGTTCAGACTGTGGCTTCCTATCCTGCTACCAAATCTAAACTGTTTTAAGGCAAAAATCTTGCCTTGTTTAAGGGCAATGTGTGTTTTGTCATTCATTTTCAGTAGATGTGGGATTTCACCAGCTGATTTCATCTTACGGTAGACTAAGTCATCTCTCCAAAATGATCTTACAGATTATAATTTCTGAAGGGTGAAGAACTGATATAAACAGGGTCTCCTGGGAGCCAGATGTCGCTTTACAACTGTGGAGTTGCCTAGATGCAATAGCCTTAACTCTGGCCCTTTCCCATTTGCCACAGTTCTCTAGCTTCTGTGTTTAAGAAACATGGTATAGGATGTAATTTTTGGTATGGATGATTGCCAGTCCAAGTGTGCTGTGTTATTTTTATTGCATTCTTAGCATAATAATATATTCCGTTCAAAGGTAGTGATGTATGAACATAAATATATCTTATTTGCCTATTAATGTTAGACAGGAAAAGTCATTCTTTGTGCAACATCTGTAATATGATCATTTAAATTTTATTTTCCCCTTTTAGAGGTATGTGCAGCAAACCTTGAAAGGCGTTATTTATGGAATTTTCTGCAATACCATCACCAGTATTGTAGAACCACAATTGTTCTATGCATTCAAAGAAGTTCTAAGGGTTTTTTTTTTTTCTTTTTTTTTTTTTATTGTCCCTCTAGGATTTTGAAATGGAAATACTGTGGTGTGTTTCAAGGGTCACAGATAAAGCTTGCTGCGAGAGAGAGAAAAGGGGTCACTTCTATGCTTGTGGGTTGCATTTTTGAATGAATGGGCACCATGGGCATGATCCTCATCAACAGAAACTAACACTGTCCTACCAGGCAGTAGACTTGTCCTGCCTGGGACAGTAGATCAAGCCCTAACAATACATGCTACATTTGTATGAGTAAATAAAACAGGCTGGGGATGATTTTGGACAGTATGACCTGGACAGGCTGGAGAGTTGGGCAGAGAAAAAACTTATGAAGTTCAACAAGGGTAAGTGTAGGGTACTGCATCTGGGAAGGAATAACCCCATGCATCAGTACAGGTTGGGGGCTGACCTCCTGGAGAGCAGCTCTGTGGAAAGGGACCTGGGAGTCCTGGTGGACAACAGGGTGCCCGTGAGCCAGCAATGTGCACTGGTGACCAAGAAGGCAAGTGGCATCCTGGGGTGCATCAAGAAGAGTGTGGCCAGCAGGTCGAGGGAGGTCATCCTCCCCCTCTACTCTGCCCTGGTGAGGCCGCATCTGGAGTACTGCGTCCAGTTCTGGGCTCCCCAGTTCAAGAAAGACAGGGATCTGCTGGAGAGGGTCCAGCAAAGGGCAACAAAGATGATTAGGGGACTGGAGCACCTTTCTTATGAGGAAAGGCTGAGGGACTTGGGTCTCTTTAGTCTAGAGAAAAGAAGACTGAGGGGCGATCTTATTAATGCTTATAAATACTGAAAGGGAGGGTGCCAGGGGGATGGGAACAGTCTTTTTTCAGTGGTGCCCAGTGACAGGACAAGAGGGAACGGGCACAAACTTGAACATAGGAAGTTCCATCTTAACATGAGGAGGAACTTCACTTTGAGGGTAGTGGAGCACTGGCATAGGCTGCCCAGAGAGGTGGGGGAGTCTCCCACTCTGGAGACATTCCAAACCCACCTGGATGCCGTCCTGTGCCACTGCTGTAGGTGCCCCTGCTCTGGCAGGGGGGTTGGACTGGATGATCTCCAGACGTCCCTTCCAACCCTGACCATTCTGTGATTTTGTGATTTTCTGGCTCCAGCACCAAATGCTGCAGCATGGCTCACATCCATGGGTGAGACCTCTCTTCCGCAACCTCATGAAAGAGGAAACATTGGTCATTGTACCTATTGGGAAATTGTCCCTGGCTTGTGTTATCCCCAGATTATGATAAAGAATGCGTGGACCATTAAACAGTGTGAATGATCATCACATATATTTTCAATACCAGTTTTCTTTACTAGTAGAGACCAAAATGGTAGTACAAAAGACTTCTTCACAGTCTGTGTTCCTGTGTTGGAGGTCTGGCATAATTTACCCCCAGTAGGTTTGGTCTTTTAATCGTTAACACACAGGTCAGCTACAAAGGCTCTGCCCACCCCAAGGGAAGGTACCTACCAGTTGTTCACTCTCCTGTGCAAGACACATGCTGCACAGCCCAGTCACTAGAAAATTAGTGTTTAGGGGAAAACGAATATGAAAATTATTGTTACTGTAACGCAGGAAATAAAAGACAGAGGAGGAATGTCTTTTCTAGTGATGACATGTGAGTAAATCTCTATGGCTTATTTTGATATCACTGACATTTTTTCATAAAGACTTTCTCTTAGGAGCCAAAGAGCTCTGTCAGCACAGAGTGAAGTGTGTACAAATGAAGCATAAATCTACACTCTTGACGAATGACAGAGGTGTCGATAATTTCAGCATCTGGGAGAGGGGGCAATTCTGATGCAAAACCTGGAGGAGTGAGTCCCAGGTCGAGACGGTCTTCTAGCTCAAAATATGATCACAGTGATGTGATCATAGAATAACATCAGCGTACACAAGGCAAGCTGCAATGCTTGAAAAAGCGTGAGGCGTGTGGAAAAGAGAGGAGAATATTCTGATGTGGCAGTGTGCCTGGTTTCAGCTATGTTTCTAAAAATACGGCTTACAGGTCTGTTTTGGGAGAATAATAATTATAATAATAATAAAAAAGGCTTGTCTTTTAAAGATGACAGTATTCAGTGAAGCTGCAGATAGTACACTGGTACTGGTGTAGTGGAAGGCAATGGAGCCATAAGGTATCAGTTCAAAGGGAATCAAGTCCCTGGATTTAACCATATGAAGCTCCATAATTTGAGTTAAAAGATGGCTGTCCAGTTTCTCTGAGATTTCTTTTTTTTTCTCTAATTTCTTCTTAGACACCTAAATAGCTTTTAAAATTACTTAAATGCCTTTATGAACCTGCCTAACCTGACTTTCCCTTTGGTACTTTAAAGCAGTGACTTTTAGCCTGCTTGCCCATATATTTTTCTGAAGCACATATTTGAATGCAACCCAGAAAACGAAGCTCCAGGAGGCCAACCTTTACTGCAAATATCAGATGCTTTCTGTTGCAAATATTTAGGGGCTTGCTAACTGGAAACTATTAAACTGCCCTGAGGTAGTGTTAAAGGTGAACACCGCTCTCCATACCCTCCCATTCACTCCAAGAGCAGTGGTGAATCACACCTTAAGGATTGCAAAACCCAAATTCTCTTTTGCTCATTCTCCACTTCAGAGTTTTGTTCCCTTCAGTGCAAATTCTGGCACAAACGTCCCAGGCAGTGAGGCTGCTGTTACCACCCTTGGGAGAACTTGCTGTGGTCTGGAAGATCCTTAGCCTTTCTGATATATCAAATCTTGCTTGATCAAACTTGTGGTGGGGGACAGTTAGAGTCACTTGCCTTTGCAGTTCTTCTCCTGCAGGGAAGAATGTCTCCCAGGGTAGCATGTCCATTTTGGGCTTATAACTCAGAGAAGTGAGCAATGGTGGTGTGAAGTCTCCCACATCATCCTCACAGGAAAGCTTAGGAAGTGTGGGTTAGATGAATGGACAGTGAGGTGGATTGAGAACTGGCTTACAGATAGAGCTCAGAGGGTTGTGGTTAGTGGTGCAGAGTCTAGTTGGAGGTTAGTAACAAGTGGTGTCCCTCAGGGGTCAGTACTGGGCCCAGTTTTGTTCAACATATTCATCAATGATCTGGATGAAGGGATAGAGTGTACCATCAGCAAGTTTGCTGATGACACAAAACTGGGAGGAGTGGCTGACACGCCAGAAGGCTGTGCTGCCTTACAGCGTGACCTCGCCAGGCTGGAGAGTTGGGCAGAAAGAAACCTTATGAAGTTCAACAAGGGTAAGTGTAGGGTACTGCATCTGGGGAGGAATAACCCCATGCATCAGTACAGGTTGGGGGCTGACCTCTTGGAGAGCAGCTCTGTGGAGAGGGACCTGGGAGTCCTGGTGGACAACAGGATGACCATGAGCCAGCAATGTGCCCTGGCGGCCAAGAAGGCGAATGGCATCCTGGGGTGCATCAAGAAGAGTGTGGCCAGCAGGGCGAGGGAGGTCATCCTCCCCCTCTGCTCTGCCCTGGTGAGACCGCATCTGGAGTACTGTGTCCAGTTCTGGGCTCCCCAGTTCAAGAAGGACAGGGAACTGTCCTTTGCTGGAGAGGGTCCAGCAAAGGGCAACGAAGATGATTAGGGGACTGGAGCACCTTTCTTATGAGGAAAGGCTGAGGGACTTGGGTCTCTTTAGTCTAGAGAAAAGAAGATTGAGGGGGGATCTTATTAATACTTACAAATACTTAATGGGAGGATGCCAGGGGGATGGGAGTAGTCTTTTTTCAGTGGCGCCCAGTGATAGGACGAGGGGTAATGGGCATAAACTTGAACATAGGAAGTTCCATCTTAACATGAGAAGGAACTTCTTTACTTTGAGGGTAGTGGAGCACTGGCACAGGCTGCCCAGAGAGGTGGTGGAGTCTCCCACTCTGGAGACATTCAAAACCCGCCTGGACGCTGTCCTGTGTAACGTGCTGTAGGTGACCCTGCTCTGGCAGGAGGGTTGGACTAGATGATCTCCAGAGGTCCCTTCCAACCCTATCCATTCTGTGAATTCTGTGAAGTCATCAAAATTGGCCCTCTGCTTCACAGGGTTGCAGTAGAGTCTGATTAACGATGGTTAGCAGGGTAAGGTCTCCATGGTAGTGTTGGTCTCCCTTGGACAGCGTTTTGTTTTAAGGGATTAACCACTGTGCTGAAATCACAGTGTGAATACTGGCAGATTGCTGGCTTCTTTTAAAGATGGGATGTGAAGCTTTTTTTCTTGGCATCATGATTTGCAGCCAGTGAATGCAAACTATTGGAGTAATTGGGAGCAGTTACCAACTTCCCAGCATGTCCCAACCAGCACCAGCTCTAACAAAGAGAAGCACAAAAGAGTGACCTCAGAGCTAGAACTATGCTTTTCTCTGACTCACTTTGTTCTTTTTCATATTATTATCCTCTCCTTGTCTTTAAAATCAACCTCATCCCTGCACACAATGGGTAATTTCTTGTTGATTCACCTTTTCATAAAGAATCTAGAGCAGAGTGGCATCGAGGGCTTAAAAAGATCCTTTAACCCCTATTCTACATAAGCATTTAGCATCATGCTGCAAAAGGAACCCCTGTGGACACAAATCTATATGATACACCCTTCAAAAAGCCTGAAATAATGTAAATAGCAGGTGAAGAACCATTCACATGGGAAGCCATAAGGATTCAGAAATATTTTGCATTTCTAAAGGCAACCTTCTTAAAGCCCCCCTCAAAGGTAATTAAATCTGGAAAAAAAAAAAGGCTAAATGTTTATCTGTTTGGCTGCTGAGGCTTCATTTTTCTTCTGTTTTGTTTTTGGTTTGTTGTTTGTTTTATTTTTTTTTAAAGAAAATAATTTCTGCTAAGGTATGCAAGGAAGTGATGAGGCCTTGGCCTGAGGTTTAGCTCAGTGAACACGCCATAAAAAACTACTCTATATGGCACGAGAAATTGCTGATCATAACAAATAAACAGAGTGAGACTCTGACAAAAGCTACAGATAGCACCATGAGGAACGGGCAGATTTCACAGATGTTTAAGGAGGAGTCAGGTGAGAAATGGCCAAACTACTCAGTTAATTAAAGAGAGCATTGGGGAACTTTTGGGAAGTGGAATTTTGCAAGGCCAACAGTGCTGCAATAACTGCTTCAGAAATACCAATTTCAAGTATGGATGTAGAAGAGCTGGGACTGGCAGGGGAAAAATGTAGTTGGGGAATTTATTTATTTAGGAGGAAACAAGGGCAGAGAAAGGAGGGGATTAAAGGGACAGGCAGAAGAAGAGATGGAGAGAAAGAGGGATAGCAAGAACTGGTCAAGTCCAAATAAACTGCTGGTTGGTGCAATTGTCCAACAGCCCTGCTCCTGACCACCACAGTCTAATCTTATTAAATTCCATTCCTGACTATTTTCTGGCTGAACATATAAGCTGTGGTGTGTGAAGGAGTGGGATTCATTAGCAAACACCAAGCTGGACTAGCAGATGAGTTGGATGAAAGGCCTGGATGCCAAGCACTGGAGGAAGGACATGACACCCGTATTCCCTGGGTAAACCACAGAAACCGTGGAGGGTGCGTGACTTGTCTCAACTGGGTACCCTAGACTCCCATACAGTCCATGGACAGTCAACGTAAGGAATCAGTGGAGCACAGAGGTGATGATTCTGGCTAAATTTCAGAATTTGCCTTAGGATGTGATGACTTGATTGTATGATGGTACAATTATTCCCTAAGTTCTGCTTTGATTCCATTGAATTGCTCTCCAAGACCAAGAAGGAAGTCTGGAGTGACTGATTAAATGAGCATACCTTCATCACATGTGGGAAGTTTGAGGGTTAACTGAGGCCCAGAGCGATGCCTGGGACAGTGAAGGAAGTTTTGTTTTCCTCCTTACCCTTACATCCTGCTTCCTTAGCCAGAATCACCATTTTGCCACCCTCTTTCCCATTCTGCATCCAATGTGGGCTGCAATGGAGACATCTCTTCTTGGAGCAGACCTCAGGAAGTCCACCTAGTGCAAAGCAATGTCACATGAACTTCCCATCTGCATTTCATAGTGCAGCTATACTGACCAGAAGCATGGACTGGCACCAAACCTGAGCTGGTTACCTATGTTCTGTTCTAGACCTGGTGTCCATCTAGGCATAGTCAGATATACGCCTTTGGAAAATGTCCCATCAGGATCAGATCTTCCCACTAGCTATAAGTTGATGCAAGTTCTGAGCACGCTGGTATGTATCCTTTTGAAAATCTCCCGTTTTAGGAAATGGAGAGGGATCACTTGAGCAATTCTTGAATCACTGTGGAATACAGTACTGCCTACACAGTTAACGGGTTCTCATATTTTTAAGCAGGAACTTGGCTCACTTCTACCTACGAGTTTGCATGATAATGCAATTGTTAGTTATTTTCTCAAGGTTTCCTGTACTTAGGTGAACCTCAGCCGACAGTTAGAAGAGAATGGTTGATTAGCCAAACTAATGAGACTAGAGATCTCTAGTTTCAATGCAGAGCTAAAAAGGGCTCATTAAAGCAAAAAGCTCATGGAAGGAGCCAACACCAGCAAAAAGGATCAACAAAGATGAGTGTTAACCCTTAAAGAGTCTTTGCTTTTCCATCCAAAGATGGAAACAGACCAACTTTCTGAAGGAGACCATTGACACAGGGGATGGCTATATCCATGCTAGAATATTTTTGACAAGGTCTGCTGGGCGGCTGAGAGGGAAGGTTTCCCACAGGAAAAAAAAACAAAACAAAACAACAAAACAAACCAGAACTGTTTCAATAGTTTAAATTTTCCCATGGGAAAGGAAGGAGGAATAGACTGCAGGATGCTGGGTGAGAAGGCATCAGTTTCTTGTAGAGGTACAGAGAGGACAACATGTATCATACCAAATGCCAACGGAAAAAGAAAAAAAAAAGAAAAAAGGTTTTCCTTTCTGTGTGAAGTTCAGGGAAGCAAGCAGGTCATTCCTAGTCAGCTGGGGATAATGTCTCCATTGTTCACCCAAATATATGATGAGACATAACTCAGCGGTGTCGGGTTGTTCCTGGCTCTCCCCTTTGCTGCCGTGGTCATTGCAACCTTTGTCACACAGAGGCGCCACCACAACACTTGTTGTCTGCCTTTCTGTTGATATCACACCCTTTTGCTGACACACAGCTCAGAGTTAACAGTTTTGCGTGGCATTGTGCAGCAGGCATATATATATATTTTATTTTTTTTTTTTTTTAAATCTACTCTGCTATGTACTGAAGTGCCAAGGGAACAACATATTGATTTACACAAAGCCCAGTAATTCACAGTGAAAAATAAACAGACTGAACCTTTGCCTTGCACTTGTGATTGTTACACTGGTATTTGCTTTTCTGTTCTCTGTACTAAGCCCTCTTTTGTAAAACAGAAGAAGTAAGAATGGGAGAAAAGTGGTCCAGAGATTAATGACGTGCTTTGTTGTGCTGCTATCGCATCCTTTTCTCTCAGCTGTTTACAAAAAAAAAAAAAAAAAAAGGTGAAACACAGTGAAAGGGCTGGTCTTTATATAACATCTTATACCTTGGAAAATACTCCATCAGCTATGTGCAAAGCCAATTCTAAGCCTAATTCTTAACTCTGCCCTTTCTTACGGGGACACACATCTCAATGACGTAAGTACCAGCTGCGTAGAATCTTGTCTTTTCTCTGGGGGCCCTGTAAGATTGGATCCAGCTCTGGGGAGGTGGGTGGAAGCTGCTTGGATGAGTGCAGCAACAAAGCCTGAGTGCTAAAGAGGATGTAAAAATGTTCGAAGGAGGCAAAACCGTAGGAGGGAAATTGAGGCTTTGTAGAATTACTGGAACTGCAGTGGCCAGGGCTGGACATGGTGGTAAATTGCCCTGTTTGTGTTAAATGTGTTCATAATGGCCACAAATTATGAGGCTTTTTCTACTTGGTATCACTGGGGGAGAAGTAGTAATGGCCATCTCAGTTGTTTTAATTGCAGTGCAAGTTAATAACACCCTACCTGTGTAGATCACCTCATGGTGCCTTCTGCCACCTAGTGCAAAGCAATGTCACATGAACTTCCCATCTGCATTTCATAGTGCAGCTATACTGACCAGAAGCATGGACTGGCACCAAACCTGAGCTGGTTACCTATGTTCTGTTCTAGACCTGGTGTCCATCTAGGCATAGTCAGATATACGCCTTTGGAAAATGTCCCATCAGGATCAGATCTTCCCACTAGCTATAAGTTGATGCAAGTTCTGAGCACGCTGGTATGTATCCTTTTGAAAATCTCCCGTTTTAGGAAATGGAGAGGGATCACTTGAGCAATTCTTGAATCACTGTGGAATACAGTACTGCCTACACAGTTAACGGGTTCTCATATTTTTAAGCAGGAACTTGGCTCACTTCTACCTACGAGTTTGCATGATAATGCAATTGTTAGTTATTTTCTCAAGGTTTCCTGTACTTAGGTGAACCTCAGCCGACAGTTAGAAGAGAATGGTTGATTAGCCAAACTAATGAGACTAGAGATCTCTAGTTTCAATGCAGAGCTAAAAAGGGCTCATTAAAGCAAAAAGCTCATGGAAGGAGCCAACACCAGCAAAAAGGATCAACAAAGATGAGTGTTAACCCTTAAAGAGTCTTTGCTTTTCCATCCAAAGATGGAAACAGACCAACTTTCTGAAGGAGACCATTGACACAGGGGATGGCTATATCCATGCTAGAATCTTTTTGACAAGGTCTGCTGGGCAGCTGAGAGGGAAGGTTTCCCACAGGAAAAAAAAAAACAAAACAAAACAACAAAACAAACCAGAACTGTTTCAATAGTTTAAATTTTCCCATGGGAAAGGAAGGAGGAATAGACTGCAGGATGCTGGGTGAGAAGGCATCAGTTTCTTGTAGAGGTACAGAGAGGACAACATGTATCATACCAAATGCCAACGGAAAAAGAAAAAAAAAAGAAAAAAGGTTTTCCTTTCTGTGTGAAGTTCAGGGAAGCAAGCAGGTCATTCCTAGTCAGCTGGGGATAATGTCTCCATTGTTCACCCAAATATATGATGAGACATAACTCAGCGGCGTCCGGGTGTTCCTGGCTCTCCCCTTTGCTGCCGTGGTCATTGCAACCTTTGTCACACAGAGGCGCCACCACAACACTTGTTGTCTGCCTTTCTGTTGATATCACACCCTTTTGCTGACACACAGCTCAGAGTTAACAGTTTTGCGTGGCATTGTGCAGCAGGCATATATATATATATATATATATTTTTTTTTTAAATCTACTCTGCTATGTACTGAAGTGCCAAGGGAACAACATATTGATTTACACAAAGCCCAGTAATTCACAGTGAAAAATAAACAGACTGAACCTTTGCCTTGCACTTGTGATTGTTACACTGGTATTTGCTTTTCTGTTCTCTGTACTAAGCCCTCTTTTGTAAAACAGAAGAAGTAAGAATGGGAGAAAAGTGGTCCAGAGATTAATGACGTGCTTTGTTGTGCTGCTATCGCATCCTTTTCTCTCAGCTGTTTACAAAAAAAAAAAAAAAAAAGGTGAAACACAGTGAAAGGGCTGGTCTTTATATAACATCTTATACCTTGGAAAATACTCCATCAGCTATGTGCAAAGCCAATTCTAAGCCTAATTCTTAACTCTGCCCTTTCTTACGGGGACACACATCTCAATGACGTAAGTACCAGCTGCGTAGAATCTTGTCTTTTCTCTGGGGGCCCTGTAAGATTGGATCCAGCTCTGGGGAGGTGGGTGGAAGCTGCTTGGATGAGTGCAGCAACAAAGCCTGAGTGCTAAAGAGGATGTAAAAATGTTCGAAGGAGGCAAAACCGTAGGAGGGAAATTGAGGCTTTGTAGAATTACTGGAACTGCAGTGGCCAGGGCTGGACATGGTGGTAAATTGCCCTGTTTGTGTTAAATGTGTTCATAATGGCCACAAATTATGAGGCTTTTTCTACTTGGTATCACTGGGGGAGAAGTAGTAATGGCCATCTCAGTTGTTTTAATTGCAGTGCAAGTTAATAACACCCTACCTGTGTAGATCACCTCATGGTGCCTTCTGGTAGAAACGCTCTTGGTCATTTCTTCACCTTAATAGATGTGAAATATTGATCTGTGAGTTAAAACACCCAGCACCTGGGCACTGCTCCACTCAGCTGACTGCATTTTCATGATGGATGGGATGACGACATTATTGATGAGGGTATTTTAAAGGACAACACATATCTACCGAGCACAAACACAGAGTTTGTGAAGCAACAGTGATGAACCAGAAAGTGGTTGCAGTACAAGACACTTGAAACCGCCAGGCATCTTACGCTGAAGGATACTCATGTGCTTTCAAATACTAATTATTGAAACCTCAAAGTGAGATGTAGAAGTAATGTTATATTAGCAGTAGGGAAACTGAGGCAAGGAGCTAAATGTCTTATTTGGCGCTTGAATCCTCCATTTGGAAGGGAAAAAAATTCAATGGATATGACTGAGAATAAAATACGTCTTGGTTTAAATGAACGAGGGAATGTGTTTTGAAATCTTGCAGATCAGAACTCAAAAACTCAAAAATTAACAAAGAGATAGAGAGATCTTATAATGTTGCTAGATTTACCCTGTCTCCTACTAGATTTATCCTGTCTCCCAGATTTGTCCTGTACTTTATGCATGGCCACCTCCGGTTAGATAACAGTTTTCTTTAGAACAAAGAACAGGTATCAAGTCCACTGCTTCCCTTCTTTCAGTTCTGAACTACAATTTAACACTTTATTCAAACTCAAGTAACTGATTTCCGAGGACAAAGAAACAAAGGGCACCATAACTCAACTCTTCAGTTGTTTTATTCTTTGACATTTTCTATGATCCTATGATTTAGCTTTTATTTTTAGACAGGTCCTGTCTTGATTCAACTTTCAGACAACTGATGTTTATTACTTCTTTCTTTGCAAAACTGAGGAGCCCATTACCTTCCCGTTACCTCTCATATACTTCCTGTGAAATAAGTATTGGAGAAGAAGAGTGGTTGACTTCATAGGGTACAGACTGGGAAGGGAGACAGGAGATGATTGTCAAAAATTAAAGTGTACATATGTGGGGCAAATCGTATGTGGGGCTAAAAATCATAGAATCATAGATCATAGAATGGTTTAGCTTTGAAGGGACCTTAAAGATCACCTAGTTCCAACACCCCTGCCATGCTCAGGGACAACTCTCACTAGATCAGGTTGCTCAAAGCCCCATCCAACCTGACCTTGAACACCTCCAGGGATGGGGCAGCCACCACTTCTCTGGGAACCTCCTTGGGCAACCTGGTATAGTGGGAGGTGTCCCTGCCCATGGCAGGGGGGGTGGAACTCGATGATCTTCAAGGTCCTTTCCAACCTAACCCATTCTATGATTCTATGAAACCTCTTCCAGTGTCTTGGCATCCTCTGAGTAAAGAAATTCTTCCTAATATCTAATCTAAATCTCCCCTCTTTCAATTTAAAACCATCACCCCTCATCCTATCCCTACACATCCTGATCAAGAGTCCATCCCCATACTTCCTGTAGCTCTTTTAGGTATTGGAAGGGGCTATAAGATCTCCTTGGAGCATTCTTTTCTCCAGGCTGAACAACCCCAACTGTCTCAGCCTGTCCTCATAGGACAGGAGCTCTAGCCCTCTGATCTTCATGGCCTCCTCTGGACCTGCTCCAACAGGTCCATGTCCTTCTTACGTTGGGGTCCCCAGATATTGAGGCAGCACTGCAAGTGGAGTCTCACCAGAGTAGAGCAGAGGGGCAGAATCCCCTCCCTCATCCTGCTGGCCATGCTGCTGGGGATGTAGCCCAGAATGCAGTTGGCTTTCTGGGCTGTGAACACACATTGCTGGCTCATGTCAAGCTTCTCATCCACCAATATCCCCAAGCCTTCTCCTCAGGGCTGATCTCAATACATTCTCCACCCAGCCTGTATTTATTCAAGGGATTGACCCAACCCATGCGAAAGTCCTTGCACTTGGCCTTGTTGAACTTCATGAGGTCCACCAGGGCACACCTCTCAAGCCTGTCCAGGTCCCTCTGGATGGCATCCCTTCCCTCTGGTGTGTTTACTGTACCTAATAGCTTGGTGTCATCAGCAAACTCTAAAGGTGTACTCAATCTCACTGTCCGTGTTGCCATCAAAGATGTTAAACAACACTGGTCCCAGTACTGACCCCTGAAGAACGCCACTTGTCACTGGTTGCCATTGGGACATCCAGCCATTAACCGCAACTCTGTGGCCATCCAACCAATTTCTTATTCCCCGAGTGGTCTATCCAAATACCCACTGTACTTTCCCTGATTCCTTCCGACCAAGACCGCTAATTCTCTGCTAATAGGATGATTCATTTCTCCTTTTAATGTTTTACGGCAAATGAATTGCAAACCAATATTGAACAAATATAAGCCCATTTCAGCTTAGTTTTAAGTGGTGCTGAGCTAGCATATAAATGAGTCACTAAAAATCAACAGGAAATTACAGCCTGGAATATGAATCATTCATTGATTCCACAAACGTATGCCAGGGATAAGTGAGAAGTTTTGGAGAAGAGGGTGAATTCAACTGAATGATGTCAGAGAAAAATGAAGTTTCTGGAAGTAGATAGTCAGAGAAGATAAGGCCATAATTATTTTTTTGGATGCACACAGCCTGGGTAAAAATTGTATTACAACATACATTAATGGTATTTTGCATGCTTTGCCCAGGAAAAAATGGCAAAACCAGTGGAGTTGGATTAAATGACAATGGTGTTGCTTCCCAACCAGACAAAAATCCATACAGCTTTATGTCGCTTCTTTCCTTCGACTGAGGAAGTGCCCATCTAGATGCAATTAAGTCTTTGTTTCATAATTCAAGATTATCAATGTCTCATGTCAAGACTCCTGCAACACTCTTCAAAACACCAACTTGCAGATGAGATAGTAAATGAGCTAGTACATTAGAAAATGTGCTGTATTTTCAGGGAAAGGAATAAAAGAGGATGAAAAATAGGCCTTTTTTCCAAACCTTGATGATTCTTCAGGAATAATAGAACATTAAACCAAAAAATGATTAGCAGACAATTTGGGGAAAAATTACTCATTTTGCTTCCTATTTCTTTTCAAGGGAAAAGGAGAAGTAATTTTTTTTGCTTTCTCAATAAACTGTCATTTTGATGGGAAAAAGTTCAGAAGAAATTAAAAAGATTCCCTCTAGTATTAAACACAGGCTTGATTTACCTGTCTCCAAAGGTAGTAATCATCCTTTTTCATGCTGGCAGAAGAGTCAAGATGGTGCCGGTCCATTGTGAGATTTAGCCACAATTTATTGTGTGCTTTATATTTGCTTTTGCTGCTGGGCCTCAGATTTTCTTGCATCTGGACTCAGTATCTACTGTTCTTTTTTGCTGGGAAGCAGAAAGGAGCAACAAGTCCAGTTCCCTAAAACTTGGCGAGATGCAATGGAGTATGAATGGCATACTGGAAGGGAGGTATGAAGGAGAAGTTTGCATGAATTATATTGTATTTTCCACCAGAAATGTGCTCATGAAATGGATTCCAAATGTGTGTTTATGGAAATGTGACTTTTTTTTTATTGTGCTGGAATTGTTTTTTCCTTGGAAAAACTTAACAAGACTACCTCCAAAGGCAAACGAACAAAGAATAGAGCAGAATGCTACATGCTGTTTAAGTGCCCATTGATCTGACACCACGGAGCATCATATATCACTTTGGCTAGCCAAAGATTTCTGATCCGATACGTCTGGGCTCCCAATTCACAGCACACTGTTTCTTAGCCTGGAATGGATAACAATTGCAGAAAAACTCAATAGCAAAGAAGTCGGATGCAGTGTATTGTGTCCAAGGTAATGAAGCCAGATCTGGGCAAATTAACTCAGTTATATTGAGAAGGATATTCATTTTAGCATGAGATGGCTGGTTTGTGAAGCATTGCAATAAGGCGCTCTTGCTAACCCTTTCAATGCTGCTTTAAGTATTCTTACACTGTATTTCACTGTGGTGATCTGCTACGCTTGAAAACCCCAGGCAATCAAGCAGACAACTGGGAAATGCAGAAATTCAACAGGCTGAAAATGGTGTTTCAGAATAGTAACAAACCATCTGTAAGAAACAAGGAAATAAATTTCCAAAGAATTATGATCAGATAACAAGTTTGTGTTTTTATGGCATCATAATTCCGGCTAAGAATAAATAATAATCATCAGTGATTTACCAATAATAGCTGTGGAAGGACATATGGTTCATGGCATGACTGCAGGACTTTGGAATAATCCATTCTGGCACCATAAAGCATTTTAGGAGTCTAGTGAGGGTTTTTTTTTTACTTTTCGGTATGTCACAGTATGAGTTCCTCCCTTCAGATTACCAGAGTCCCAAAGGAAGACTACTACTCCAAACAATTTCTTTTATCTTCATTAAGACACCCCAAGCAAAATAAAATTATTCATTTAAATGGCCAAAAAAAAAAAAAAAAGGAAAAATAAATAATATTAACAAAGCTTTTAAGATTGTTGTTCTACGTCAGCAATACATCTTGGCTTGTGCCAGACAGCAACAGCGCAGAGAAGATTTTTACAATTTGAAAATTACATTGACTTTTACAGCACAAACAGCTTCACTGTTTCTTGATTCAGCTGAGAAGAGCTAAAGGGTGAAGAAATTTGTTCTTTCCAAAGGGGAGTGAGACTTGTATTGGAGGACAAGAAGTACCTTTGGATTCAGAAGAAACATTTTTTCTCCTTTATTTTTGTTTTGTTCTCCATCTTAAGGTGTCTTCTCTTCTCCTGCTGTGGAGGAGTTGAAAACGCATTTGATATAGCACCAAGGGAAAACTGGGTGTATAACGGGGACCTAAGATAGTAAGGATGTAGACCATCGGAGCTGAAGAAAAGTATGGCCATATCAGCATAGGATTCTTTTGTGCTGCACTGGAAAAGGCATAATGGAATGCAGCATACAGGTGGGTATGGCATTTTGGGGAGAAGAAAAGAATTGTAGGAAAAAAAAAGAAATCCAGGATGAAGGTTCAGGATAAGCTGCACAAGGGACTTGGAAAAGAGTATTTTGACATTTTAAAGATGAAAGTATGAATGAAATGGATCAGTGGAATGGTTCACAGGGGTAAATGCTGTGAGCTAACAATGGGTCAAGAAGTTATTTTAGCAAACACATTCCTGATGAAGTAAATGGAGAGAGCAGGATTTGAAGACCTGAATATGTATTTTATATATATATTTTATATATATCCATTATATTTTTTGTGGATGCATCCATATTAATTGATGGGCCTAGTAAACAAATCATATGAAGAGCAGTTGAAGGAGCTGGGACTGTTTAGTTTGAGGAGGAGGAGACTGAGGGGAGACCTCATCACTCTCTACAACTATTTGAAAGGACACTGTAGAGAGGTTGGTGCTGGTCTCTTCTCACAGGTCATTAATGACAGAACTAGAGGGAACGGCTTCAAGCTCCAACAGGGTAGATTTAGACTGAACATTAGGAAAGAATTTTTCACAGAAAGAGTGGTCGGGCATTGGAATAGGCTGCCCAGGGAGGGGGTTGGGGAAGCATCCCTGGATGTGTTTAAGAGCCATTTAGATGTGGTGTTGGGGGATATGGTGTAGGGGAGAACTTTGTAGAGTAGGGTAGATGGTTGGACTCGATGATCCAAAGGGTCTCTTCCAGCCTAGACAATTCTATGATTCTATGATTCTAATTACACATAAGCATAACTTTTGTCATTTGAATGTTCATTTTAAGTTCAAACAACTGCATCCAGAAGATTTCATATGTTGATGTGCAAAGAAAGGGCATTTGCAGCCAGCAGAAGCAGTTCTCTTTATTAAAAAATCCAAAATGAGATTCTATTAGAAATGAAGGTGTCAACGTTTTAGTGCCTGATACCTGTGTCTCTGTTTGGATTTTGTCTCTAAGCTTCCACTATAGTGAACCTCAAACAGATACGTGCAGTGCTTCTCAGAGAGGGATTAATTCAACAACTACAACTTGGCTGCCCACATACAGGTGTCCAGTGCCATTTGATGTACAGTTGGGTATCTAGCCATTTCCCTGTGATTGGCAGTATCTCCTACAGGAGATGTCATCCTTCTGAAGTGGGAACCGGGAGTTAAAATGACATTAAGTGCTTATGTTTAGGCAACCCTATTGCACAGCACATGTTTAGGTTTAGCTGAATTATTCCCTAAACACCATTGAGTTCACCTGTCAGTGACAGTAATGGCAGTTTGGATACCTAGTGACCATGGACGTATCAATGCATCTATATCTTAATCCACAGCTGAATCCCCTCTCAAGTCTGTAGTTAAAGATTTCTAGCAGTGGATATTAACCATTTCCTTAGCTTTTTAATATACAAATAGAGTATAGCTGATAAATCACACAAGAGTATACTCTGCAATTCTACTTTTACTGTCTTTGCAGGTCCTTTATTCAAGTTACGGTGTTCCTCTAGTGAAGTACTACCTGTCTGTGATCCTGAAATGCTGGCTTGCAGTCATCATTATAACAATTTAAAAAAATTATTACTATTATTGCAATTTTTTTTTTCTGGAGATATAGCCTACCTAGGCTGGCTGCCTCTGTCAGACTTTCTCACTTTGGAGTATTATTTTTTGGCAAGGTGGAGTTATTAAGCAAAACTGACATTTTCCTTGGTAAATGAGGGTATCTGTTTAGTTGAAAATTGCAGTAGGAGCGAATTAGTAGGGTCAACAGCCTTTAGAACATAAATTGTATCTTCCTAACAGAGATTCTAGAAAAAAACAAGAGAACCATACTGTACAATTGCCTTTTTTTTTCTCTGCTAACTGTAAAGACAGCCAAGGAATGAGACGGTAAGCATCTAAAGTGATTTGAAGCTCAGAATTTTTCTTTTTTGATCTATTTCAATTGGAAAAGTGAATATAAGATTTATCATGAAGTGCTGAACTCTCCACCCAGGGAGTGTTGCCCTCTGCTTGGGCACAGGTTAACATATGCAGTGGCCGAGCTTGCTTTGTGCCCAGCTTCATAACGATTTCTTCTCTTCGGGGGAATATGGAGTTAAGTCGCTCACTTCTATGTCTGATAGTGTCAATCAAGGGAGATAACTGGTCTGAAATGTGATAGGTTTGTGGGAGGGTGGACCTGAGACTAATACTAAGTGGGCTTTGCAGAGGATGCTCCTTTCAAACAGGAAACAGGGACTATCTGGGTAGCTGAAGTTGAGTACTGTGCTGGGGGAAGTTGTCGTTGTCAAACGAATGGTATTTTATAAATACAGACAGTTGTGTTGTGCATGAGGTTCCTCTCATTAAATTTCGAACATTTAAAAGACCGCTGTGTAAGTTGGACTTAGGATGCATCAACAGACAATGAAGACACATAAGCGTCTCTTTAGATGTCACACAACTTTTGGAATAGATGAAGTTTGGCAAATAGTCTGCGCTAAACTTATTGGGTGTCCTGTAGTACATAATGATTTCCCTTTTTTAGCTTTTTCAAATCTGGATCCCAACCTGCTGCTGAGTTAGTGATTTCAGTGTTGGGATTTGATCTTATTCTTGGTGTAAAATTGGATTGCTCACCTTGTTGTTGTAGAAACGTAAAACTTCGTGAATGTACATGTCCTCTTGTGCTGGTTACTGCACAAGGTACATACAAGGTCTCTTTCTTTCTGAGGGAACTTCAGAAATAAAAAGTACAGAATAACCAGTAAATGGAGGCTGCGTTGCTTGCTGCAGTGTTGCAATTATCGAAAGAGCGTATTAGTCCTGGGTCTAAGCCACAGCGCATGTAGTGTGGCATACAGCTCACTGTACTTTCATTCAGAAGCACCTCTGAGTGGAAGCAACCACTCTCCAACTAGAAGGCTACATATCCTATTAACAGCGATCTTCTGCCGACGAGTCTCCTGCGTTTTTCCTGGCTGAAAAATATAAAAAACAAAGATGAAAAGCTTGATGGCCTGTTTAAACCAACCCATGCTTTCCTTGTGAGTGATACCTGCTGCTCAGCTGTGTAGAAAAGAAGTGGTAAAAGCTACTGAATTTTGATTGATCTCTGCTGATCAGCTCTATAGATTGCTCATGATCTGGTATCCAGGATCTCACAGAATAAAAAGCAGCTATAGTTTGACAAAATACAATCTCCCAGCACAAATATATGACTATTTCATTTTAAGTATGTTTTAGCATTCCAACTGCCTGGTCCCATAAGCTTCAGAGAACTTACAGCTACTTGGGATTCTATAGCAATACTTACAGACTTAATAAAACTGTCTTGGGGACTAATGAATTATTTAAAGACTGCATAAAGAAAATGTAACCTATGCATTTAAAGTAGGAAAATCCACTTTAAAGTCATCATTCTGCCGTCTTTATCAATCTTACAAGGTTTTTTCTTCATATATCGGTATTTTGTTTGTCTAGGCTGAATGAATTCAGAATGGGAAATACTGTCATTTAATTTAGGCCAATACTTTCGTCTGCATAAATTTATATTGATAATATATATATTCTCTTTTATTCTATGTACGTTTGCTCTATTAAACAATAAAGTGCTTCGTACAAAATTGGAAAGAACGATGTATAGAAACCACACACCCAGGTGTAACTTGCATAGGGGTATAGTTGTTTTTTTTTTTTCCCTGGAGCTAACCTTGACCGTGAGTATTGAAGATCTTTTTCTTTTTGCATAATGATAAGCTTGAATTTAGATTGGTAAGAGATGATGCTGTATGGATAAAAAACCCAACTAGTTCAATAGCACCTTGAGAGGTCAGAAGCCTCTAGTGAGTTGAACATGTAGGACTGAATAGGGAAGAGGAAAAAAAGGAGGGAACGAAAAGCCTCTGAACAATGTGATGTCTGAATAGGCATGAAATCTGTTGAAAATCTGGGCTCTGAAGCATGCAGATGCTGGACCTGTTCAAAGAAGCAGCTACCTGAGCCAAGGAGAAAGTCCTGGAAATGAAGGGAAAAAAGAAAATTCCATATTGCAGTATGAGATTAAATCACCAGAGGCACACATACACAAACAGGTGAAGGCATCCCTTTGTTTTGCGCTTTGCAAGCTGCTACAGTATGCAAAGCCTTTGCAGGATTAGACACCATCATTTAACACATTGCTCATGAAGTAGCCAAAGGTGGTGACAATGGTCCTGGAGCTAGAGGTGTCCAGAGAAGGGCAATGAAGCTGGTGAGAGGTCTAGAGAACAAGCTTTATGAGGAGCAGCTGAGGGAACTGGGGTTGTTTAGCCTGGAGAAAAGGAGTCTGAGGGGAGACCTTATCACTCATCTGCAACTACCTGAAAGTAGGTTGTAGAGAGGTGGGGGTTGGTGTGTTCTCCCAAATAACAAGTGATAGGACAAGAGGAAATGGCTTCATGTTGCGCCAGAGGAGGTTTTGATTGGATATACCTAAACCATTCTATGATTCTACGATATTAGGAAAAATTTCTTCACCAAAAAGGCTATCAAATATTTGACTGGCTGCCCAGGGAAGTGGCTCAGTCACCATTCCTGGAGGTATTTAAAATACGTGTAGACGTGGTGCTGAGGGACATGGTTTAGTGGTGGTTTTTGCAGTGTTAATGCTTGGACTCTATGATCTTAAATGTCCCTTTCAACCTAAACGATTCTATGATTCATGCTTGTCATTCTTTGGATCCTCTTGACTGGCTGCATAGCTGTATGCAATTACACAGTAGTGCACAGATACAGCGACTTTTAATGTTCCAGTCCTTTGAGGGATTATAGAATCTCAGGATCATAGAATCACATAATGGTTTGGGTTGGAAGGGACCTTAAAGATCATCTAGTCCCAACCCCCCTGCCATGGGCAGGGACACCTCCCTCTAGACCAAGTTGCTCAAAGCCCCATCCAACCTGGCCTTGAACACTTTCAGGGATGGGGCATCCACACTTTCCTTGGGCAACCTCTTCCAGTGTCTCACCACCCTCACAGTAAAGAATTTCTCCCTAATATCTAATCTAACTCTCCCCTCTTTCTGTATAAAACTGTTATCCTTCATCCTATTGCTACACTCCCTGAAAAAGAGTCCCTCTCCACCTTTTCTGGAAGTTCCCTTTAGGTAGTTAAACACTGCTATATGGTCTCCCCAGAGCATTTTTTTCTCCAGGATGAACACCCCCAACTCTCTCAGTTTGTCCTCATAGGAAAGATGCTACAGCCCTCTGATCACCTTTGTGGCCTCCTCTGGACTTGCTCCAACAGATCCATGTCCTTCTTATGATCCATAACAGTGCCATGATGGATGAAAAGACAATGGGCTGGCTTAGCAGAGAGAAGGAAGGATGGACAAAGACAATAATGTTCACATATCAAAGTGTTAGAAAAAGATCTGCTACTAAAATATATGATTTCTTTTCTCCTCCTCTCTAAGACATGGGAGTCTCACAGCAAGTAAATAATAATAAAAAAAGTCGGTTACTATTTCGGCACTGGGCATGGAAAAAGAGGCAACTCGGTGAGGCAGGTAAGATAGGAAATTTAGGAATTAGATGAGATGGGCTGTTCTGAATCAGGAGGAAAGGAACAAACACACAGGGCAAAACCAAGAGGATGACACAACTAGGCTGGAAAGATTATTGGTTATAGACATGTAAAGGATCTGCGAGAAAAGGAGAATCAGGGATGAGAACCCAGAGGAATCCCAGACTTATCAATGGGCTGTCTGGTTCCTTGTTAGGGTAGACAATGAGTCAACCACAAGAGTGGGCTTTCAGCACATGCTGCTGGTGAGCAGCCAAGGAACCAAAAGTCTATGGAAAGGAAAATGTTCAAGGCCTTGTGCTTAAAATTAACTAGCAAATTAAAAATGGCCCCTCATTATACCCTGCTTCTGAGATTTCAGTTTGAATCTTTCTTTCTCAGCCTGTAGTAGTTGAGGAATTTTACTAAGTCCTCCAACTCTCCCTTCCTGGATCATGGTGTCACTAAATGCAATAAGGTCTGCTCAGTTGGCAACCTGAGTGAATATAGCTGCCTTCTTTTGAAGTCCCAGCTCGGTTTGCCTAAGATGACTTAGAAAACCTACTAAGCGGGTGCCTTTTACAGTGACTGTCACAGTGCCCTGTGCCTCATAACATTTTGAGAGATGGACATGATGAAATTGGGGGAATTTGCTTCTGGAAATGCTCTAAGCTGAACAAAAGGTAGGGCTGCTTGGGAGGTGTTTAACCAAACAACTAACTTAGAAGAATCATAGAATCATTTACATTGGAAAAGACCCTTAATATCATAGAGTCCAACCATATAGATATCGGTAGGACATCTCTGGATGCCAATGCAGTGTAATCTTCCTCTGAGTACTGATCATACTACTGGATTTCAATGTACTGTAGGATTTCTAAGAACCAGGTCCCCAAGAAATGTTCTGCTCAGTCAGAAACTCACAGATGTGCTGGGCAAAGATGTTGCTCTTCATCAGATCCCACAAGGTCTATTGCTTTCCCTCTTCTACCATCCACTATACACGAGATCACTCATCTTCTAACACAAACCCCCTTGGTTTCCCACATTCTATGATGACTCTGGAAGGCACTTCCCATGCACACCTCTAGAGCTGGTGAAGTGAAAAAAAATGAAGTTTGGGTCTGCTGAACACTGAAGCATTTGTTGAGGGAGTGGTTTTACATTGCAAAAGGGCTCAGAAAGACATCCCTTAGTCATGGAGAAGAGGTTCTGGACTGCAGAGATTTCCCTTGGATGTGAAGATAGATGAAACATGAAAGGAAGCAGGCTTCATGTTCTTTTGAAGTCCCGGCTGTTCAAGTTTTGGGATGCAGGTGTCCCTAGGACAGGAGGGATGCAAACAGGCTGCTGGACTTTTCCTCAGCTCTTCTTCTCTTCCTCTCTCCTCCCTAGCCTAAAATTAACTTTCCTAACTAGGATTTTATGTGTTTTTTCATACACCCCACTCAACACGTCAGCCTTTGTGGGCTGTCTTGGAATCAGCTGCTTCTAGATACAGGAAGCAACAACATTATTTTTCACATGGACTCTTCAAAACCATTTCATTTCATGCCTTCAACCTGTTGGTATGGGCTGAGCTATGTTCTTCTGTAATTTATCTGCAGAGGAGGCTATTGCTTAAAGCTGGGCAAGGAAGTCAAGATTTGGTGAAGGCATGGTAGTTAATTAACTGGGGTGGCAAGTAAGCCTTAGTATAGGTGGGTGGGAAGGGAGCCTTGAGGATTCATACCCACATTGTTAAGCTGTTCTGACTTACATGAAAATACCCCGCACCAGAGAGAGCTCACATGTTCGATGAAGGACAACAATTCATTTTAGACCACTGTATCATCATCCTCAAAGGAGACCTACAGGTTAGCCCAGGAACTGAGATAAATCCCTACAGAATACTGAAAAATAGATGCTTGAAGACCTAATGCTTGACTCCAGGCAGTTGTTCCCAGACATACCATTAAATCATAGAATCATAAAATGGTTTGGGTTGGAAGGGACCTTAATGATCATCTAGTTGCACCCCCCTGCATGACCAAGAACATCTCCCACTAGATGAGGTTGCTCAAAGTCCCATCCAACCTGGCCTTGAACACCTCCAGGGATGGGGCAGCCACAATTTCTCTGGGCAACCTGGGTCAGTGTCTCACCACCCTCACAGTGAAAAATTTCTTCCTAATGTCTCTTCTAAATCTACCCTCTTCCAGTTCAAAACCATTCCCCATCATCATACCACTATATGCCCTTGTAAAAAGTCTCTCTCCAGCTTTCTTGTAGGCCCCCATCCAATACTGGAAAGCTACTATAAGGTCACCCCAGAGTCTTCTCCAGGCTGAACAACCCAAACTCTCTCAGCTGGTCCTCATAGGAGAGGTGCTCCAGCCCTCAGATCATCTTTGTGGCCCTCCTCTGGACCTGCTCCAACAGGTCCATGTCCTTCTTATGTTGAGGGTTCCAGAGCTGGATGCAGTACTCCAGGTGGGGTCTCACCAGAGCAGAATAGAGGGGCAGAATCCCCTCCCTCGCCCTGCTGGCCACACTTCTTTTGATGCAGCCCAGGATGTACTTGGCTTTCTGGGCTGCGAGCACACATTGCCAGCTCATGTTGCTTCTCTTTCAGACCTGAAGACCTGCCTGTCTGCCTTGACGACTCTCATCCAGAGTAAGATCTTCGGCAGCCCTGCATCAGGCACACTCAGCTGAAATATCTGCCGTAGCCCCAATTAACAGCAGTCAGTACAGCGCCAGTGGAAACAAACTGTGGGTGGCAATTGAGGTGGATTCATGAGAACTGTGAAGGCCAATGCAAACCCTGAGATTATTCCAGATGTCCCACAGCTTTAATGCCTTTGGGGAGTGGAAGCCTATCTGGAAGGATCTAACCTAAACCCATCAAAATGAAAATGGATAAAAAGCGAGTGGAAATACTTAAACAGCCTCTGTTGTATGGTGAAACTTTAGGAATGCTCTGAGTATTAAGAAAAAAATGCTAGTGCTAGAGCATTTTCATCCCTTTCATGATTGCGTTGTCTCCTAAAAACTCTATATGACAATGCGGTACCTGCAATATCTTTCTTCCCCTTCTTCGATGAGACCTTCTTTTATATGTCATTCAAACCATAGATCAGGAGCTGATGTCCTTCAGTCCTTTGGCCGGTATTGAGGTAAAGAGACCTCTTTCTCTTGTGCTTCATTTTTACTGGCTTTTTATTTTTTTTTTTTTTAATGTCTCTAATAAGAAAATAAGAAGTGAATACCAGATCCAATGCAGGCTAGGATTCAATGCATTGGTTTCTAATGGTCGAGAACACTTGGAATTCAAGCCTGCCAGATGCACACAGTGGGTGTGATGGGAATGGTGGGGTACTGCCCCAGTGTATAACCTTCATTCATCATTCTGATTCTGAACAGGTCATCTGCTCCTCTGGCACTTTGCTCTGAAGCCGCACCATATGCAGGAGTGCAAAACCCAGCATGGATCTTCAAGGCTGATGTATAAAGTGTCTTGAAGTATGAGTTTGTTGGTGTGGCAGATTTGCAGCAGATCTTGGCTCCTTCCTGCGTGAAACAAAGCAGGAAGCATCACTTGACTGGGGACACCGCGGGAAAAAGAAGTCCTGTGACAGAGGCAGACAACAGCGGGTTATCTGGCAAGACTGAGAAGCGTGTGACACGATATGACAGAGAATGGGCAGAGGGTAGGAAATCTGCCTTTTAGCAAGGATTTGCCTCTCCCTGTCAAAGTCGCACATACCAGATGGAGCAAGAATAGAGGACCTGCTCTGAGTCACATCTGGCACTTCAGATCATACAGCTCCAGAGAGGCTGCAGTCTATATTCCTGCTTCCCATGCAAGGTATCCCCCATTCAGACATATCTTTCCCTTCCGCCTCCCCAGAGCGAATGGCATCCAGACTGTTCTGCAGCTTGGGAACAGGAGCACAATCTCAGAAGGCTCCTCACAGTGTCTGGATTCTGCATGGTGGAGTCTCTTTCTTTGAGGCTGTTCTCGGTTCCTGCAGCCCCACAGCAACAGGAGATGATATTGTCTGCTATCTTCTTGGGTACAGATTGATTTTACAAATAAGAGAGAAGAAAATCTTTCCGTGAGTGAATCTACCAATGCCAGTGGGACACTTTGGGGAGCGTAGGGATGTTGGACTAAGTGTCACACTGCTCTAAGGGTAAAATTCAGACATAACTATTTCCCATTGCAAAGCCTTCGATTTGTTTTTTTTTGTTGTTGTTTTTTTAGCTACTGGGGAGGTCAAAATATTCACCCCTTTCTCTCCAAGGACTGCTCAGTGTCTCATATAAATTAAGAAGGGAAAATGTTGATGGACATCCTGCATCATCACCATTGGAGTGAGTAATATCTACCCTCTCCAGCCTGGGAAATTCTCACTTGATCAACTTCTGTGGCTGGAAGAAACCATAGATGCCTTGAGGTAATACCTATAAAAGATACAGAGTCAACAATGATCCGTGGTTGAGAATTGCTAGAGTAATAGGGAAATTAAAAGGACTACTGAACACAAGGGTCTGGGTGCAATCTCCAACTCAGGGAATATAAATCCTGCTCATAAGAGGGGAAAGTATAACGGGAGAAGGAATACCCTAAAGATGTCCTTGTCTATTCTCCCTGGCTGACCACTGGCAGAAGGTATGGAATTACTTAGACCTTACACCTCAGCTAGTACAACTGCAATGAATTTAAACCTTGATGTTAAGCTTAAAATCCCTGAGGAGGTCACGTTCCTCTTCTGTGACAAAATGGACGAGATACTGTCCTATTGGGCTAACAGTTATGACCTGCAAGATCTTCATATCAAAACCCATCCGGACAGATTTGCAGGTCTAGAGAGCTGCTGGCAGGAAGGTAGCAGTCCCATCTAGCACAAACCTCACACATTTGGGTCATTTCTTGTAATGTTTTTAATCTGGTCCCGTGCCCAATGAGGAGTACTGGCTAAGCATCCCCTAGGAGAAGTTTCTTGGAGGTACTGCCTTGCAGCAGTGTCAAATAGCTGGGAAAAACTGTTTTCTGCCCAGTGGAAAGCTTTTACTAAGGGCAAGACCTTGTGATATCCACACAACGTGAATGGGCCCTGCCGTTTTCATGGACGCTTTATCTGCAGGTCTCTGAACAGAGGTACAGTGAGACAAATAAGTGTATTGGAGGGAGAGTCAGTGGGTGTTTTAAAGGAAATAGTGAGCTTCTTGGAGAAGCAGTTATATCTTAGGCTGCATCTTCTTCTGGTAGCCTGGGAAGGGCTGCAGACAGAGACGATTTGTTTTTTTCCCTGCTTCTTGAGACCATCTCTGGATGCACAGCCAGCTGTGCTGGGGACATGGAGAAATGCCACTGTAACAAGACCCACTCACTGCAAAAAAAATGCAGAAAGTTTGGGGCAAGAGTGGTCTGGAGGAGCTCTGTGTTATGCCCAGGCAACTTTCAGCTGTAAGTCCTTACTGAAGCAGGATTAGAGGGTCTCTCCAAATTCTTGGTTCCTGTGAAGGAGGCTCTCATGTCCCCAATGAACAGCTGTGACCCTCTGGGAAGGGTTGCTTGGGAAGTCCCCATGAGGTGGCTCAAATATGAGGGGTATGGGGAATAGTAGGTACCACATTTCTTCATTAGGGAAAGGTTTGTCTTTCCAGGCTTCCCAGTGCTGGATGGGAAACAAGCTGCATAGTAAGCAAACGGCTTTCTCATGTAAGTGCATTAACCCTGTGTTCTTAAAAAGCTGCAGAAACTATTTCCACAATAGCCCTGGCACAGCTTCATCTTTGCTGAGCAGAGCATCGCTGTATGAGTACACAAGACACAACTCCTTCAGGTGACATCCTACTCACCAGATAAAAAATCTGAACTGGTGAAGCTGGGGTTATAAGCCCTGCTGTCATTTTAAATGCAGCCAGCTGATGGCTGTGTCGCGTAGGAAATGAGCTCTCAGTCTTATCCAAAGCAGTGGCACTGCTGGAAACTGCAGACCCATCCCTGCTGAGGAAGCCAAGAGGGTGTCCTGCCCTCCGGGAACTCAGAGTCAAACTCCAAAGAGCACCTGAGAGACTATGGCTTGGCTCCAAGAGCGGCACAGGGTGAAACCTGGTGGCTGTTGGGAAAGGGGAACGAGGGGAGCGGGGACCAACAGGAGCATATGGGAGAAGGAGCAGTCCCCCGGGTGGAAAGGGGAGGGCGAGAGCATCTGTATTGGGAAGAACAGTTGGGATGAGTACCAAAAGGAGAGTTGCCAGTAATCCTTGGGCATATTCTGGGAAGAAAAGGAATTGCTTACACTTATCTTCTCCCTAGCCAGAAGAGGACGATACATACCGCCAGCCCCTCTGTTTCCCACAGCTGCTCCCCTACATCTGCTCAGGAAAGTTTTGATGGAACTTTTTTTTTTTCCCATCCTGTCATAACTCACAAAAAGGTGTCAGTTTTACTGAAAATGTGTGTTCAGAAACAGTCCTCCTCCTCCCTGAAAGACAGTATTTTGATAATACTGCCAACAAGTTTTTTTGAGCTGCTGCAATCGGATTTTGCTATCACTTTTTTTCCAACAGAAACCAATGGTTATTTTCAGTGGTTTTAAGCAATAAAATGGAGAAAGACACAGTTTGTATATAACCAGGTTGTTTGGGTTTTTTTTGTTAGCTTAATTTTTAATTTTGGGTTTTATTTTATTAAATATTTAATTTTCAATTCCTTCTGTCCACCCTGTATTCCCTCTTAATCTTGGAATGGAAATCACTTTCAAACTGCAAAATTTCACACAATCTGGAAAGCCTTTGATCCATCCAACTGTAATTTAGTTTTAAGGACCTGTATTCATGGATCCCAGATTTCTCTTACGTGATCTCCAGGAATAACTCCCTTAGCTACCACTGATAGTATAGCTGCCTTTTCCAGCACCACTCCTTCCTACAGACAGGATGATATTAGTGAATATTTCCCAAATACTGTCCAGCTTGTTCCGCAGCCAGACTGAGCCTTACCGGAACACACAGTATGGCGTATATATCACCAGCATTCATTTCACTTAGATTTCCTCTTTTTATATCTCACCATCCCACACTGGGACATCCTGCATGATGTGGACCCTGGGAAGTGATAAAAAGCTTAATTTCCATTCCTATCCCATGGAGCTGGTGAACCTAAAATGTTTTTTACCTTGATTTTGTTTCTTCTGAAGACTTGACTGGTTTTGGAATCATGCTTTCACATCTTATTGTATTACAGCTCCTGGGTGTCAACAATGGGATTTGTCCTGCCCAGCTGTAGACATCCAAATGTCAGGTGTGTGGTCAAAATTATCATCTATTTGTCTTTATTCATCAATGGCAAGAGGTAATTATCTTTAGGAGGTGACTAACTCTCTCCCTAAGGCCAACATCTAAGGCAGTGGGGATGATTCAGTGTCTTAACCCCCCTTAAACCGAGGGGAGGTACTCACCTCCTGGAGGTGCCAGTCTTTTTCCCTTGGCTAAAAAATGGGCCAAGAAAATTAGATTAGAACAGGCTTAACTTTTAAAAATCCATGTATAAGTCCAATACATGCAAAAATAAGGAGGTGGCTGTATTCACCAAAGATGTTGCTGCCTTTTAAGAGCTGGTTCTAAATTTTTTGTGGTATTCAGACAGAAGAAAGTTTCTCCAAAGCCCCCTGGTATCTTTAGTGCCTAAGGTGACAATTTCCCAATGCATTAGATGCAAAGCACTGTTGACCAAACAGCACGTCCCCAGCAGGAAGCCAAAGATTTGCTCTATTACCAGCTCACTGCTCTCCTCCCCCCTCAACCACAGAGAAGATACCAAATCATCAGGGATTTCAGTCTAGAAATGTTTCCTCCAGATAACAATTAAGATCTCTCTGCAAATTTTCTATCAGGTATTCTGGCGCACTCCAGCAACCGACAAAACAGAAAGACACCGCATGTATCTGTCTTTCCATATTTCTCTATATATCAACATATTATTAAATATACATTCATATATATTATTGAACATACATGCCTATTTATAGAATGATCCCTAAATCAATTTTTCTTTCTATTGCAAATTTAAATTTAGCAATAAAAATGCAATGTGGTGGATGTGGGCCTCTGCATCTAAAAGCTCAATATGTATCTCACAGTATCAATAATATCAGCCATAAAATACACCTCTATAAAATACAGTCAGTACTTAGGACTAGATCAAATTAGCGAAATGCATTCAGTTACCTATGAAAAGAAGTTAAAAGGAGTTAGCTGTACATTTGGCTCCTTTTTTTGCTCTGTCATTGCCCTAGCAGAGAGATATTCATTTCTTTTCCTATTGATATATATACCAGCTAGCAATAATTGGGCTGTAATTTATTGTGAGCAGAATAAGAAAGACAGAAGAAAGGTATTGTGAAGGAGAACTGCCCTTTGTGGAGAAGCCTGGTTTGCCAAGAAACATGCCATGCAGCTGTAATTATTTCCTTTCACAACCTCTAGGCACGTTGAGAGTATAGGAGTATGGGAAACTCCTACCAAAGTCCTGCAGTGCTTGACCTTGGCCAAGCAAAGTGAAGTCCTACACTCTGAGCCATGTCGTCTCCATGGGAGTGGATAGATGATTTCAAATTTCTGAGCTATTTTCACTCACTATTGCTCAACGTGTGCATGCATGCCTGGCCCGCTGTAATGGCATAGCAAATTCTTGAGCTCTAATTGCCTTAGTGGTGGAGGCCAGGGTAGCAGAGCCAAGAAGCTGTGGTATACTAAGCCATAACTCAAGTGCTGGAAGTTGATATGCATCTTCTCTTTGCCTGCCTGTACCTTTGAGCTTCATGAACAGCTTCACTAGGCCAAGTCTGGAATGTGAGAGGACATGATGACACCAATAGGAAGACACTTAAGCCTGGTGAAACTCAGACAAGCAGAAAAACTTGTCTTATCCTACTGTTTACATCTCTTGCAAGTGGAAACCCTTTAGGCTAAGGGAGGCGAGGAAGTTTAGGGAGTTATAGCCCCCTCCAGCCACATATCCTGATGTTATCATACTCCGCAGTGGACAGCTGGATAGGAATCTTGCACATCACCACTCTCCACAACTGCAGCTATCCCTGCTCTGAACACAAGAAAGACACACTGCCCAGGGCAAGCCTGTTTCATGCGCCTGGAAAGTTAATAGCTAAGAAATATGAATAAATATCATTGTCTAATGGACCACAACTTTGCTTTCCATAGCAGGAGCAGGTGAAGTGAAGGGTAACTCCATGGACTCACCTTAGCATGGGAGGGCAGAGGGACTTTTTCCACAGGAAACAAGTATTGGATTAAATTTCTGGGTATGTTAACTTGCTGACAACAGAAGACCAAGCTGAAAGAAACTGAATCCATTATTTCTATACCTTGGAAGACTGTCCCGATCCACATCCATATGCAAATTCCTGTGCCAGCTCTGTCACCCTGTAAACTTTCAGCCTCTGAAGGTTTGTACTGAATTATACTAAGACCATGGACAGGATCTATCCAGGATTCAACAGCTGCTGTCTCTTATTGAGCCCTGTGTTTCCTTTCATGGCTCATTACAATAAGTTAGATTAGAACTATAGCTAATTGCTATTGTCATAGTAATTTACAGTAGATGCTGTTACTGTTTGTACATCATGGAGATGGCATAATGACATGTTGTCTTTCCTAACTGTATCAGCCAAATAATTCCCACTAAGTACTGTGATAGTATTTTAATTAATATTATTATCCCCATATCTGCCACAAAGCTTAAAACTCTGGAGCTGGCAAACTACTTCTTTTGTTTCCTTTTGTACCTTCAGAGAAGTTGAGCTTGACAGAAAGCTGCAGGTCTTGGATCCTCTCATGCTGTTTAGTGAGACAGAGCAAGAGAGCTGGGTTTGATCCTCACCTTTGCCAAGGGCATAACTGTGGGCAAGTGGTTCTGTCTTTCTCTGCCTCTGTGAAAAGGGGAGAGTATATTTAGATTTAGTTCCGCTTGTCTTCTGTGCATGTGATTTCAAAGAACTCCTAACTTAGAAAGTGAGGCTTTAGTGAATAGGAATTAGCCAGCAAATTCTCTTTTGTGCTTCAGGCCTAGGTTCACCATCACTTAAATGCTTAAATTAAGAATTAGCTCTTAGTGGTTAGTTTGATTAGGATTCAGTTACCCAGGCTATGTTTGCAGGTAAAGGGAAGCAAGAAAACACCTCTGGAGGTGACCTTGATCTTTAGTTTGCTGTGTTTCCTTTACTTGAATAGGCTTTAAATGTATTCAATGACTCAGTTAAGGATCTAAAACCAGGTGGGAGGATGTGGAGCTCACATGGGCTTACAGACTGTGGTGCAGGACCCATCCAAGTGTGCATTTTGAAGTGATGGCCAGCAACGTGAGGGAGGGGATTGTGCCCCTCTGCTGTGCTCTGGGGAGACCCCCCCCTGCAGTGCTACCTCCAGCTCTGGGGCCTCAGCACAGGAGAGACATGGACCTGGTCGAGCGGGGCCAGAGGAGGCCACAAAGTTGATCAGAGGGCTGGAGCCCCTCTGCTGTAATGACAGGCGGAGAGAGTTGGGGGTGTTCAGCCTGGAGAAGGAAGGCTCCAGGGAGACCTTAGAGTCCCTTCCAGTACCTAAAAGGAGCCTACAGGAAGGATGGAGAGGGACTCTTTATCAGGGGGTGTAGTGATAGGATGAGATGTAACGGGTTTAAACCGAAAGAAGGGAGATTTGGATTAACTATTACGAAGAAATTCTTTACTATGAAGGCGGTGAGATACTGGAAGAGGTTGCCCAGAGAAGCTGTGGCTGCCCCATCCCTGGAGGTATTCAAGGCTGGGTTGGATGGGGCTTTAAGCAACCTGGTCTGGTGGGAGGTGTCCCTGCCCATGGCAGGGGGGGGGGGACTAGGTGATCTTTAAGGTCCCTTCCAACTCTAACCATTCTATGATTCTTTGATATTTAGCCCCAGTTACATGCAGATAGTGTGTGTGTTCCTGTGCTAGGAACCCCACTGGTGTCCAGACCAACCTGGCTGTTTTTCTAGGCAGAAACTGTGTGATTAGACTGTCTTCGACTTCCTCTTTGACTTATCGATATCAGTGAGAAGTGACAGCACTGACATCAAAAGCAGAAGGGAACATGGTGCTACGCTCCGTATATTGAGCGCTGAGGCTGCTGTGACTCACGTTGTGGTAATGTATTCACGGAGTGATGGGGAACAGCAAGCTACAGGAGTTTAGTTTTTCACGACTTCTCAAGTGTCTGCTTCATAAAAAGGTGGCAATAGTTTTGTCATGTTGTGAGCGCTGCAAGATGTGCAGGGGATGGTTTGCATTCAGGGAAGCTCTACTCTGAGTATGAAGTATCCTGTGGTTCATTAAGGGGAGTCCTGGAGCCAGCTGTGATTCTCTGACCCTCCCTCTGCAAAGGTCTACGAGGAAAATGTCTTGTAACTCCTGTAAAATAAGGCAATGCACATGTTGAGAAAGGGAGATAGAGCTGAAGCAAGGATGAGCTAAGCCGGGAGCTGATGGGTAGGGCAAAGACAGCAATAAATCTAGGAGAAGACCATGGCTTCATGTCTTTGCTGTCCCAGCTACTGCCTTGGGGATCACCCCTTGATTAGACACACAACAGATCATAGACCAGGTCACCGAGCTGTGTGTGACATGGAGGACTGCAGAGAAGAAAGACACCAAAAATGTATAAGGCATGGACCTATATGTGAGGACCTAATGGGCATCTCATGCTTGATGCAGAGGTCACAGCAAGACTGATGCTTTATGGAGCTTCTTTCCGTTCCAGTTAGCCTACCAAGAGATGAAAAGGATGGGTCCATCATGCTAAAGTCTGGTCAGATACTAAACACATCAGTGTTATCATCTGCAATACAGCAAAGGCACTGTTTGGCTTAGCTTGGAAAAACTAGATTGGACATCAGCAGCTGTTTCTAACCCTGACAGCCTAGAACCAGTGCAGGATAAACATATACATACGTGTGTGTGTATATATATATATATGTATCATTTAGTTTCCCCTAAGTGTTTTTAAAGCCAGATTGGGTAGTCCAGCACTGCACTGTAGCCTTCTCATCGCCTCATTCCCATGGGGGATGTTTTTCAGGGAGAAAGTAATTAAGTCAGATTCCTGTAGGGTATTCAAAGTCCCCATGGGTGCCAGAACAATGCTGAAGTTTGAGGGTGAAGTCCTCAGAACCATCAACTGGACAGGACTGGGAGAAGCACATGGGTCAGCTGGGAAATTGCATAGGATGATAGTACCAGAAAGGAAGTATTTCAAGAACTGGTTATGAATTGTACATCTAGGGTATCTAGTAAGACATTAATTGGTAACTGTACTTCCAAATTTTGCTGATATCTTTCTGGTGTTCTGTACAAAGATGATTTTGCAATATCTGAATATTCAACATTTAAACAGCTGCTTAAAACCCTATTTCAGAAGTTTTCCCATCCTATGTCAATATCAGATTAAAACAGAATTGGACTCTTTGGTGTGAGGGAACTTGTGAAAATGATTCCAGCTCTCTGAAAAATGCTGTTTCCATTCGACTATTTCTTGGAATACTGGAAGGGTGTGCTAGAGTGATCGCACTGGTAGGGGTGCACATCCCACATTAAAATAGGTCTGTTACCACCCAGGACTTTGTCCTGAGAATATGTCATATTCTATGGCTATTTTTCCCTCTCTACCAGAACGCGACCAACAACATTCTCTGTTTGTCTAGAATTCTCCTTTTTTCACTTCATTTTGAAACTGCCTGGAAGAAAACCAGGTAGTGGCAAAGCATCCTATAATCTTTTGAGGCCAAAAGCTTGGGTTAATTGAAACATTTCGTTTAACTAAAGCAGAAATGTGCTCCTCTGATTTTTACTTTTTAATTTCATTCTATATGATTTCACAGAATATACAGATGGAGGGAAAAAAAATAAGAATAAAAGTAATTTGGAAATGGAGAATGAAAATGTTATCTGCTGGAAAGGTCAGAGAGGAAATACTGGAACATTGTACGTTCTTTTCTGCTTCCCAAGAGATATTTAATCAAAATTGAGAAAATGTTCCCTCATCAACGAATCAGCAGGCCATTTCTAACCAATCTACTTGACATGTTCCACTTTCACACATCAACACCTGCGGTATAATCATGTCACAGGAGGAGACAACTACTCTTTTCTGACTGGGTGGGCAGAGGCTATGTGTTTTTATTGAGGACACTGCTAAGCCAGGTAATAAAATAACTGAGTTAGCCAGTTAAGCCTGTTAACACACATTGGTTTGCCTAGTCTAGGTTTTGTCCTAAACTAGCAGACTGCTTATGTTGTCCAGATTTGCTTTTCAAAGGGCTGTGCGACAAGAAGCTAGAAAACACCTCCCAGGTTTTTACCGATTGTAATGGCAGTACAGTGGGGAAGTTTTTCAGAATTTCTTTGTGCACGAGGTCTTTGATTGCAATGGGTGACTTCAATTCTAATTTGGTATTAACCCACAAAGTGTAATTTGGTAAGTAATCTGCAGTAGAATGAAATTACTGAGACTGGGACTTACCCAGTGAAACTTACAGAGAGAAGGCATTTGCGGTGGTTTCCATGTCCAATCAGCCATTCAAATAGCCGGACAAAAAGTGGTCTCTTCTGTATAAAGGGAAACACAGAAGATATAGATAGATTTTTAACATGCTCCCTTGCATCTCCATGTGGCTGTTGGACATGAAGATGACCAGCAAATGGCTGCATGTCATTGATGAGCTTCCCAGGTTATGAACTCCCTCAAAAACCTGGAAAGAGCTTGCTGCTTTCAGAAATTAGAAAGTGAGAATAAAACAGTTCAGTTCTTCCTCACTCTCTTTAACACCCCAAAATCTCTAACACTTTTCTCTGTGGGCCTCGGGGCGCTTTAAATCATGCAGAATCCTTACAGCTCATCAAAAACATCATGGGCCATCACAGGCATTATGCTGCGGTTGAAAAAATACTTACCTAAAGCCTTGCATATTGCTAACAAAATACTTGCTTTCCTTTTTCTTTTGGGTCACGTAATTCAGGGGTTTTCCTGAATAACTTTAATCTCATTAATTTTCTGGCTAAGGAGCTGACAGAAAACCATGGCTGAGGTGCCACTCTCTGCAAAAGCTGAGAATACACCTCAAAGGTGAACAATGGGGCTTAACTTCAAAAAAGGAAAGGAACAATTGCATGGTCAGCTCTGGAAACTGCAGGCAGAACTACAGGTTGAAGGAAATGTTTTCTGGCTGTTGAGACAACTGGAGAGTCATGGAATCACAGAATAGTTTGGGTTGGAAAGGACCTTTGAAGGTCATCTAGTCCAACACCCCTGCAATGAGCAGGGACAATTCCAAAGAGCACCCCTGGAAATACCAAGTTTTACTTACAGATTTAAGCATGGGCAATTATATATTTTATGGAAACAGACAAACACATTGTAAGACTCTAGTATCATGTTACATACTACAGGAGTAACGTACATTTCTTTGGTCTCCACTGGCATCAGTCAGTGTCCAGAAGGCATCCTTCTTACATGGAAAGATGTTGCTCAGGTGGCTATGCCATTTCCAGCAGTTGGAACACAATCCATTTGTGATGTTTTCTAACTGCTGTTTTCAATAGACTTAGATTCAGGAGATCTGGATCGTATTCCTAGGCCTGCTATTGCTGTTTGGAGATCATGGAATCATAGAATTGTTTTGGTTGGAAGAGACCTTTAAGATCATCAAGTCCAACTGTTAACCCAACACTGCCAAGTTACCACTAAACCATGTCCCTTAGCACCACATATAGATGTCTTTTAAATACCTTCAGGGATGGTGACTCCACCACTGCCCTGGGCAGCCTCTTCCAATGCTTGACAACCCTTTCTGTGAAGAACTTTTTCCCAATATCCAATCTAAGACTCCCCCAGTGCAACTTGAGGCCAATTCCTCTTGTCCTATCACTTGTTATTTGGGAGAAGAGAGCCTGAACAAGCCACTTCCCCTCAGTTTGCCGAGACATTAACTGGAGATGATGACACTGTCTTTCATATAGCCTCCTAAACAGTGCTGTCAGGCGAGCCTGGCAGCTTGCATCTTCTCATGTTGTAATAACTGCATTGAAAAATAACAGCACCTGTTTCATTTGCCTAAAACAGGCTGAAAAACATTTATATCAGTGGCTGAGCCAGAAGATACAACAGGAACTAGTTTCCAGCAGGCTGCATTGAACAGGGGAGTACATGGATCTGCCAGCTGTATGGGAAAGTCCCAGAGAAAATGCCTGTTCATACCTCTTTGTGAGAAGATGCCTCCTTCATGTTCTGCTCGCTTCATAGCAGTCAATGTTCAATCATAGAATTGTAGAATCATAGAATTGTTATGACTGAAAGAGACCTTTCAGTTCAAGTCCAACTGTTAACCTAGGACTGCCAACTCCACCACTAAACCATATCTCTCAGCACCACAATTACACCTCTAATAAATACCTCCAGGGATTGGGACTCCACCACTGCCCTGGGCAGCCTCTTCCAATGCTTGACAACTCTTTCGGTGAAGAATTTTTTTCCTACTATCCATCCTAAACCTCCCCTGGCACAGCTTGACTCCATTTCCTCTTATCCCATCACTTTTTAGTTGGGAGAAGAGACCGGCTCCCACTTTACTACAACCTCCTTTCAGGTAGTTGTAGAGAGCGATAAGGTCTCCCCTCAGACTCCTTTTCTTCAGACTAAACAACCCCAGTTCCCTCACACGCTCCTCAGAAGACTTCTGCTCTAAACTCTTTACCAGCTTCATTGCCCTTCTCTGGACACGCTCCAGAACCTCTATGTCTTTCTTGTAGTGAGGGGCCCAAAACTGAACACAGTACTCGAGGTGGGGCCTCACCAGTGGCAAGTACAGACTGATGATTACTTCCCTAGTCCTGCTGGCCACACTATTCCTGATACAGGCCAGGATGCTGTTGGCCTTCTTGGCCACCTGGGCACACTGCTGGCTCATATTCAGCCGGCTGTCAACGAACATCCCCAGGTCCTTTTCTGCCAGGCAGCTTTTCAGCCACTCCTCCCCAAGCCTCTAGTGTTGCATAGGGTTGTTGTGAGGCAAGGGCAGGACCTGGCAATTGGCCTTGTTGAACCTCATACCATTGGCCTCGGCCCATCGATGCGGCCTGTCCTGATCCCTCTGTAGAGCCTTTCTACCCTTCAGCAGATCAACATTCCTGCCCAACTTGGTGTTGCCAAGGTGTTTCCACCTGAGCCCATGGATCGCAGCCACAGGGCAAGTGTCTGAAAGTTGCGGACCTGTTTTCTCCAGGTTGACAAAGGGCTCCGTCTCAATGTTATTAGAAGAAGTTTGTGAATGAAATGTTGTGATGACTGGGAAAGGGCTGGAGAGACAATGAAGTGGGTGGGATGTGTAAAGATGAAGAAGAAGAAACATTGCAGTGGGAAAATAAGAGAAAAGAAACAAATGAGAAAATAGCAGTGAAGGAAAGAGCTGGGGGTGAAAAAGATTTGAAGAGCAAAAAGAAGGAGACTAAATAAAAAAAAAAGTGTTGAACTGAGATGAGAGGAAGGTGGAGAGAGATGGGTACAGGCAAAAGCAAACCAAAACTGAGCACAGCAAACTTGGCCAAGTGAGGGAGAAAAGATTGTGGCAGTCTAAAAAAACTTTGTTTCATCCCCAAATTATTGCTGTGTTTCACAGCAGGGCTTCTTAACCCCTGTACTTAACCTCACCACCTTTTTCTTCACAGTAACATTTAAAGAACCAGTATAATTGGAAATCAAAAAGCCCAGAAAGTTCAAATGTGTTGAAAGTACCGAAGTGAAATGCCTTAGTATTTCTGAACAAAAAGTTTTCATTTGCAACATATTGTAATACATTGAAGCATTGGGACATGTAGCAGTTGCCCTTGACTTTCACTTATCTTCATTTTCTTACATTGCCTTGTGGAGGAAACTATTCATCCATGCAGGCTTAATTAATCAATTAATTGTGGCCATCTTGAACACCCTCTTGTCAAAGAAGTTTGTATTACTTTATTATCAAATCAAAATATTAACGTTTCTACAGACACACCTTTATCCAAAGGGCTGAGATGAGGGATGGCGGTAGTCTTGTTTCAACAGGGAACAATGGGAGGTTTGCAAAACTGCCCTGTCAGGATGGTGTCACCTGATGTGTGTCGCATTGTTTGGCGTTAATTGCAGGGCAGAGTAAAATCCACACTTGGTAAAAACCCTTGAACAGATATTATAGTGCAATAAATGGTGTGCAACTGGACTAAGTGTCTGTATTGACACTAGTTAAGTAAACAGGGCCATGGCGCAGGATAAAGCAGCAATCCACAGTCATCCACGCCATTTAACTATCAAGACGCTTCCTGATATAGATTTAGTCTGGGTTTAATCACTTTCTCTTGAAAAAACACTCAGATGTAGCTTAGGAGTTAAAACAAGCTGGAAACCTGTCCTGAAAGATAGTTGAGATTAATCCACTCTGTTTTATGGGGAAGAGTTAGGAGCATGCAGTCAGGCTGTGCCATCCCTACTGGAATCAGGGCCAAAAAAGAGCCCCAGGCCTTTTAATTTGCTGGTACTGAATAACCAATGGGAGACAGCTGAAAACAGACAATCTTCAGGGGAAGGATGCACTCTTTTGGGTTTTTTTTTGCCTGAGGAATGTTTGTTCTGTCTAAGCCTGTAGTGCAGTTCTAACCCAGACTGTACATTTTGACCACATCCTAACACTGTCTCCAACAAAAACCGAAGGGGAGGGCACATCCTTCCCTCCACCTCCTGCCCTGCTTTCCTTCGGCAGGGAGATACACTCCAGGCATCTTGGTACAGACAACTGCAAGTGAGGGTGGACTCCCCTGCAGCATAATCTGATGAGGATGCTGTTGAAACATAATCTCTGGGGATGTTCTTAATGTGAGAATAGCAAAACACTTAAGGAAGAAAGGTTGGTGGAGAGGCAGGTTATACACTCCATACTCCAAGTGTTGCTATTGCAGGAGGAGGTGAACGACAAAATGTCTGCTTTGAGAAATCACTGTGTTTTCTTCAGTTTGACCTTTACTTTCAATCCTCACTTGTCCAAGCAAGTGATGTTTTTGCTAGTGCCTGGGGTTCTTGAGGAAGAGGAGTTTCATCATGATTACCTTTTCAGTCTCTTTGGGGAGCATGGGTGCAGGCCAGAGCATGGTAGGCTGAATCCCTGGTGGGATTGAAGCAGTGGCCTCAAATATGTCGATTTATAACCTTTGAAGAGCTTCTTCCGGATCCGTGGCACCATCTGGGCTGTGCAAAGTTTGCAGGGTTAGCAGGCTGCACAATTGATTGTTCTCTGTCCAAACCAACGTGTAGATTTTTTTTACCCCCAGGCACGATACAGTCAAAACATGAATGCATTTCTCTACTCAATCACCACCCCATAATTACCTGTTAATTTGTTATTGGCTACTTCATTGCACTCTCACAGAAACACGCGACTTCTCCAGGAGGTGTATAGGGCAAAAAGTTGCATACTGTCCAAGTCTCTTCCTCCACCTAAACATTGGCCCCCATGTGAAGATATTTCCTTAGCCCTGGATGAAAAACACAGATGGGCCAGTCATTCCCAGACAGATCAGAAGTATATAATGTCTTTGCATCTATCTGTCTCTGCTTATAATACCCAGAGCTGAGGAGATTTGTGACTTGTCACCTCTCCCACTGTGGAACTGTGCCAAATGCCTGCTCTTGTCCATGTGGAGGTACTGGAAGTGTTGCTGTTACTGTCACATTTGTATGACCCAGGCGAGTCTGTGCCATCTAGAAGCACATGTGTCTCAGGACATTAGATAGAGAGTGACACACAAACAGAAAAAAACCTATATCCAAATGATGAAGGAAAAGTCCCATGCCTGTTGATGATGAAATTGCCATAAGGAATCTGTACAAGCTTCAGCAAGATATAATTACATGCAAGAGCTTGTATAGGAGGTACCATCAGGAACTTAATTCACATGGAAGTGTGACTTGGAAGTTTTTAAACATATTGAACAAGCAAGTGGACATGCCCTTATTCAGAGTGAAAACTGACCTGATTTATTTTAGTTTAATTCTCTTTCATATTGAACCGAGAAAGCTTGTGTTGAGCCCAGTACATTTGTGAATGTGAGCTGGTGGTCGCATGCAACAATAAAATCAGTTGTAGGTCCCAACCTAAGATCTATCAGACCACATAGAGCCACAGAAGAGCCCGTGCTGTGTATTCCTGAGGTCTGGACCCCCATGGTAGCAACCACACTTGAGCAGAATTGCCGCACTGTTAGAGGAAATTTATAATCATCTCTTTGAAATGGAAGGAGTGACTTGGTTAACTGGATTACCTTCACAGAGGTGGTGAGAAAAGTGTCACACAGGCGGTTTTTGTGGGTTCATTAGCTCACTTGAAAAGTTCATTTAGGTTTCCTTAAATTTCCATGTATGCATTTTCTAAGCAAAAATAAATAAGTAATAATGCTTGATGTAAGTGGCATTAACCATTGGGGAGCTTTTCTGCAAAATTCAAGTCCCAAAATGATAATAAGACACTGAAATTTTACAGAATGCTTCCATAAGAGAGAATCCAATTCAAGAAAATCCATGTGAACATTTCAAGTGGTTTAATGAATAGTTTCCCAAATTTAAGCACCCAAACTATAAAATCAATGCAGAGTCACTGAAATCTAGGTCATTTATTCTGGTATTTATAAAAAATTTACCTAGAAGTAATAATGATTAATAGATGGCTTAATACATATTTCGCCAGTTGTTCCTGAGTCAAATTGGCCTCTTATAACTACAGAGAATAATTGAATACACTTGTTATTCATGTGTTTATAGTATTTCCATTGTTGTAATTGGGTCACTACAGCGCTCAGATGAAATCATGTTTTAAAAAAAAAACTATATTCAGATTGGTAAAAGGGAAATCTTGACATCAAACCTCTGCAGAATGTGCTTGTTAACAATTAAGCAGTAATATGGATGTCATGCTGTTGCCCAGTACTTCCATAAGGATGTAAAAAATTACTTATTCTGTCAGACCTCTAGTCCTTCTAGCATAGGATTCCCCTTCCAGCAATGGAATTTGGAATTAGGGATTAGGAGGTGCCATCTTGTGGGGTGAAAAACCTCAGCCACTTTCTGCAGTCTGTTCCCTTGTTGCGCCCCGTGCATCCACAACTGTCATATTAGAGAAGGTAGAGGGGACATCTCGGCCAATTCTCTGCCAATTGTTTTGAGTAACTATTGCCCTTGAGTCCTCTTGTCTGACTCCACTGCCTTGTACAGCAGCAAGTCCCATATTCTGTCCGCTGGAACAAGAAGCAATGTGGCCTGTTTTCTGATCTTCTACAAATTGTGTTGAAAAACAGTTCCCCGTTTGGTTTATCAGTCATCTTCACGATTTCGTAAACCTCAGCCACATCCTCCACCTTCCCAGCTTTCTTCTGTCCAGACTGAAGAATCTCTGCATCCTTTTCAGGCTCTCCTCTAAAAGCAGCTACTCCACCCTCTTGACTACCTTACTTGCTTTTCTCTAGACCTTCTCTTACCTCCACTGGGGCTTTCTTGACAGACAGAGACAAGAACTGCAGAGAATACTCAATATGTGAGTGCATCAAAATTCTGTGTAACAACAAAATTACTCCCTCTGTCTTGTTTTCAAAAACACTCTTGTTCATGACCAGCATTTTGTCAGCATTTTTGACTGCCGTGGCACACAAAGCCAGCAATCTCAGAGAACTCCCAGTGAGGACTCCAGGATGTCTTTTCTGAGTTTTTGCGGACCGTTTTGAGTACAGCTGTATGTAGGTTTGGTTTAGATTGCTTTTCCCTAGGCATACAACATTTATTTGCACTGATACTTATCTGCCAGTTTGCTGCCCACTCCTGCAATCCTGTGAGGTGCTTCTGGAGCTCATCACTATGGCACTTCACCCCACTTTCCTGTATCCTGAAAAGTGACCATTCAGTCTTACTTTTCTTTTTAAACCTATATCAGCCCATGAAAGAAGCTATTCCCCAATCCCGTGGCTTATAATATTTTTTAATAACACTTTGTGTGGAGGCTTTTTGGAAATCCAAACATAGTTTTTCCACCAGATTTTCAGCAGACTCTTACCCTTCTTGAACTTATTCCCTTCCCTTCCTGAGCTGATTTCCCTTTACAGAGCCATGTTGACTTTCCCAGCAGTCCATATTTACCATACACATAGTGGTCTCATTCTTTACTGTGAACTCTACTCATTTTCCAGGGAGTCACACAGTAATCTCCAAGACTCTCCATAGAGAATCTACTGCTTATTATCCCATCTTTTGTAGATGGGAATTAATTTAGTTATTTCAGTCTTTGGGAACAGTGGCCATTTGTAATGAGAGGTTATCCACCTTGGCCAAAATTTGATGTGTGAGTTCCTTCAAGACTCTGCTCCAGGTTACATTTTGGCATTGAGCTGACCTGTTTAAGGTCAGGTAACAGGTTATCACAGATGAGAAAGGGGGACTGATATAGATTTTTTTCCATATTATCTGCATAACTGCTGGGTTGGTCGTCAAGCTTGGATGCTACAGGTTGTCTTGGACTTAAGTTAAATACCAGTGCATCAAATCTTTGGTAGACAGTCATAAAATTGGTTATAAATTCATCCAGAGTGAACACGGGACATTTCTTTCTTTCATTTCAGTACATAATAGTTCCAAATAAAAATAAATTTCAGAGGGATGAAAATCTTTACAGAATTAGGTTGAATTTAGCAGGCGTTTTAGCCAAAAATTGCAAAATAGCAATGTGGGGATATTTTTTTAAATGTCAGAGTGTTTCCCTTTGACATTTTCTAAATGAAATGTTTCATTTTGGAAATGCCAAACCCCTTTATTTTGACATTTTTCTAAGTTAAACCTTTTCACCCTTAATTTCAAAATGGCATTTTTTAATTTGAAAAATTGACCTCCATATAAAATAAATGGTCCATCTTTTTATAGTTTAAGTAACTTGAAGACAATCCAAGCACTTCATTCCCCCCTCGCCCCCCAATTTTTTTCCACACTGATTTTCTTTCAGTTCTCAGGTGCATTAATTGCTCTGTTCTACCTGCAATATACAGGGAGCAGACTTTAAGAGAAGTCCCTCTGAAAATCTCAAGCAATGTGAGATGACATAACACTGCTTGACATAACTCTTGTTGAGATTGCCTAGAGAAGAATAATATACAAAAGTCTAATTAGAGTTTCATTATCCTCCAGACATCTATACATGGTATTAGGGCAGAAGCAGTGTTGGCTGGAGGAGCTGTCAGAATCTTCACTCCTCACCTACACCCTTTTCTGGACATCTGTCAGTGCTGGTGAACTGCTGACAGCTGAAGGAGTTCCCATCATGAAGCCAGCTCACCCTTATAATTTTCTTTTTCCGTATCATTCATATGATAATGCCACACAATGGGAACTGTGGGTTTAATTAGCTGCTGAGGTGCACAGGTAGGAATAACCACTCCTGCTGCACCATCTCTCTGACACCGTTTCCTGTTCCTCTGTTCCCATCACGGCTGATTGCAGAGTGGGCTACCTACTAATTGGGAGTGTCTCTCATTATATTTTAACAATCACACGCCTCCTACTCCCACTTGACTCACTTCCAAAGACAGCCTGCATCTGCGACACTGCTCCATTTCCGGGGGGGATGGACTCTGATGCCAAAGCTTCTCCGTTGTGGTGAGTCAGAGAACAGGAAAGCTTGGGAGAGGAAGGGGCTGAATTGCTTCACTTTACCTTCATTCAAGGGACAAAACAATAAAGGAATTGCTGAAAGACGTAATTCCAGAAACGTGTTTAGTCAGAGAGAGGAGGTTTGTTTAGATGTTTTGCTAGAAAGCATGCGCTTTTGAGGTAGGAGCTACCTCTAAGAATCCCTGATGTAATCAGCTTCCTGCAATGTCTCCAAAAGGAAAGGAACAGACCACTTGCGAAGGCAGCTAAACCAGCTCACGTCTGGGTTTCCATCACCCAACTTCAGATCTTAGCACTGAGCTCCCTCTTTTGATAACCTCCAGAGAGCAGAGTCATGGAGTCAGCAGAGTGTAGGACATTGTTTGTTTCACCCAGTGAAGGTGTTGAGTGGAGATTATGTCCCGAACTTCACAGACTCCATTGCCTTGCTCTCCAGAGATGGAGCAAGGAGCCTCCAGGGACTTTTTCAGATGGAAACACATTCATCAGAAACACACACCCTAAATCAAACAAACCCACTCTTAGTTTCCTGAGGATATCAGTCTTGGTGGTTAACACCAATGTGGATACTATGATATCAAATCAGGGTTGTGAAAATGTGACCCATCTCACACATCTCTCTCTTCTTTCTCCTTTGAGGGTGTTGAGACACTGGAACAGGTTTTCCAGGGAAGTTGTGGCTGCCCCATTCCTGGAGGTGTACAAGGCCAGGTTGGATGGGGCTTGGAGCAACCCTGTCTAGTGGGAGGTGTCCCTACCCATGGCAGGGGGGTTGTAACTCGATGATCTTTAAGGTCCCTTCCAACTCTAACCATTCTATGATTCTATGATTCTTCAAACCACACATCTCACTGAAAGTCATGAGTATTTTAATAATGCTCCCTCCTGACAAATTAGGTTGAAATTGTCTGCTGGTTGTATAACTTATTAAGGTAGAACACAGGAACAGGGAGAAAAGAAAAAATGGAATACAAGGAAGTAAATGCATGTGCCAGGTGATCATGAATAGTTTAAGTTTAGTTTCCTTAGGATTGCGGGCAAGAACAAGCAAATAGAGGAAGACTTCCTTTGAAGTATCTAGTAGTTTAGCATTTTCAGAGGGTAAATAAAAAGTATTTAATTCATAGTTATGGTACTCATTTCGTCTTAATTTTTTAATTAACCCTTGTCCTTGTCCTTGAAAAATGAATGGAAATGAAACAAGTAGCATTGGGAAAATATAATAAAACCCACTTTAATTCCATTTCTCTTTTCTTGAATTCCATGGCAAAAAGACAGGCAGCATGAAGTTAAAAAGTGAGAAAATCAACCTCTCAAAGAGAAGTGAAAATGTGCAGCTTTTAAAAAGTAAAAACAAGCTGCCAAAATCTTCATTAAATTGCTAGTTGAAATGTTTTTCATAACAAAATGGAAAATGTCACTGAAATGAGTGTGATTTATCTAAATGTTTACATTTTGATGGAACTTGCTTTTTTCAATGATCAAAAAATCCATTCCTCTGTTTTCTGTTAGCAAGTGTAATAATAAGACTAAACCCTCTTCAAATCCAAGAGTGGGAGTGGGACAGTCTGCTTCAGAGAAGATCTTACACACTGAAGGAGGAATTGAGAGGCATTCCTCAAATTACACCATCTGCAAAATGTGCTTGCTTCATATACTTTGCTGACAAAATAAGACTTGTTATAAATCTAGAAGAAGATAATATGGTATAAAAAATGCCCCCTTTTTTTTTTCTGCGGGAAACTGGAAGGGAGGGAAGCAGCCAAAAAACAGACTTGTGTTCTGTTAGCCATAAAATAGAAATTTCAATGGAAGGACCTTGGGGAAAAATAAGCACATAAGTATGGTTATGTCACCTCAATATCATGTGATACCAAGTACCTGAACCTGGATTTAAACAAACACATTTTCTCAAAGAGGTCATTCTACCTTGGGAGGGCCTAGAAAAAAGTATTTGTTTGGGTTATTATTATTATTAATGCCTTTCGTTTTGTTTCTCAAAGAGCAATGAAGATGGAGTGAAGAGTGCAACAGCATTCAGGTTACACAAGCAAGCTCCATCTTATGGTAACTGAAAAAAAATTCAGATTATCCAAAGAGAGAGGGATTTGGCAGAGAGGTTGATTCAGCTGAGGAGGCAGTTTATCATTAAATGTATCACTAATAATATGTTTTGATGTTCTACATTTGTGTAACATTTCTCCATGCTGCAAATCTATTGAGTGCCTGAGAAACAACTGTTAAGAGTATTAAATCTCCCGAGTAATAAAGCTGGTTTGAGCCACTTGACACACAACGAGGCATCCCTCACCCAAAGTGTGGGGGTGATAATAAAACACAGCACTGAGATGCTGCATTTGCCCTCCTAATAAAACCAATCCTCGAGGTCTCCATCTTCAGTTATCTGCTCCAGTCTGAAAGACTGAAAAGGGAAGCAGCTTAATTTTGATTTTTCTTTGCCCCTCTCCAGGGTAACTCTGCCTTGCTCTGTTCTGCTTCAGCATTGCCATTCCAATGTTAATGCTGAAAAAAAACAGTGGTCTTCATATTTGGCATTTCCAGTTGGTAACATCTTAGCTGACAGAGACTTTTGGGTAGAATATTTATTAGAGGCACCAGCCTAGCAATCGGTACACAGCAGCACCATATATTCATTCATATTCTAGGAAGAAGTTTTACACTTTAAGGGTGGTAAAGCACTAGAACAGGTTTTCCAGTGAAGTTGTGGATGCCCCATCCCTGGAGGTGTTCAAGGCCAGGTTGGATGGGGCTTTGAGCAACCTGGTCTAGCGGGAAGTGTCCCTGCCCATGGCAGGGGGGTTGGAACTCGATAATCCTTAAGGTCCCTTCCAACTCTAACCATTCTATGATTCTGCGATTCTATGATTCTGTGATTCATGACTGTCCATTCTCCCTTCTCTGCTCCCTGAATATCGATCACGTTATAGTTTTTCTGCATCCGCCTTTGCCTCTGGTGAAAATAAAACCTGCTGCTATTCTTTTGGTTGTTAGACAGTGGGAAGTAGAGGTGTGGATACGTCCCCATTTGGAGGTGTCAGCTTATCACATTGCATAACCCATGCATGGACTGTCCGTGCTACAGGATGTTAACTGGCTGTAGCTCAAACTCATCCTGATAAACAAGGCAGCTGAGATGAGGATGTTTGCTGGGCTATTAAGCTAGATCCCAGTCCATCTAAGCCAAAGTGGTATTAGCAGACCTGGGGCTTGAA